>NC_136621.1:34915709-35515709 GCF_933228915.1 Telmatherina bonti
GCTGATCGAGCTGGTGCATTCAGTTATGTATGGCGTATATATACAATGTTTATTTAGTAACCACCATCATTTCAGTCCAAAAACACGATAATATATGTAAATTGTAGTTTTAAACTGGGAAATATCCACAGTAAACCAAACTGAAATGTTGTTGGGTCTACTAAACAAACAGAGTAAAAAACTAACAATGCTTTAAATTGTTAACATATTGTCATTTCATGTGGTCTTTTACGTTTTTACCAGATCACTCGAACTAATCAAGAAAACATATTTCAAATACAGCATTTAGTTTTTCAGATTTCCCCACACTATATGTGCATTTTGGTCATTAATGTGTCCATTCTGCCGTTACAGCCGCAGACTCTCCAGCTGGATTTTCTGATGAAGATTTTGCCAAACTATCATCACTTGAAGAAAACTGTAAAAGCTGGCCATGCTGCTAGCTAAAATCTGAATGTTTTACATCTTCAGTTTAATTGTAAATGACTAGAAAAACAAATTTTGTTGGAAGAAAGCATGAATGTATATATATATTTTTATCAGAACTCAGCCTGTCAGTACTTGTTCTTTGATATATTTCTACTCTTTAAACACCAGCAGATGAAACATTTGCTGTGCCAGCGCACCGTTTTCTATTAATTAAATGCCTTTAATGTCAAAGGTTTACTTGGTGTATTGACTAAATAATTTAATAAACTGAAGGCAGTATTATGTAACAGTGTATTTTATTGAAATAATAAAAATGTAGCATCTTAAACCACTGTACCATGCTGATGCAAAGGAAAAGGTTTTTAAATACTCTAAAGTTTCCTCAAGTAGAGAGAAAGATGTTTTATGGTGGATGAGACCGCAATGCACTGCCCAGGATGGAGACTGGTTTTAACAAACTGGGACGACAAGAACTGCTTACAGTTTATCTAAATTAAACCTGTTTTGCTTTATGCTAAATAAAATAATCAAATAAATATACACATTTCAGCTTCTTTTACCTTTTAACTGTAGCGGTTTTGTAGAGGATGTTCAGTTCATAAAGACCTCAGTACGTCTCCTCCAGCATCTTCCAGTTTTTAATCAAAACTATCTTAAAGCAACCCACAACACGGCAACGTCCGGCTTCACAGAATGAAAGATCACTGGAGGGAATGTAAATAAAGGAAAGGAGCTGGTTCTTTGACTTATCAGCCATTAAAGGGCTGTGTTGTAGCTCCATCTGTGACACTTCGGAGCTTCCGATTTTCGGAAGTTATTTCACTTTTTTCCCGGCACACCGTCTGAATAGTCCTCCAGAACTCCTGCCAAATGGTTATTGTGGGTCTTGAAGTGTCTCTTCCTCTGTCCACCTTGCTTCTTTCTCTTTTGAACTGGTAACTGCAGACGACAAAGAAACAGACTCAGCGGCGGTGCAGATGTTTCACAGCAAGTTGACACGTATTTTTATTCTTTAAATAAAAGCAGAAGAGTTTATTTTAACTTGAAATAAAAATTAGGTTAAAGGAAAAAGATACTGACCACTTTCTTTGGTCCTGTTTCTTGCATGGAGGTGATGCCTTGTTTCTTCAGGTATTCTTCAATCTTCTCTTCGTCTATGGAGTCAACTGGAACGCTCCTCCAAAGTTTCTGGAATTCTGCAGATTAAAGAGGAATGCACTGAAGAAAGCTGGATTAGAGCTGACTCTAATCTAGCAACTAGGATGATCACATGAAACTTTGCAAGTCAGAACTGACGGAGTGGATGAAGACTTTTCAATCATCCAAGTTTTTATGTTCAGAGGGGTTTCCAACCGTGGCAAGACAGTTTCGGCACATTTAAATAAACCAGAATAAAATGTTTATTTGTCTGATTTGGAGGTAAAACAGGATTTTATTATAAAAATATATCAAACAGAGATAAAACTTTACAATTATTTCTTTAGTAATCAAAGATACTCACTTCCAAATCTACAAATAATAAAATAAATAACAGATTGTCGAGAGCGTGACAGAATGAGTCGCATCATTTGCCAAGTTTCCATCGACATCCTGAATTCACATGCAGAAGAAGATGAAAAGAAATAGCGAAGGAAAGCTGCTGAAGTTGGAACATTTCTATTAATAAAACAAAAAAAAGATCTCTCAAGGTTATTTTTTTCCATTTAACCAAGGCTTAGAGCACTTCAATGGGAGCAGAAACAACTTTTTAAATCCAACCTGAGTTCAGAAAACGACACGACTTGCCTGATGTTTCTGATCTGAGCTGGCAAATAATAAAGTTACCAGTGTGACCGGCATCTTTACGGGTATTGCAAGTAAAAAACCTTTCTTAAAAATTCTATCAAATTCTGCTGAACTGTTTCAGTCTTCGAGAGATTTGTTTTCTGGTGAAATAACCACAACTTGTACTGAATCACAACCACAACAGCCTCCTTTTGGAGACAGTACTCAGCCTAGTTTACACCTCCTTCAATGCAACTATGAAAACTTGCTTAATTATTGGATGAAAACTTTCCAAACACAGAGAGAAGAAACTTAATAATCCTCACCTTCATCTACCATAAACTGGCAATGCTTGTCATTGTAGAACAGGATCTTTTTCTTGTCTGGTCGTGTTACAAAGATGATCTGATCCCCCAAAGCCTGCATCAGAAAAATCCGTTAATCACAGCAGACGTCACAGCGTACGTTCTAATCAGCCTTTCATTTGTTTTAAAATTAATCCTTCTGGTACCTTGATGGCCTTGGCCGCATTGGGTAGTCCCTCTTCTATGTCGTCCAGCAGCACGCCCCCCAGACCCAGCTGGTCGTGTTTGTCCAGCAGCCTCAGCAAGGCCTTCTTGTCCTTCAAGTTGTACTTGGGCTTGAAACCGTAAGTCCCGTCACGGACCTCAATTTTTGGGTTGCTGACCAAGGCCTGAGATCAGAGGGAAGGAGTTTTGTATCATCATATAAGCTTCTTCCACCTGTTTTATCAGCTTAAAATATTCACTTTCAACTCAGTGGCTTCCTTCTTTTGCAGCATACAAGGTGTGTGAGAAAGATTTTAGGCACAGATGATTATAAATCGTAACAAATATGATGGAGTACTGTTTGTTGCTATGTTTTGGATTGCATGATCATAGATAATGTAGTCTGGGGTGATTATGTGCGAGTTAAGATCTTGTATGTCCTACAATGGGGGCTCGGCTAATATGCATGATCTGATGTCTCAAGCTGTAATTCTGGATTAACATGTGGACTTATGGTGTAGTTAGTGTGATTATATGATGTGCAACATTGACAATCAGAAAAAGTGGTAGGATTTAATAAGTTTTACACTTCTTCCTACTCCTTTTCGAACATATACATTGTTTCCTTGTATATTATATTTTTTTGCATCACGTGTGACCTCTTAAATTTGTTTGCCATGTTGTTTTATATTCATGTCTGAGTTATAATCTAATTACTGTTAGAAATTAACAATAACAACAAAAAAATAAAGAAAAATGTCAACAAAATGATGCAGATTTCAGGTTCAAAAGAATCTAAACACCTCAGTCATGAGCCACTGCTTCTGTTTCATACTGATGTCAAGAAGTTTGGTCTCATCCAGAATCTCATCGAGGGTCAGGAAGTGTGTGTCTCCATTCTGATGTCTCGTCTGTAAATTAAGATAAAAATAAGGAGAAGGCGTGTAGCCACGTACACAAAGTTAACGTCATAAAATTTTCAATGCAGACTATTTTAAAAACATCTTTGTCCTACACAGCTTGTATGGTTTCAGCCAAATGCTTACGACAACTTAGCACCCTGGATGTAACCATCAGAGTACTTTACGTAGGTTCAAATGCGGTGCGTTCAACAGATGGCACATTAAGAGCACACGTTCAAAGAAAAATCTGTCAAGCAGAGCGTGAGCTTAACAGAAAGGGATGAGTCAGTCGGCGAGTTTGACGGGTCCGTGCTGCCTCTGCAGAGCCACAGCGTGATAAACAAGCTGTTTGTGTACCCAGAGAAAGATTGGAGACCAAATGTTACACAGCGGACATGACTGACTCATTCAGCTCACACAAAAGACAACAAGTCACGTTTTCATAAAGCTTGGACAGAGATGACGACGTGCTTAAAATGAACAATTCAGTGACTGCTGTTGTGTGAACTTAAATCATCTTGCAGAGGCACAATATAAATTAAACTAAACAAAACAACACAATAAGAAAAAACAAAACAAAAACAAAAAAAAAACAATATAAATTAAACTTAATATAAATTAAACAATAAAAAAACAATATTTTAAAATAAACTCAACAATATAAATTAAACTAAACAAAATAGAATTTAAACTAAAAAAGACAATATAAATTAAACAAAAAACAATATAAATTAAAGAAAAAAAACAATGTAAATTAAACATAATAAAAAACAATATATATTTTAAACTAAACAAAACAATATAAATTAAACTAAACAAGACAAAATAATATAAACTAAACAAGGAAAAACAACACAACATAAACATAATAGAACAATATAAATTAAACTAAACAAAACAATATAAATTAAACTAAACAAGACAATATAAATTAAACTAAACAAGACAATATAAACTAAACAAGAAAAAACAACACAAGATAAACATAATAAAGCAATATATTTTAAACTAAACAAAACAATATAAATTAAACTAAACAAGACAATATAAACTAAACAAGAAAAAACAACACAACACAAACATAATAAAACAATATAAATTAAACTAAACAAAACAATATAAATTAAACTAAACAAGACAAAATAATATAAACTAAACAAGGAAAAACAACACAACATAAACATAATAGAACAATATAAATTAAACTAAACAAAACAATATAAATTAAACTAAACAAGACAATATAAACTAAACAAGAAAAAACAACACAACATAAACATAATAAAGCAATATATTTTAAACTAAACAAAACAATATAAATTAAACAAAACAAAAAAAGCTAAACCTCCCTTACATTGCTTTACGACTCTGTATGTTATTTTGTTTAAATACTTAAATTGTGAAGAAAAGAAATTCTGATTTATATGACCAGGTTTACACATATAAAGAAGGTCTAAATGTTTCTACATGCTTACCTTCATGTAATTGACGATCTTGGCCAGACAGCCAAACTTGTACCCAGAGCTTGCCTTGATGTTGAAGTTGCCATTACTGGATTCTGGTGGACAAAAAAGAAAAGATCAGCACATATTTAAAAAAAAAACAAAACCTTACAGTATAACCGTATGGAAATATCAGAGAGGTGTACTAGGATGTTAGACATAATGGCTTGCACTCATGCTCAGCTGGGGGGAAAAAAATCATTAATGAAACATGTTGAGTTTTATTCCACCGAGGAAGCATTTTGGCTCCAGTTAAACTGCAATCTGTCACATTCCCATGGAAACCAAGAATTCAGTATTTGATGAAATTAGTTTTTTTTTTTTTTATTTCTCCCAATTTTGCAGACAAGTTAAAAGTTCTTTTGAAGCAAACCAACATGAAAAAGCAGCGGCAACAGGAGGTCGCTGGCTTCGTTCATTCATGTGCTGAAAAGTCGACTTTTTTTCTGCTGTCGTCACAGTCTCCCTTCTCATGCACTCATTTCCATCCATCCATCAGGCCTGTGGTGTGTTACGCTAAAAACATAAGAAGCTGACATTCAGCAACATACCAGACTTCCCAGCAGCCATTTGCTGGTTAAGTGTATTCAGGAACTAACATGTATTAGAAAGTTAAATATACAAAAAAAAGAATCAAACAAAACAAATCCGATTTATTCCAGACTGGTTAATGTTGTAATGCACCAGTCTGTTTAAACGTTTTTCTGCTTTATCAGCTACTGTAGGCTGAAATTAACTTAAATCTTTATCATTAATTTTCCGCAGCATTTTCCTCATCAGTCATTTTATAGCTTTATTGGTTTTAATATACACTACTCACAAAAAGTTAGGGATATTTGGCTTTCAGGTGAAATTTATGGAAAATGCAATATGTTCATGCTACAGTGATAAAATATCATAAAAGTAAGACATTTAAGTAGAAGGATGCACTACTGATTTCCTCATCTCAAAAAATTCATTCAACACAAAAGGTAACAACAATGGTAGTTACACCACAACAAAAAATTTGAACGTCTCAATATCTCGTCATGTGCCCTTGAGCATCAATTACAGCTTGACAACGATGTCTCATGCTGTTCACAAGGCAACTTATTGCCTGCTGAGGCATGGCATCCCACTCTTCTTGAAGGGCAGCCCTCAGGTCATTGAGGTTCTGGGGTGCAGGGTCTCGAGCCTCTACACGACGGCTCAGCTGATCCCACAGGTTTTCAATGGGATTCAGGTCTGGAGAGAGTGCAGGCCATTCCATTTGAGGTACACCAGTCTCCAACAGCCGTTCCCTGATGATGCGGCTTCGATGAGCAGGAGCATTGTCGTCCATGAAGATGAAATTAGGCCTGTGCTGTTCATGTAGGGGCACAATCACTGGATTAATGATGTTATTCAGGTAGTATGGGCTTGTCACTGTACCATTCACAAAGTGTAGGGCAGTTCTGTACCAAGTGGACACCCCTGCCCACACTGTAACACCGCCACCACCAAAAGCTCGCCTGGTGACAACAGTGGCTGATGCATAGCGCTCTCCCTGACGTCTCCAACATCGTTGCCGGCCATCATTTCTGCTCAGTTTGAATCGACTTTCATCAGAGAACAGCACTGAGGCCCACTGGTTCCTCGTCCAGCGTAAATGCTCCCTGGCCCATGCAAGACGATGATGCCTGTGCCTGGTGGTGTGGTCAGGTACCCGTGCAGGTCGTCTAGCACGCAGACCACGCTGATGGAAACGGTTTCCAATGGTCTGACGTGACACTTGGGTGCCTCTCACCTCTCTTAAACGTGCCTGGAGTTGAGTGGCATTCATCATCCGGTTTCTCAGGGCAGTGTTCACAATGTAGCGGTCATCAGCACGGGATGTGGCCAAAGGACGTCCACTTCTAGGCCTTTCTGTGACTCTTCCAGTCTCTCCATATCTCTGTTGCAACCTGCTGATGACACTCTGTGACACTCCAAGCTCAGTGGCCACTTCTGTCTGAGAACGTCCTGTTTGAAGCATCGCAATGGCAAGGGACTGTTGTTCCATTGTTAGGTGTCGTCTTGGTCTCATGATGTCAAAATGTGAACAGCATGATGAGGACAACTGTTTAAACACCAGCTCTAACTGAACCAGGACATTTATTGGTCAATTCAAGGATCACACACCTACCGTGATTTTTGCCGTTAAGCTCCTTGTTAGAGAACAGCAACTTGTGCCAAATTTATTGAAACATTTAACAGTTGGACATGTGCATTTAAAAGCTTAGAGAAGATCACATTAAGTTCACCTGTACAGGTTTCAATGCATTTTAGGGTTGTACATATATATATTTTTTTTTTTTTACAATGTTTTATTAAGAAAGCCTGACATTCTTATGGATTTCCAGCTTGTTGGTGCATTTTGTGCAGACAACACTTCAAATGATGCATAAAGGGCTCTTCTTATAGGACCACACAGATAAGAACTGCTGCTGTGCTACATATTAATCACTGATTTCCGTTCCATATTTTGTCAGAGCATTTTACACTAAGATAGCCTGGTTGTGGTTAAATTACTTAACAGTAAACTAATCAGGACATTGCATGGAGGGATAAATGCCATCATTTCATAATCTTCATTGTTGGAAAAACTGTGGGGAAGCTGAGTAGTTTCATTAGGAAGAGCGACGTCTACGTTTCCCTCCTAAACCTGATCTGTATGCATCAAAAAATTAAATGCTGGATTGTAGTTACTTACTCACTTTGTGTTTTGTTGTCATTTTTTTTCTTCCATAAAAAGTGTAATTTCAGTTTATTTATTTATTTATTTTTTTAATAATGGACCCCTACAAAATAGTCCAAACTGATGAAGTGAAATGAAAAAGACATTCAGAAGCGCTACACGGTGGTATGTTTAAACCTCTAAACTCCTAAAGCAGTTTGGTCCTCGAGATCTAAAATCCAGCTACTTTTAGATGCATCCATTGTCCAACACACCTGAACTAACAGGCTGAATTTCCTCATCTGCATGTCATTCAGCTCTGCAAAGGCCTTGAAACAAGCCCTTTTTTGATTCAGCTGTGATGGAGGAGAGATGCATCTAAAAGTTGTAGGACAGTAGATGTCAAGGATGGGACTCGGGTAGCGCTGCCCTAAAGCAGCACTGTGGTGGAAGGAGAAATGTTTATATGTGTTAGAAAACTCTTGTCAAATTCCTGATCTGTGGCATAATCCTCAGACTGTTTAAGACCATAGGCTGTATATAAAAAGATGGGCGGAGCCTCTGTAACGTCACCCATAGGTTTCTGAAGAGCTGAATTGAAGCTCGGTGGGCGGTTCCTACCATCACCATCTTGGCAGAGGCATGCGTGTCGTCTCACCCGGAAAATACAAATATGGTCAAAGAGGTGGAGCTGAGAGGGCAGCTGTGAACGTCATGGTGGATGATTGACATCGAGCAAACTCCGAGCTGCCTGTAGCTAAGAGCTAACCTGGAAATAACAGGAGCTAACCAGCTAACACAGGTAAGTAGGCTAAAGCTAAGTCACGTTGTTAACCGGCTAAAAACTGCAGTTGTTTTACGTTCTTCTTACTTGAAGCAGGAGATCAGGTACCTGTCAATCAAGAGGACACGCCCCTAAATATGGCGAACTTTGAGATTAAATTACTTTAAAATGGGCGAGTTAGAAAAAAATTCACTTCCCCCACAGTTGTCATGAAGGTAAACCTGACCTATAAACCGAAAATGGATTTTTAAACCAGGCTGTAAACATGTTTATTCCTGCTGTGAAGTTGGTCTTTTTAACATGGGAGTCTACGGCCCCTAGTGGATGAAGGGGGAACTGCAGTTTTATACACTTCCGCATAGGCTTCACTTTTAGTCGCCGGAGGCTCCGTCTATCTTTCATATATGGTCTATGTTAAAGACCAGCAAAGCCCATCCAACCTGAAGGAGCTGGAGTGTTTCTGCTTTGTAAGATTCTAGTAGCAAGACCATAAACATAACCTCCAGGACACATGCAGCCGTAAAGGTTGAGTTTACTCCATGCATGCTCAAGTTTTCGCTTTTTCCGTTTAATTTACCGTAAAGTAGGGCTGTGACGATATGCTTTCCTCTCGATTCAATTCCAAATTTTTTTGGGAGCCGATCTGATTTAAATTGCGATTCTCACAATTCTTTGCTATTGCTGATTTTTGTAGATTAAAAACAAAAAAAATGTATAAAACTTGTTTTTTGCTCGTCATTTTTCTTGATTTCAATTAGGAAAAAACAACACAGTAACCAGACCATCATTCTGCTGCTGTGATGCCTAAAAAGAAAAGTAAAAAGATCAATGAAAACAATAAAAATGACAAAATTTTTGTAATGGATTATTTTGATCTATTTAGAAAAAAAAAAAAAAAAAAAAACGATTTTAAAAAAAAAAATAAAAAAAATAAAAATGTAAAATTGTGAAGCAAAAAAAATCTCAATTTTCAATTTTTTGATTCCATTTCCCCACAACTACTGTGAAGCAAACAAGAATAACTGGAAACATTGTCATCACTGATATAGTTAGAAAGGATCAAAAACTATTTGTTTATCAATGTGTCTACAACAATAATTTGTCATTTGATCGATTTGGCTTCATAGAAAATGAAATTGCTCACAGTAATGTGGTGGTAGTTAAGGCAACGCTGCACACTAACCTGTTTTAAATAGTAATAATAATCATTCAGGAATGACATACAACAGCGATCTGATGAGATTTATTTTAAGTCTAATAAACTGATATAATTCTCTCTTTGAGCTCAGTCATTCTGCCTCCTTTCCCTCCCCAGCATACACCAATCCCATCTGAAACAGACCCAGATAAATGAATGATTCATGGTGTGGGCTGTGAGCTGCATGGTGGGCGGGATGCTGAAGTTGTGGCAGGTCTGCTAACGAATGGCACAAAGGCAGGGGGAAGGAGGAGAGAGCCAATGAAGCAGAGGAGGCTGCGCCGTTCAACGGAGACGTGAAGAGCTGCAAGGAGTGGCGGAGGAGGAGAGCGGGTGCACGAGCGTCGGCTCAAAGTGTGTGAGTACGCCAAGGAGGGCAGGCTGAGGGCTGAATGTAGGAGGGAAGAGAGTGGAAGACCCAACATATAGGCGGGGAGCTGAAAAGGAGGAGAGCGCTTGTGCTGATTTGCATCTTCAAAAGGGCTGAGCCAAACACAGGTGAGTCTGCAAGAATTTTTTATTTTTTTCTTTGCTCCCAACTTGTTTACAATCAGCTGATCATAGCAGTAACAGAAAAGCAGCTCTAGGTTTTAGCGTCAGGCTACGTCTGTCTGCGTTCAAGCATTTCCTGGGTGAATCATGCTTATTTATACGCAGCAGATCTATTTAAAAAGTCGATTCCCTCAAAGTCTAAGACGTCAAACTGAAAATCATTCTATCTAGCGGGATTTTCAGGGAAATATAGGGGGGGGGGGGGGGTTCTGATGGAAGCATTACAAAAGAGACGGCTGATATGAACAGAGCAATATGGAATCATGCAAGGCCCAAAGAACGTGGCTGGGGTGGGGCTCATTTAGGGCACCAGATGCTGCAAAGAGCCATTATACGTGTGGCTGCTCGGACAAAAGAAAGCAGCAGCAGAGACCATCAGGGGGGGAAATGTGGAAAGAGGAAAAATAAAAAGAAGGGAGGGTGGAGGCAGGGGGTGAGGTCAGGAAACAAATTGGCTAAGGGGGCTGTTGTCATAGCAATGAACTGAAATGAAACTGATATTGCTGGGCCTGCGACAAGCGGATGATAAACAAGGATAACATCAAGTTGCACTCCGAGAAAATGAAAAACGCCTCAGAATGCGTCGCGATGCCCTGCTGACCACGAAGACAGATGCCTCAGGGTGCTACCGTAAAAACAAGCTAATAGCTAACACAGCTAACGGTGTCACACCTTGATTATCATGTTTGGGCTGCATTTCACTGTTTAAATCTAAAAGAAAACCAAACAAAAACAAAGTTTAGTAAATCAAAGCTCTGTTTACGTGTGTGTGTGTGTGTGTGTGTGTGTGTGTGTGTGTGTGTGATATGACAGCTGCATTCTGACATGAATCAAAACAACATATTATGGAAAAGTTATCAATGCATTTCTATAAAACAGTCACGTCGGGTAACGATGCACAAACCCAGCGTTGTCACCATGACAACTAAGGCTTCTCACATTACAGTTTCAGGTTAACAGCTGACTTTGGGACTTTACTAAAATGAAATGACGTTTTAAAGTCCAAATAAGATGATTATATACACATAAAATGTGCGCTTTAACGTGCAATAACTCCAGCTATGGCTATATATCTTGAACGAAGTTGACATGATAATGTAACTTAAGCAGAATAGTCCAGCATGAGGAGGAGAGGCACTTGAGTTTCTCTCGTCTACTCAAGTAATCTGGGTCAGATGCTGTAGTCTCGCTGCTCATTTCAGCACGAGTGTGTAGTTACGTATGCGTGGGCAGAGATTTGAAATGGTAGGCATCAGCTGAAAATGTGAGAGGACAGCTGAAGGGAGACAAATGCTCTGACGACGTGCCTGAAGAACATCTTTTAACTGCAGCGTTGCATTGCAGGCATCGTTATGAAGTCTCAAAGCAAGCTGGCAAATTTCACCATGCAGCTAGTTTTTCCACCAACTCGAACACAGCAATTTATTAGACTTTCTTTTAACTGCTGACTGCTGGTTATGTGATAATAATCTGTCTTCCTTCCTGCTTTTGTTGTCATTGCTCTCAACCAGGAACCATGGCCAACGTCACAACTACAATACACCCAAGTAGTCTGGAAATACACCCTGAGGCAGTTCCTTTGTCCCAAGTCTCCTTGCAGGTCCAAGAAGTGTACCCCTTCCACGATGGCTGGAACGTGGCCTGTTTCATCATCCTCCTGCTTTTCATCCTCACTGTCCTGTCCCTGGCGGCCCTGGCCATTCTCTATGAGCTACTGGATTGTGGCTGCTGTGCCAAAGGAAAAACACACCAACAGCTACAGGAAGAAGGACCGGGAAGCTGCAGCAAGCTCATGACCAGCATTTGCAAAGAGCCAGAATCTCACACGGAGGTGGTATAGGAGAAGCGATGGTAAAGTAAAAGTAAGAGTTTAGGTTTTATTGCTGACTTGGCAAATGCCAAAGCAATGACCCAGGAAAAAGACCCAGATTTTTTTTTTTAAGTCAAGAGGAAATTTTCACACATCTATAAACAGACTATTAAAGCCGTGTTTTACACCACAAATGCCACTATGGGAAGAAGAAACCCTCTGAGTATAAACTGTACGGTGTGGCCTGAAAAAGACTCATTCACAGTACTTCATGATGTTCTGTGGCAGAATGTTTTACAACTAAGTGGGCCTTTATCTGCTTTTTTTTTTAATCTCTTTATGGTGTTTTTTTTTTGTTTTTTTTTTTTAAATTTATGTATGATGTTGCATGTTCAAAATAAACTATTATAAATTAAGTAATCTAACAAAAAAAGAAGGTACTCATTTTCGAAAGGCGACTGTGTTGTGAGTACTTTCTGTACGTATGACCTGCTGGATACAGATGATCTTTATTAGGGTCATGCTGCATATAAAGATGTTGTCTAATGCTGCGGACGTGACCATTTCTGTTTAAAGCTAGACATAACTGCTCTGGATGAAGCCTGCGTTTCCTCATTTTCCACCAAACTGAACACCAATGATGTCAACATGTTGCGACGTTAACATGACCAGTGTGGTAGATGTACAGTAATGTAGTATATCGTTTCATACAGAGCACAATGTTTAATTTCATATGCCTTACCACAAATTGCCTAATAAACATCCAAGAAATTCTCTTTATATATTTTTTTACTGCTTAACAACAATTTGATTTAAAAAAAACAATGCATTATTTGGCTGCCTTGTAAATATTGTACTGTTGTACACTTCTTAAAAACAAAGCAAACACCTGATCATTACTATGCAACTCAAAGTCAGCCACAGTTCCAGGACATGGCTGCTCCTCTGCATTGAGAGGAAGTAGTTCATTTTACCTGCTGTTGTACAAATGGAAGCGACAAAAGGTGGGAATCAGAGGTAATTAGCAAGACGAAATCGTTCTTTTATGTTTTCTGGGTGATTTTTGGTTATGTTTGCATTTTGACGGTGCCCTAACCATTAGAAGTAACATGAGATGACGTATGAAAGGTTATGCAGCCTATTCAGGATTGCACATCAATGTTTGCTTCTGAGCATGGAGGAGATACCAACAGGGAGGTAAATATACCAGGATATGAGGAGGAAGCTATAGTAGGACAACAACCCAACAGCAGGACTGCGATCTCCTCCTTTGTGCAAGAAGGAACAGGAGGACTGCCACAAGAACCCAACAAAATGACTTCCAGCAGGCCACTGATGTGCATGTTTCTGTTCCAGCTTTCAAGCAAACTCAGTGTATGAGGGTCTGATGTCCAGAAGTGGGGCTCATATGCAGCCTGACTGGCATTTGCCAGAAAACACCAGGGTTGACAGATTTGCCACTGGCACTCTGTGCTCTTCACAAAGAGATTTGTAGGATTTATATTAAAAAAAAAAAACAAAAAAAAAAACACTGCACTAATATCAAAAGTCAGTACTTGATTGATGTCAAGACTGCTGCGAACAAGTAGCAGCTGCAGTTTGCATGTGATATTAAAAAAAATAAATAAATAAAGGTGTTTAACCTCTGTCACCACCACGTTGCATCTTGCATAAATGAACAGGTAATTTTGTAGGAAGTAAGAGGCTGATCTGCTAAAAAAAAAAAAAAAAAAATTAAGCATCCATGTGGCAGCATATTAATAAGCATCTTTGTTGAAAGTTAACAGTTGCAAAGTTTGTATCCATACAAGACACACCTAGTATAAATTTAAAACCAGAACATAAAATCGGTTTACTTCCATATCTAGAAAATACATTTTGCTTACCAGAGCTGTGTTTGGACCCAGAGGAGCTCTCCTTGTCTAGTTTGGGTTTCTTCTTCTTGTGTGATCCAGAGTCTGATGCAGCCGGTCTCTTCTCTACAGCTGGAGTGGAAAGAGCTCTTTTCTTGAACAGTTCCCTCTCCCTAAGTAGAGCCGGATCCATCCTGGCTAAACAGACACACAAAATATCATATTACAGTTGTGCTCATATGTATCCTTTCATTAAAGACAAGGCTAAATTTATAACAGTCACTCAAACAACTGGAGACTTAAAAAAGGTACAATAACTAAAAATTTGCAAAAATATAATTTAGTAATATAAGACACTGGTTTTTCATTTAATTGAGTTGAAGAAAGAAAGAAAAAACAAACAAAGAAATTGGTCCTGGACAAATTAGATCACTTTTCTGTTGAACAGTGGGATAAAATACCTGTCAACAGGTGCAGAAGTCTGACTGAGAGGAACAGAAAACACCTGACTGGAGCGGAAACATTAAAGGATTGTTCAACTAAATATTACTTTATGACTGATGTAATATGTAATAAATTATCTTCTTTGTTTGCTTTAAAAAATATTTCTATTGCACCAGATTTAAAAATTAATGTAATGATTTTCATAAAATTTTTATTTCTTATTACTTTAGTCAATTTCAGCTTATTTTACAGGCAGGTGGGTTTTTTTCCCTCTTTAATGAAAGCATATGAATAAATATGAGCACAACTGTAAATACTGGAAACATACTGACAAAAACTAAACAGACCAATCTACTAAACGTGCTGCTGAATTATTGTGGTTTATGTACACTACACAAAGCAGACAGACAGCCTAGCAGTGCAAGAAGCCAACAAATCAAGTTGTGTTACAATATCAGCTAAACAATGGACTCTTGTACAATCTTTTAGCCAAAGATTCTTACATTCAACATGATTTAAATAAAAAATAATCATGAGGTTTCCTACTGCTGAATACCCAAGTTTGTTTCTGACCCAACCAAATGTCATGTTGCTCAATGTAGCATCAATACAACACATTTCCACGGCTAAATGTTGTGTTGACCTTAAAGTCACATGTACAATCTATAACAGTTGTTAGCTTACGGTTACAATAACATGACTTCAACCCGAGATACAAGTATTTACATGCTAGATGATGATCATTAATAAATACCGTTTTCAACATATGCTAACAATGGTTATTTTGGACATTTAGGAGACTAAATAAATGAGCAAACAGCATGACTATGTTGGTTAAACTAGCATTAGCATATCCGTTTGTTGAAAATGATCTTAGTTACCTGCAGCTTTGTTTCTGTCCTCACAAAGCGAAAAGAGGACTAACTCAGGACAGTGTACAACGATTATACAACCAATTATATCACCAGAAAAAAAACACAAATTCTCCTGTTCTTCTTACGGTAAAATAAGTGAGCACCAGCTAACTTCATACAAATATTTTCTTTTTTTTCCTCCTCTTCCTCACATAGAGCTTCCGTTTTCTTGTTCGATTTCTCAGCTATCGACAGATAATCCTTGGCGACGTCATCACGTACGGCAACGATTTAGATGCTATAAATGAACACAGTGGTTGCATATTAACAACATATTTATAAGGTTTTTCATACAATTTAAGACTTATGAGAAAAGTTAAAAGATGTACAAACAATTCATGAGTCAAAAATGCATTAGATTAAAGAAAAGCAGAAGAATTTAGGAGAAAACTGACAAAAGTTTGGCCAATACTTGTTCATCAAAGTCTCTCAACTGACTGACTTCAGAGCTTCATACATGTTAAATCACATGATAAAGTTAAACATTCATACACTCATGTAGGCAACTGACTTCAATTAAATCAAATTAAATTCAAATTCTATTTATGTAGCACATTTAACACAACTTCCGTTGACCAAAGTGCTGAACAAAATTAAAATCAAGTTAAAAGTATACCAATGATATTAATAAAAATATCATTGGTTTTAAAGAAAATGCTATGAGGACAACAGGTAAAACTCTGTACTTAGCATGTGAACAAGTCTAATTCTTCTTACCACATGGGCTAGGGAACCGTGTTATAATAAAGTACTTTTCATTCATGAGGAAAACAAAATAAAGCTCTTGGACAAGTTCCTCCAAACTGACCACAGAAAATTGAAGGGTATGGTTCAAACATATGCAAATATAAAATATCTCAATGCTGCATTGTGCAGAGGGAGCTGGGTAGATGACTGTAAAAACAAACCTAAAGCTTTGATTTCTAAAAAAGCAAAGATTACAAAATATTTAATAAAGGGGCTCGCTGGGCTTGGTGACTTATTTCAACATAAGCTACCAGATTGCAACCTCACATCAAGGAAAGGGGGATGCCTGGAAGATCTTCCATACAAATCTTCAGGATTTTACTAAGAGAAATATAATAACTACATTGTTTAATGTTTATTTTGCAGCATTGTTGAAGCCTCTTTAGTCTGTGCACATCTCAATTTGGCATATCTGGTAATAACAGGAACTGCCGATGAACAACACAAATGACCTCCATTGATAAAATGGCACAACATCTCCTCTTAGTGGTTTAGTAAAGCTACTACTTCACTCACTGCACTGCTCTCAGTTCATTTTGCATGATGATGAGCATCACTCATCATAAAGAATAAATGAATCCATCTTGGCTAGACAACTGTTAAAAGATATTTTTGGACTAGAAGAGCTGAACTTGACAAGAGACTGTATACCTGAATTCTTCTCTAAATCTGATTACCTGCAAATAAGGAATTTATAAAGATAAGTTGCAAGAATGTGCCTGAAGTAGCCATCATTTTCCATGATAGGAAGTTGTGTGTTGTTCAGTTTTTGCAGCTTCTCAGTATGCACAAGTGAAGAAGTGCCTGGTTAAAAACTAATCCTTCACCTGGATTTAACAAAGCAAGCAGGTACGAGCCTTCTATTGGATACTGAATGATTATCTTTCAGCTTGCAACATGTTATTCAACCCTAGCTGATGCAATGGGTGACTTGTTATTTCTTAAACAACCATGGAGAGCATAAAGATTAGAATCTGGAGCAATGGAAGAAGGTCATGTGATCTGATGAGACTAGATTTATCCTGTTCTAGAGCTATGGACACATCAGGTTAAGATGAAAGGAGGATAAAGTGATCCAGCCATCATACTCAGTGCGTACTGTGCTAGCCTCTGATGGCAGTCGATGATGTGGATTTGCTGTATGTGTAGGTATTTTAGCAACATCATGTGCCTGAAGAATGAGGTCAGTGGATACCTTTATATACTGAATGAGCAAATTATTCCATCAATGGATTCACAAACATATCCAGTATGACAATGCCATGATTCATAGGACTCAAATAGCAGAGGATGGGTTCAGGGAGCCTGCGATGGACTGGTGACCTGTCCAGGGTGTACCTTGCCTCTCACCCAATGATTGCTGAGATAGGCTCCAGCTTCCCCGCGATTGGACTAAGCAGTTAAGTTAATGACTGACTGACTGACTGACTGACTGGGACCACAGATTCCAGACCTGAACCCCATGGAGAGTCTTTTGGATGTGCCGGAGAAAGCTTTGTGCAGTGGTCGGACTCTTCTATCATCAATACAAGATCTTGGTGAAAAATGAATGGAAAGCTTGTGATGTTGCAGAAACTTCAATTCAATTCAATTCAACTTTATTTAGATAGCGTCAAATCACGGCAATGCCATCTCAAGATGCTTTACAGACAGAGAAAAAAAAAAAAAAACATAATGAAAGCCAATTCATAATATATATAAGCTATATAAGGAAACCAACAAATTGAGTTGGAAGCTCCAACTCAGTGTATTTATTGCCCTGTATGGCAGACTGGAGCTACCAATGCACCACTAGATATTTTGCAGATCCGTCATATTACTTAAGTTAGACTTTGCTGACTGAGGAGTTGAGACAACTTTACCACCGAGTCATGACTCATGAGAAGAGGTGAGATCAGGTCACAGTATATCCAGGTCACCTGAGACAGGAAAGAGAGATAAGCCCCAAGGAGATGCAAAGCACGGATCATAGAACAGAGCTGGCATTCAAGTCAAGCTGAGGAAAGACAGCAGAAGACATATTTTTCCCAAATAAATACTTTAACTGCTTTCAGGCGTGAGCTCTTGCCCACGGACAAAAAGGCAAAGGACCTAAAATAGAGAATGCTTTGTCGTTTTATCTAAGAACTGAAGAGGAACTTGTTTCCAACTCAGAGCTCCTCAGATGTCGGCATTAAGAGTTTCATGGCGCTCTTTTTTCCTTAACTTTGATTGGCTTGAACACACTGTCAGAGTGTTTTCTTTGTGAATTCAGTCACTTTGTGAAGCGAAGTACATCAAACCTTTGTTCCTCTGAGTTTCTGTCGACTGTGTGTGTGTGTCTCTTTTAGTTGTCTATCAGACTGTAGAACCTGAAAGCTTGGGTTAAGATCTCAAGTGCTTTTGACTAACATTTCATTTTACTATATTAAAAAAAAGAATAAAGTTTTTTTTTTTTTTTTTCTTCAGCATCAGGACATTGCTGGTGGTTTGATCAGATCTGACAGAAACATTCTTTGAAAAAGAGAATTGTTGACAAGAGAAAGAGACTCAGAAACAATTTAAACCAGTGTTGATATGAATATTTACAACTAGCAGTGAAAACATCTGAAACATTCTCACATGCACTCATCTGACACTTTATTAGACACGCCTTGCTTGTACCGGTCTTGACCTCTTTTTGCTTCAGAACTGCCGTAATTCTTCATGGCAAAGACTCAGCGAGGTGCTGGGTACGTTCCTCAGAGATTTTGCTCCACATTGACATGACGGTATCAAGCAGTTCCTGCAGATTTATCAGCTGCGTGATGAAAATCTCCCGTTCCACCACATCCTGAAGCTGCTATGTTCGATTCAGATCTGGTGACTGTGGAGACCGCCGAAGAACAGTAAACTCATCGTCTTTTGAGCTTTCCGACATGGTGGATCATCCTGCTGGAAGTAGGCATCAGAGGATGGAACGCTGTGGTCATAAAGCGATGGACATGGTCAGTAGCGATGCTCAGACAGGCTGTGGCGTTAAAAACCATGTTCAGTGTTCAGTTGGAACTGTGGAGCTGAAGGTGCCTGAATTGTTGATGTGAGGCAGGATGAATCCCTGTTTTTATCTTGTTTCTCTCAGATCGTGACCCTTCCATCCCAACGCTGCTGAAATAAAAATGCATATGGATGGTAGGAGCGGCTGTAGCTCAGGAGGAAGAGCAGTCGTCTGATTCCAGGGACCCCACTAAACCCCACATTGCCTCCCGATGTCTCTATTGGGTTTAAATGTGTGTGATAGAGCATAAAGCACTTCGTATCCAGAATGTAGAAGTGCTGTGATTGAACATGACATGAAGCGTTAAAGCACTTCTGCTTCGCAGTTAAACACGGATGTTCAGAGATTGTTTTCTGCATACCTTAGTTGTAACCAGCGGTTACCTGAGTTAATGTTACTTTTCTATCCTCTCTCTGTATTACAATAAAAGAAAAGATTCAAAAAGGAGGAAGACTGTGCTTGTTGGCCATGAAGAGGCTAACCAGATATTTTAACACCACACAAGTGCAATTGGTGAATTGCTGAATCACTGAGACAAGGAATACCATCTGCAAAAGATTTTACTGGTCAGGCATGACACCTGACATCAACAAGTGGGTAAATTAAGTCAATTATAGGTTTAAGCAAACACACATGAAAAAACACCTCTCAGTCATAAAATTTAAAGCAATTAAAGGTCAAGCGAAGCACCTGACACCACATCGTTTTTACAATGCAGTATTCTTATGAAACAACTACATAACATTTTAATCTAACAGTTAAAACTTGCCGCTTACTTAAACGTTTTTACAGTAGCAACCTTCTCTTCCGCTGTGATGGACTGGAGACCTGTCCAGGATGTGGTTCGCTTTCACATCAATAAAATGTGGACGCAGCAACTGTGGTGAAAACAGCACAGGTTGTTGTTAATTGAAGGTTTCACACTCTGCCAGTTTTGCACATGGAGCTCACTTACAAAATGATGTTTGCAGAAGATTTGAACATTTTAAAAGTTAAGTTTCAAGATGTCCAAATGTTTTTGCGAACTAATGTGGATGGACAATGATGCCATATTCGAAAGGCTGAAAATGTTGATTTAAAAACAGCAAGGAATCTCTAAATATGGGAGGCTGAAACTCTGTAGTATGCTTGTTGCACTTAAGAAAAAAAACACAAAATTCTGATTCAAATTTTTGTTTCAGACTGTTAAAATACTTTTTAAGGTTTCAAGACTTATTTTCAGACTTGTAAAAACTTTATTTCAGGTTTTTCAAACTCTGACTTTTAAGGTTTCAAAATGTTTTTCTTCGGTTTCAGATTCATGGCAGGATTCTAATCCCATAAGAAAGCCCACAAAAGATAGAAACAGGGTATTACCAGCCCCTCCAGCAGCTCCAGCACCACCTGGAGAAACAAGAACAGCCTCACCAAAAGCTCTGGCAGCGTGCTTTCCTGCAGTCCCATCTGTTGCCTTAATTGAAAACTGCAGGTTTATGAATAGCAAACCTTTCATAATATCATAATCATACGTAATTATTCCTGTTTTCTTTCTAAATTAATTCAGATGTGAGGGATGCTGTGAATGGTGTCACGCCTGTTATCACTCTCTGAAGAATTTTGTCCATAACTGGCCAAACTGGGTCTGGAATGAATTTTGGGAGCGAGCTAAAAAATTTGATTTCTTGTTTACAAGTTTATAAACAAAATGAAAACAAACATGAGGAAAAAATGTAATGAAATAAAATCCAAATATTTATGAATGATAAATAAATAATATAAATACATTGTAAGTGAATAAAAGAAAATAAATCGATACGATTCGAATCTGTCATGAGTTTCTGACACGCTCAGCCGACCCTGTTTGGTACCAACAACCCTGCAGCATTTTAGGGTCTGTTAAATCCTCCTTCTTCATCTTTCTCATGTTCAGTTTGAACTTCAGCAAGTTGTCCACTAATGCACTCAGCTGCTACCATGTGATTGGCTGTGTTTGTGTTATTAACTGATAAATATTATCAGATTTGTGAATATTGATGTGACTTTTTTTCCTCTTGTTTTTTGTAGGAAGGATATTCTTTTGTATCAGTAAGACCTGGCCAGGAACAACGGATGAAAATGAGCTTTATGGGTAAATCTGGCACATTTAGATGTTATATCTTGTGTGATATGCTATGTCCCTGTCAAATAAATATAAATAATTTCCCTTGGGGATGAATAAAGTATCTTTGATTTGATAAAAAAAAAAAAAAATTAACAAATTCCCTAAAAAAGTGTTTGGAATTTTTAAGACAGTAAAATTTTGGAAATATTCTGAAATATAAACTGCTTTTTCGATAACTGAATGATCTGCAGGTTATTTTTGTGCATATCATGTCATTTTATGCATAAAAATACATAAATCCATTTTTAAAACACAAACTATTCGTGCTGAAGCATCTATTCGTACCCTGCAGGTACAGCTACTGTGCAGCTAAATTTACCATTTTTAAATCCCACAGTGAGAAAAAACACCCAATGCTGCATGCGGCGTTATCTCTCATGCATTCATAATAAAGACACATGTAAAGTATGGGTGTTGTATCTTTTAAAAGCCAACATTTTTTCTCTCTGTTTCTTTTATACCCTGCACAACACAATGTTAAGTAAAGTGTATTGAAAGAAGCTCTACCGTGATATAAAGCGTGTATGTGTGGCAAGACTGTGTGCGTTGGCTGTATATTTCAATTTACAAGCCATCTCATCTTCATACACTCGATCCTCCATCTCTTTCTTTCCTTAATATCAGATGTCACATATGTTGTTAGATAGAAAAGTTTATTAATATGATTTTTTTGCTGTGTGTATGTTTGTGACTCAATATAGTCATATTTTATTCCCCCAGTTACTCACCATCCTCGACAAACAATCCAGCAGAGAACTCTGGGTGTGTAGGTACGCCGGTCTAAACTTAGATGCTCATGCAGAGGAACAAATTAGCATCTCCTAAACTGCAAATGAATGATTCAGAAGGATAGTCAAGGAAGTGAGTCCACATTAATGATTTAATATCTGCTAACCCATTTTGGGGCTCGCAGGCTGTGCTAAAGGTTCTGTCCACTGGTTGGTGTTGTGTTCCATGTGTTCTACTTAAAAAACTCTGATGAACCCATCCTCCAACATTTCCAGTTTTTAATAAGTGACATCAGCTCAGTTGATTAACCCTTTCATGCATGAATAAATAAAAAACAATGCAACATTTTTTTAAAATACAGTATTTTACCTCTGCAGACATATGCAACAATACTTTTCTTTTGTTTTTTTTAATAGTATTATTTAGAATTTATCATGATTTATGGTTTTATTTTTATTGTATTCTATAAAATATTTAAAAAATATTATATAATCATAATTGTATTATGTAAATCTATAAAAATGTGGCAGTATAATTTTCTTTTCCTATTTATTGCAAAGGCAAACTTGGATCATTACGTTATGTTAATAAATATATTATAAATAAATATGTTAATATTTATTTATTCTCCAGTGAGTGGAAACGTATTGGATGACTCACCAACATCCACTGAAGTGTTTTATTTCCAAAAATACCATCCTCAATCATGAATATGCAATAAAAAAAGCTTATAAATAGGTGTCCACTGTATGACCACTATGCAAGAAAGGGTTAATATACTGATGAGCCATTAAAATATATTTCTAGGGGACAAGCAAAGGATTCAGACGTCGCAGCTTAAACACCTTCCATGTGGAATTATTTATCCTTTAAAAGCATAAAGGTTGACATTGTTAACTTGAAAGTTTTCTTTTCCATGAAATTCTTCTGTTAATTTTGTCAGAAGAATTTCGTGCCGTCATGTTCACATACTATAAATCACCTGCATGTCAGTATTGTCATGATGATGCTCATGAGGATAAAAACTTTTTGTAGTTCTTCATGTTGTCAGTGAGCTGTGCATCCTTTCATTTAAAAATGTAACTTTTTAAATATACACCTGATATAACGATGAGAAATAATTTTAAATAATTCACATCAATCTTGTTCACTTTCGCTTCAGTGCTTCCTGAAGTAAGACATAGTTTGTAGTCATGTGGACACATTCATTTGACATATATGTTATATTGTTAATGCAAATACAACAATTCAGTAGACTTTAGGAGTTACAAATGAATAATTAATTTGTTCTCCATTTCCTGTTTACCTAATTATTTATCAATTCTCATTTCCATTTCTCATATACACAATGAAAATAAAAAAGTATACCATGTAGATCATATGCAATGTGACAATGTCATCTAATTTATTTCAGCTAAAAACAAGCACTAGTTGTTGTTTTTTTTTTCTTTTGTATGATACATGTAAAACTCATTTTAAACAGCTGCTGAAGCTCTGATGATGAAATAACAGGAAAGCCTGAAAAGAAAAAAAATGACACATTTAAGTGAAAAGACAAAACTAGCATACAGGTTAATCTTTCATCTGCATTTTAGTTCTGGAGCCTGCAGCATTTGCAGCTGGTTAAATAATTTAGCGGCTACAAGCGGAAAGGTCTCTTCTGGGCGCCAGCCTTGACCTCGGACAAGTAAAAACAAACAATCAACAGAGCTGAATAACCAGGAAGGCTTGTTAGGAGCTTATAGGATGCAAAGCTCATTGAGTATCATGCAGTAATTTAAAGAAACTGCAGCAATAATGTTATTCTCAGAGTTATCACTATATATATTCTTATTCAGTTTAAATATAAAAGTAATAGAGACTGTTGGGATCCTGATAGAAGAACCAAGAAGTTTATTCGACAGTCAGTTGTTGACCAAATATATACATAAAGTTATTGACAGAATCTGAATGCATGTTGGTAGCATCATGCAGGACAGGTGTGCAAACACTTTTCTTTATGCAAGTTTTTTTTATGTGCTTTTCAGATCTGCGCTCTCTGTCACTATGACAGCCGCTGAGTGTTTTATGCATGAGGCCCAGGCTCACTGAAGGCTCAGGCAGTTTTAGAGCTAATTTCAAGTGTAGCGGGCAGCAAATGCCTCCCCTCCACTCCCCCATTTTAAAACAGGTCCTGGGCACAGTTAGCAGAAACACATTTTCCCACACATTTATTAAGGACATAGGTCTGCAGAAGGGATGGGAAAGGCCAGGAATAGCTCTGTGATGGAGAATGTGCCAGTGTCCGGGCCTACAGGAAGACAAGTCAGAGCTGAAATGGATCATTTGGCTCCCGTTTTTTCACACTCTTGGCTTTTTTTTTTTTTTTTTTTCCATATCGCTGCTTCTTTCATTTCTGCAGAACTTCAACAGTCTTGTTGCAGAAGAGGCCTTCTAAAATCTGTCATTTCAGTGTCTCCCTTGTTCATCTTTGTTTTTTTTCCCCAGTTACTTGAGCTTCTGGACTGTTCTCAGTTCGCCTCCTTATGGCCGTTGGGACATATTCATGGCTTTCTTCAGTTTGGTGTTTTGAGGGTAATGTCTAGGTCTAGAGACAAATAGATTTTAAATGACTAAATAAAATAAATAAAGACATATTCTAACCATGGGGAAAACAGAGTATCAAGTATCTACTAAAGAAAAATTACAATACACTGGACATCTATTCTTTAGACGCTTGAACACAGGAGACATGAAGAAGCACTGGTGCTGATGGAGACTAACTCAGACACAATGAACCGGCACAGGAAATGGTAACTAAGGGGTATAAATACACAGGAACAAAACAAGACACAGGTGAGTAAATGAGCTAATGAGACCAAGTGAATCAAATGAAGAGGAACAAAGGCTAAACAGCACAACACACATCATGACATGAATCTAATGCAGCCATGATTTGACAGTCGAATAAAGATACGTAACAAGGGAGGACCAAATAGCAGAGTCACAGGTAGGAGGCAGGAAGACGTGGAATACATTTTTATTCACCGAACCAAAGCAAAAGCGCCACAATAGCAGGGAACCCAAAAATACAGAGCAGAGCAATGTCGAGGCAGCATGAGACTTTTATTAGAAAACATAAAACGTGACAAACAACAACAAACAGAAAGTGCTGCTTGAGAAAAAATACCGAACTCCAAGTTGTGGCAAACAAGAAGTCCAAATAAGTCTGAGAACAGATGATCAAACAAAGCAGAACAAACACCAACTAAGAAAAAGATACCAAGTAAGTAATGATGTGTGAGACTCAGGCGTGTATGTCAGGGACAGATATGTGATGAGACGTAACAAGCAGAACTCAGAATAGATTTAGAGCAATAAATCAGGGAAGGACATATATATATAAAAAATGTCAAAATAAAATGCAAAAAATAAAATACAAAACATAGATTTTTCTAAAAAAAAAAAAAAGAAAGAAAAGAAATAAACAATGATGCTCGAAGAAACAATTCTTTTGTAATTTTTTGATAACGTTTTAATTCTTTTGTATTAACTTTCAGCAAATTTGAGTTTAGAAATGCTAAAATTTGACGATTTTTTTAAATCTGAAAGCAAAGTGAGTTATTTTCTTCCATGTTTGGTGAAACTCGAAGACAAATGAGAGACTGTGGCGCTGAATCTTTTCCACAAGACTGCCAGGCATCAAAAGAGTATCCACCAATCCTCTTTTACACCTCACCTGCTGAGCAGAGGAATCGTATGCAAATTTTGTTTGTGCTGCCTGGAAGCATGGGCCCAATGTTTGCAGAAGACAGAGGCCATTTATTTTCCTCTGTTAGGAAGCCCGTTTGCTTTCCTACAGTGGAAGATGCCTGACAAACAGAGTCCATATGGTATTTATATTGTCTTTATATGCATTTAGTCCTATACGGCAGTATTGCATCTTAATCATAACATATGATGGAGGTTCCACAACTACAACATGAAACGACAAGATTTACAGAGGAAGAACGGACAAGATTGATCAAGATGAATAATTTGAGTTTTATATGAGTTGGACTAACACAATTCAACGTCTGCATGGAGTTAATTTTATCCTAAATATTCCAGGGGAGTAGAAAACAGATGTGACAGATGTTAGGTTTCAGCCATATGCTTTTCTTTTGTCCTCGATAATCCAACTTTTGGCAAATTGTATTTTAAAACCATTTGGGGATGAAAATGGACAGCTGTTCACGAGCTGTAGTTGCTGGAAGCCCCACAGATTGTGGTTCATTCACTTTCAAACAATTACAAAACCTGGCTTTCGCATCCTAAATAGCACATTGTCAACTTTTAGCACGCTAGAAGTTATATAAGAGCCCGTCCTTTTCTCAGTGGCCTTAAGATGCTGCCTCGGTGCTGAAAGTGGAAAAAAAAAATCACAACAATTTTGGACAGTGGCAACCTTTCTTTAGATGATTTGAATTCTCTAAACTGCACACTACAACAATTTATTTCTTCCAAACAATTTTTTGTATATTCATTTTTTATTCCTAAACAATGGTGACAGCCTTGTTTCAATGATACATAAAGGAGCAGTAGCAAACATTTCACCAGTTATTTTTTATATTAGTTATAAAGTTTAGCATACTTCATAAATAAAAAGGAAAAAAAAAGTCATAATTTCAACCACAGCAGAAAGACGTGGGCCGCAAAAGCTCAGACAATCCAAAACACAGAGGGATTAAGAGCATCGATATGCAAAGAAAGAGAGAGAATGTTAAAGAGCATAAAAATTCAAAGCAGGAGCGAAGAACAAAAAGTTAAACATCACGTATTACCTAAAACATAAAACATTCATTGCACATGGCGTTTCAAGCGGTGTTGAAGTAGCTCCAGTAGTTTTAGACTTTTCAGCCTGATTCGCCCTCAAAAAGTAGAATTCCATGGAAACTTAATGATCCAGAGGTTTTTGAGGCTTTAAGGTCGAACTACGGATGTGAAGTAACCTGAAGGCTGTTTATCCAGATGGAAGGAGCTAAGTCTAATCAAAGCTACTGAGATTCCTTGGCCTAAAGGTTCGACACGTCACAACTGATTTCCACTCAGATTACTTCCTTGCAGATTAAATCACTTTTATTCTTCAATACATAATCTTGTGGCAAACAATTACATTTTTCTTGCGCCATGCGGTCAAAAACCCTTTGCCCTTTCGGGCCAAACATCTCCAACCAGTGACATGTTCCCCTTATGTGCGTTACCTGCTCACGTAACAATACAGCGCCCTCTAACTGTAACAATGAGGAAAACAATTAAACAAATTGGCTCCTATACAGACATTATCATCGTTATCATCTTTATCTTCCACTGACTCGTAGATGTAACTTTTGAACAATTTGACAAAGTATTTCATGTCAGATCCAAGTACATATTTATTAACCCCAGCAATCTATTTAATAAATTCACATTTAGGGATTGTTTCATTATTTTAATTGGAAAATAAATGCAACTATCCCTCTTGGAAATGACTCGATTTCTCCTGATAGCCGCTGAGATAGACTCCAATCACTCTGCAACCCTGAACTGGACGAAACGGGAAATGGAAAGTGGATGGATGGGCATCAAAGTTAAAGGTCAATTTGCTTCAGACAGCTGGTGACGTACATCTAACAGTGCAGATCTCAGCCTCAATGCATGCCACACTGTTTTACAACCATCTAATCATTTTGGCTTCGGCATAATGTTCAATGTGGGAAACAGACTGAAAAATCACCCTCATGTTTGTTCACTGTGGTTTGCTTCTCAGAATGAATTCATCCACCACATCTTTTCTTTGCATGGGGCTTCCTCTGCACTATGATGGTCTAAGAAAAGGTCTCTGTGGCTCAACCAAGCTTGCTTTTTGTTGCACATGGTTGCATTCATCGTCTTAGTTAGGCGGTAAATGGTATCAATAGTCCCAATTAGGGATTCATCCATGTTTAATCGAATTCAGTGGCAAGAGCTGATCCCAGCTGCTGTCACTACAGGGGATACACCCTGGATGGGTTGCCAGGCCATCACAAGCTAAAGGTGGGATGGTTCTTAAAGTGACAGTTCCTACCATCACGCCATCTTGCAGCTTCATGTTGCAGGATGACCAACAACACCATGACAACAGCGATCAGTGAACCACTTTCAGTCCCGTGTTAGAGGTGGGACTATTTTTATCAAGATATTCCCAGGATTATTTAATGTTTGTCATCTAGTTTGTACCTGACTGAGGTTAGGGTGTAGAAGCCTCCCAGCACAATCAGCGTGGAAGATGCTATTAGCAACGGGACTGAGGAAGTGAGGGGAAGAAGGCAGTGGGAGGATGTGGGGGAAGTGGCAGAGAGAGAGACTCCTGTGGGGCATGGAGGAAGAGAGAGGAAGCCAGCTAGAAGCATGGAAGAGGTGATCAGTGACAGGCCACTTGTCTACTTACGTGGATGCAGGAGGGTGTTATGGTTAAAGGTAAAAACATCCTGTGGCCACTGATAACCACCTCATGGCAGGTAAATAAGTAAATAAACTTTGTTTCAACTAAATCTAAACTGAAGATGCACTGCAGAGGAGGACCACAATGACATACGACATGGCTTGGCATAAGGCTGAAGAAATACAATACACTGATACAAACAATAACAGAAACCCAGGGGTATACCAATCTGTAGAGTTGCTAACTGACATGATGCTGACGTGTGGAAATCAGCACCTGAAATCTGATGTGACATCAGAAAAGAAATGAATCCTTAATTAAAAGCTATATAATGTGAGTTGCAGGACAAAAAGAGCCATCGCAAAAGAAACCAGAGGAACATGAAAATGATGTAACTCACAAGTACAAGACTTAACTTTACAAAACTGCAATAAACATACAAAATATTCTCATCAGACCACACACACAAGCAGTACGCGGATCTTTGAACCGATACTGTACAACTTTCGTTCAGTTAACAATCTTATTGTGTAAGATTAAAATATTTCATATGTATAGTTGACTATTATGGAGACAGAGTTTTCCACATACATATTCAGATGTTACAGTCCTTATGCTAATGAGCTGTTACCCCGTGTAGATTTCTGAAATGAGGTTGAACTGACATTTGTACGGGATGTCATTGTGTTTTGTCCAGCTGGGGCTCAGAAATGTTTCCATGTTGCAGAAATGTCAGAAGGGTGCATTTGGGACATCATGATTGTTGGTGCCCTCCCTGACTTTTGCAGTTTCCCTCTGGTAGCTTTGGAGCAGCAAATAACCAAGTCATCATTAAGAGCAATGATTAGAAAACAAACCAGACAAGGTAAACATATGGACCCTGTACTCAGTATGTTCCATCCTTCTTTTATTATTCTATTATTCCTGGCTTCACTGGCTGCCTGTGCCTTATAGAATAAATGTTAATATTCTTTTATTTGTTTCTAAATCTTTAAAGGGTCTGGCCCTGTTTTTATTCCTTGGTTTTTAACCCAGTGTGAGTCTGCTTCTGGTCAGTGTCCTATATTTTGGTTTTAATTCTGGCTTTATTGGTTTTATTCACTATTTATTCATTTTGGGTTTTTTTGTTTTTTTTTCCTTGCATGATCTATTATTTTATTGTGTTATTTATTTATCTCGTAATTTTTGGCTGATGCACAGCACTTTGTCCCAACTTTGGTTGTTTTAAAGGGCTTTATAAATAAAGTTGAGTTGAGTTGAGTGTTCCATCTGTATGACGAGCTGGTATTGCTTTCGTCGTAGTTTGAGGTAAAGGAACTAAAAAGGCTCTCAGGCAGGCAAAAAACAAAACAAAACAACCAACTAAACAGTCTTTTAATAAAACCTATTAAAACAAAAAGGTGCTGCATAGACAGGGAATCCAATAACAGAGAATCCTGTAAAGATCCAGAAGGCCTGAAAGCTAAACTGAGAAGTAAACAGTTGAAGAGCTGAAAGAAAAGTCTGATGTGCAGCAAATATTGAATGAAAACCCACAAACCCCAAAACGGAGATGAAAACAAAGAAAATCACAGATCATAATGGTTGTAGTGTTTCTAGTTTTTTTTTCTCAACCTTTGTTAATGGCCGTCTTCAGATGTTGGCCCTGGCTTCTCAGGATTTTCATTTCAGGGTGCCAGTTTTCCCCTTTTCTCTGACATTTCTTGTCTTGTTTTCCTTGTGTTCATTGATCACATCGTCATCATCTCTACCATTTTGGAAACACAGTTTCATGTCCACTGACACGTCTGCTTGTTCAACAAATAAAACTTTATTCATCTCAATTGTAGTTTTCTTCTGAATTTGATTAGATGAGTTGCTTTCTTGGGATCTTGGTAAAGTTCAGTCATTTCTCCTGGCTCATTGAGCTTCATGTCATGATTACAGGCACCTTGGCAAAGTCCCTTCTTTGTCCCCTAAATCATGTCTTTGCAACTCTACTTGCCAATAAATACCCAAATACATGTGTAGACAGAGAACTACAAAATACATCCAAAATAACAAGTGGCACAGTGGCACCTTCAGTTGGATTTATACTCCTGCGGCATGTGTGTAAGAGTGGTTACAGCTTTACCAGTGTGTGTTCAGTGTGGGTCCATGGAGGCTCATTGTGCACCTGCAGTTACCTGGAAGAAACGGCGGAAGAGAAACTACAAAAAAAACACATCCAAATCAAACGTTGAATACTGAGAGCACATTTCACCGACGCCAGCTGTGCTGGTTCAACTGTACGCAGATGCTACACAAGTATATATCCAGTTTAACTATGTTGTTAAAAAAAAAAAAAAAAAAAATCCCAAACACCAATCAATAATAAAGTTTAGTATCTAATTTGATTTGGATTAGCATGGTATCAGTACTTAAATGCAACTTTGGTGACCGCTGGTTCACAGAGAGGGCCAGGCATTAAGGCTGTAAATCATACTCTTTCTTCTCAATTTGATTTGATTTGATTCGATTCTGTTTTTTTTTGGGTGCCGATTCGATTTAAATAGTGATTCTCACGATTCTTCAATATTGCTGATTTATGTAGACTAAAAACAAAAGAAAATGTACAAAACTTTATTTCTTGTAATTTTTCTTAATTTCAATAAGAAAAAAACAGCGCAGTAGCCATACCATCATTCTGCTGCTAATGCGCAAGAAGACAAGTCAAACATCAATAAAACAATCATTATGACACAAATTTTATAATATATTATTTTTATTAGTTTGTAATAGAAATAGTTTTTTAAACAAAAATATCGATTTTAAAATTCTGAAGCAAAAAAATCCCAATATTTGATTTTTTCGATTCTATTCCCCATCCCTACTAGGCACATCTTCCTATTTTCAAAAGGCACTGCAGTGGGCAGCACTGCCCTGACAGAAACAACTGAGTGGACCAATTGTTTATAGTGTTGCCAACTTTGTTGCCCCATTTAAAAAACTTTCATACCACTCGCAACTCTTAAAGTGGAACTATTATGTGCATTTCAGGCTAATTAATTTTTATTTCTGAGCCCAGAAGGGCCGGGATTGATCGAGTTATTGTCACAAATGGCTTTATTTACTTCAGACCGAGCCTCTCCATAGGCTGTCAGATCAGCCTGTGGGCAAAACAAGTGGATTGAGACGCTTCCGCATTAAGCCCCGCCTCCCGCCACTGCACTACATCGGGAGCGCGCAGTGCGCGCTTTTGCCGTCATTGTAACATCTCATAAACAGAAGAATTAGGCTAACATGAACTCAATAAAAAAAACAAAATACAATGTCAACACATAGCATACAGCCCTACATGTTGGAACCTGAATCAGACCCTGAAAACGAAGTGGAAAACAGCAACCCACAGCAATGCAGCAGGATGTCTCTCTTTGGTAAACTCACCAGCCATCGTTGGAAATAACTTTATCCCACGTTTTCCACCCGCCTGATGTATTTGTACATGCCCTTGTTAACCAGTAGAAGGTAACCAATCACCGAACCTTATCCCCCGGGACGTCACAAGGATTTCCAAGCAGAAAAAACTCTCTAAAACGACGCGTTTTTCGTCGCCATGGAAACCGAACGGAGAGAGTGCTGGAACTCAAACTCAAACTCAAATATGCGTTTAGGTGATAAAAACAGTGCTGTTCACATGTCTGATGAGGATTCAACACTGTAACACTGTAGAAAACTCAGAAAACTCCAAATACCATAATAGGACCTCTTTAAGAAAGGCTACTAGTCAGAAATCTAGCAACTTTGGAGACGTTTAAACACAAACATGAAATCAGATATAGTTTACTTTTCTAAATGAGCAGCGTTATCCTAAAGCTGCCGCAAGACGCTCGGTCGTCGTGCAGCAGCAGTCCCAGCTTCCAGTTGCAGCCAGAGAAGGAAATATTTAACCTCAGCCCCATGAGCAGACTCAGAATGAATCCCATGTACAGATGGCCTTCTGCTTGTAATTATTTTAATATAATTTACGATTTTATTATGATTTTATTTGTATTTACTTTTATGCTTTTTTTCTGTAATGCTTTTAATGTTTCATGTAAAACATTTTGAATTGTCTTGTACAAAAAAGGTGCTATACAAATAAACTTGCCTTGCCTTCTGTGAGATATTGATTCCTATTAATGTAGACTGTAGAGAAAAGATTTAGACAAAGTCAGTCTAACTGCACTTTGCTGTCAAAAACACATTACGAAATCTGCTTTGTGGTGAAGTTCAGCTATGTTATACAATGGAGATTGTCTGGTGCAGCTGTGCCTTTACCTCTGCTTCTTTGCTGTTAATAATTTTTGGCATTTTGTCTTCTTCATTATAAAAATGGTTCTTTTTCTCAGCCCTGGTAAGACCCTCCCAGCTACAGCTACCTCTAATTCAGCTTGAATTAGATCAATGTGTAGTGCAATCTCAGAGAGCTATGCCTTAAGGTTTTGGGTGGATTGCATGTGTCAGTCTGACCAGAAAAAATGACCACCTGCAGGGGCAGAAAGAGATGCAGATGATTATCTTCAGGAGGAAATAACCTCTATCAGGCAAAACCGGTTACCTTTACAATTCAAAAGCATTCAGTGTTATGTATGTGTTGGGGATGAACCCTGAAAACAGGAAAACAGTCAGCAGTCCTATAGGGTATCTAACAGGGCTACTAAGTTCATTCCTACAAGGGCCGCAGTCCTGCAGGTTTTCAATGTGCCCTGCCTGTTCAACCCCACCTGGCATAATTAAAATGGATCCAATAGCCTACAATGTTCTGCACAAGGACTCCCACATGGAAGTTTGCGCAACCAGTCTACATGTTCTTTGTGGACCTGGAGAAGGTGTTCGACCCCACCAAGGCTGTCCTTTATCGCTGATTCTTTTCATAACTTATATGGACAGAATTTCTTGGCACAGCCGAGGTGTTGAGGGGATCCGGCTTGGTGGCCTCAGGATTGGGTCCCTGCTTTTTGCAGATGACTTGTTCCTGTTGGCTTCATCTGGTCATGATCTCAAGCTCTCACTTGAGCGATTCGCTGCTGAGCGTGAAGTGGCGAGGATGTGAATCAGCACCCCCAAATCTGAGAACATGGTCCTCAGCCGGAATAGGGTGGATTGCCCTCTCCGGGTTGGGAGTGAGGTCCTGTTTCAAGTGGAGGAGTTTAAATATCTCAGGGTCTTGCTCACAAGTGAGGAAACGATGGAGCGTGAGAACGACAGACGGATCGGTGCAGTGTCTGCAGTCATGTAGACTCTGCGCCGGTCTGTTGTGGTAAAGAAGGAGCTGAGCCAGAAAGCGGGGCTCAGAGTAGAACCGCTGCTCCTCCGCATCGAGAGGAACCAGTTGAGGTGGCTCGGGCATCTGGTCAGGATGCTTCCTGGACCTCCCTGTTGAGGTGTTCCGGGCATGTCCCTCTGGGAGGAGACCCCGGGGAAGACCCAGGACATGCTGGAGGAATTATATCTCTCGGCTGGCCTGGGAACGCCTCAGGACCCGCCCCCCCCCCCCGGAGAGTTGGCAAATGTGACTGGGGAGAGGGAAGTCTGGGCTTCCCAGCTTAGGCTGCTGCCCCCGCGACCCGACCCCGGATAAGCAGCAGAAGATGGATGGGTGGATGGATGGATGTATGGATGGATGGATGGATGGGCTAAAAAATGTAATAATCCTGCTGGACATTGTTCTTGATCATTTGATTGGCCACCTAAACTAAATGTATGCAGGATCATGCATTTACATGTAGTAAAAAATCCCTTCATACACCACTGTTTGCAGATATAACAACTCCCAGTTAGATTGATGCTGTTAGTCTGGACTGAACTGGAGAATGAAATATTCAGTTTAGGAGTCCCCAATACTCTTCCTGTAGAGGTTCAGAGTTTAGTTGTTTTTCATGACAGAGATATTTATTTGCAGGCGGGTGATTAGTGCATGTAAGGGAGGCACTGAAAGTGGTTTAAAATGGACTGCAGTCGAAAGGAATACTGCAGAGTTGAGAAGTGTTGAAGCAGTCGGTGAGTCCAAATCCTAGTGGAAGGGAAAGTCTTGGAGTGACAGCTTTCAATTACTACAATATGAGAAAGTGTGTGTGTGTGTATGTGTGCACTACCTGTCAGCATGTCTCTGCTTCACTGACAGTTCAATATTTAACAACTGAATGTATTTCACATGCACACAAAAAAGTCCACACACACACACACACACACACACACACACACACACACACACACACACACACACACAAGACACAAACAAAAACATGTCCTTTGTTTTATTAATTTTCTTTTCTCTTTGTCTCTTTCTAGGGTTGATATCAGCTGAATTCCCAAGTCTCTGAGCTAAACTCTTGAAAATCCAGAGAATAAAGGGCCAGATACTTTCCATGAGAACTTAGTACTGTAAATTATGCACTTCTCTGCCTCCAGAGTGCATTAGATGAAGACAAAATACAGAAATTGCTTGTTTTCCTCATATACTATGAAAAATATGGTTTAAAAAGAAGACTAGAATGAAAAAAGTAATCCATACATATGTAGGTTATCCCAGCATCACAGACTCAGTGATGTTGTAAGCTCAAAGTGTATCTGAGCCACACACAACTTGCTGTTTGTAGAAATATTTTACTCTTTAGGCAAACCCTTTTTCCTTTTTTTTAAAACATTACTCTTTTTGCACGTTTTCATTTTTGAGACAAATCTGTGTGACATGTTTTGCTTTTTTTTTACTTTAGAGATGGCTGTTTTGTTTTTATTTATTTATTTATTTACAGTTTTGCCTTAATTCACTGATCAGTTAAACTGTTTGGGCCCCTTTGTTTTAAGCTAGCATTAGCTGTTACATGATTGGGAATCACTTCTTATGTAATGTTCCATTGTACAACATAACTTCTTTAAAGTAAGTGAGTACAAAAGATCCAGCTACAATCTGTGCATTTTAAATTCCTGTTTAATTCTAAATAAAAGTTAATCCCGCTTTAAACTGATGAAAAATGACCATGTAAACACTTAATTCCCAATGCAAATTTCTATTCGAAAATTAAGTTAACTCTGATGTAAGTGGCTGGTTTATTTCCGAACAATTTAATTCCTTTGTCATGTAAACTTAATTCCGCTCTAAATTAATTCCAGTCATTCTACGCATGCTTGTTACCTTGTCCCATCCGACAAAACAAATGACGCGCGTTGTTTTGTCCCCCGTGTTCGGTGGTCTATCTTTCTTCTCCTTCTCAGTTGCTGCAAAAAGTGAAGTAGTATGCTCATGTTGAGCTGGTACTTCAAATTTATAATAAAAACAGCAGCGAAACTGGCACTTATTATGTAGTTGTTACAAGTTACGACTGTAAAGATGAGAAGCAGGGAGCCAACTTTGTTTATTTCTGGTATATGTCATACGCCATGTGCACCCTCTGTCCAATCAGAACCTTTCCCAACCCGCTGCTCTAAAGAGGAATTAAGTGAGGACGTGTTTCATGTAAACCTTCATTTGATATTATTATTTTCATGTAAACTCGTAGGAGAATACGTTAATTCTGAATCATTTATTTCCGAATTATGCATTCAGAATTAAAAAACATCATGTAACCATAGCCATTGAAGCTAAACAAATTTTCTTTGTCGTACGGTTTGGAAAGCAAGCCTTAAGCCATTAGCACCACACAGCAGCTAACGAAACTCATGGACTTGCTAAATTTCTTCAGCCGGTTTGGATCATGTTTACTATCTACTGGAAACTCCATTTCAATAAGCAACATTAATGTACCCATGTCAAGGTGTTGCACGCCTCCAACTGAAACGAGTCCCTTAGTTGGTTGATTCAACAAAAGATACATGATTTTAGATTAAAAAATCGAAGCTTTTTAGCATAACATAACCCTTTAATGATGTACACCAGACTCATTTAGCCTAATTAGGAGCTCAAAGCATTCACATGATACCCATGACCATTCATCAGATTAGCTGAATGCTAGCATAACCGTTATTCTTGTTCAGGAGGGATCAGGGTTTTCCTCACCAGCCTCAAGCCATCTGTTAAGGATTCTCTATGACATGGCAGAAGAATATAGAAAAAAGTCTCTTCTTAAGGAGTCATGATTGTACAAATATTGATAGTGACTAAATAAACCTGGGTGCAGTTTCATACAGACTAAACAAAAGCTTAAACCACAATAAGGAGTTCATGACCAGAGCTACATAAAAGCATAGAATCACATATTTTTGGCTCCAAACTGTTAACTTTACACTGTTCAGAATTTTTTTTATTTTAGGTTAAACTTATAAAACAGTTAATGTGGGTCGCTTGTGTTTAAAAGGGACATGTGAAATAATTCTACAGACTTTTAACAGTGTTGCATCATTAACATGTATGTCTCCTGTCTCAGCAGGTCTCCCTGGCCGGGAGTAGCAGTTCCTGTTGTCTGTTGTCTTTCTGTCCTCTTCCCCCCACACAGCAGAGGCAGATGACTGCCTGTCCTGAGCCGGGTTCTGCCGGAGGTTTCCTTCCTGTTAAAAGGGAGTTTTTTCCTTCCCACTGTTGCCAGTGTGCTTGCTCAGGATGGGAGATTGAGTTGGACTCAACTCAATCTGTTGGTTTCCTTATATAGGCTATTATGAATTGGCCTTCATTATGTTTTCCCCTCTGTCTGTAAAGCGTCTTGAGATGGCATTGCCGTGATTTGACGCTATATAAATAAAGTTGAATTGAATTGAATTGAATTTTTGTTTTTATTTAATGAACATGTAGGATTTATTTTCAAGCCTATATAGTTACATGAGATTTGTTTTAAACATTTAAATCTATGAAAACATGGAACTATCAAGGTTGTTTTGGAGTCTACATAGCTGAATCAAACACAGGGTGGCAGTAGAAATGCAGTGTTTCCTGCTGCAGCTCAGTGAGTGACTCATCGAAGCAGAGAAGCTGCAGCCTGTCAGACAGACAGAGGAGATAAAAACAGCCAAACCCGCTGTGCCGATCTCAGTCTCAGAGCTACAGCTCATCTGCTAACCTTTCGGAATGAAAAGCACACCATGGTGTTAGAGGCATCCAGATTTCCTTGTTAAATATAAATAGGAGAGATCATGGGACAAAGCATCTTTAATAGCGGAAACACAGAGGTCTGACACGATGTCATGCTCTGAACTAGTCGAGTAGTCTGCAGCTTTGTTCACACACTTTTGAGCCTGGCCTTTCTTCAAACCTCGCATTGAAGAAATCAATGATCTGATTTTGAGTGACTGGTGAGGAGTGTGTTGGTCAACACAGCGATCTGCTGCTAAATATGGCACTTTACAAGATCAAGGGAAAAATGCTTCTTAACAATACTGACCCATCTCTCTTGCTGTGAGGTGGCTCATGAGGCATAATTACGTAAGGCTGCACAGGCAGTCAAGAATGGGGGAAGAGTTTTGTTGCTGAGGCAATTTTTCAGCCTTACTGCTCTCTGCAACAGGAATAATGTGGCAGATTGGATCCTATGGATTTGGAAGCAAATGATGTTGAAAAGTGTTGTGCCATTATATAATCTCTGGCTATAGACATTTTTTCTACTTTTCACCATCTTCTTTTAAAAGCACACATCCACCGTTATGCATGCGAGTGCTTTCAGTTACTATATTTACTCCTTTCTCACTGTCAGTTGTTATATTAACCCTCATCATCATGTGTCAAACTGTATATAATGCCAGCACACGCTAGCATTAAAGCGTTAGTGTAGCGTGTGCTTGTGTGGGCTGTTGATCAGCCAGGCATAACGAGTGTATCCTATCGAAATCCTGCAGGTTTGGACAGCACACACTTAATCTGAGTATCGAACCCCCAAATGGGGGGCCGTGCTGACACCTGATGGTGTGGAGGTCAAAGGTGTGCATATGAGTGTGTGAGTAATGCTGCTCCTGCCCTTTCCAAATGTCAGAGAAGGGCCAACTCCTGAGGAGTGGGGCCCATAATGTGTGTTTGTGGATGTGCCATGATAATCTCCAGTATTAAGCCTTTCAAATGTGTCATTTCCTCTGATGTTTGCACATGTGTGCAAACAACAAAGTGCGCTGTCTGTTTGTGTGTAAATCTCTCTTCTACCTCCCACCCTGCAGTCTCTCACTGCATCTTTAATACCCATCGTCCGCAGCAGTTCACAGGCCCTTCAAAGCAACAGCTGCTTACCACGAAATATCAAAAACTAGATTTAAATATACAGCTATACAATCACTCTCCCAAAGGATTTCTAAAATCACGAACAGCTCGGAAAGTTAGGGGGAAAAAAAGTCAAAAGACTTCTCTGTAGTAGATATGTGTTACTTTATAAAGTGAATGTTGGCCCAGTTTTTTTTTTTTTTTTTTTTTACTAACTAGATTATTTTTTAAGGCTTTGTGAAATGGAAGTGACCCTGCTATGAAGTAATTAGTTCACACATGTATAAAACATAGTGAAATTCATCAACATCCTCTAAGCTTGGCTAAGCTTCATGAAATTCCACTTATGCTTTGACTCAAATGTATTCCTTTCCCCTGTGACTAATGTGGGAGAAGAAAACAAAAAAATGAGTGCAAGATCGAGGCGAGCATTGTCCGCCTACGGTCTCTCACCAGTTGGACCTAATTTATTCCTAACGGAATGGGGGAGGGGAGGGTTGAAAAGAAAAGAAAAATAAGAGAAACAATTAGCATGATAGCGCGTAATTAAATATTGCTGACCCTTCTTGCAAATGGCAATCGCATGGTCCATATGTGTCAAATGTTGCCTTGTTTGTTAAAAAATGTTTGCTTCTTGACTTTGACAATGTGAGAAAAGAAAACTGTACTGTAAATGATAAACTTAATAAAAAAAATAAAAAGAAAGGTTTGATGGATCTCTTCACTGTTTGGCTATTATTATCCTTTTCTTTTTATCTTCCTGACTGTTTTGGCTGGTTTCTATCAAAGAGATATGTGTCACAAACACTCATTAAGTTGTCCAAAGTAACAATTACACAAAATTGATTTTCCCTTTAGCCAACGCTGGAAAAAAAAAACAAAAAAACTTTCACTAAACTTCAGCCAGAACAACAGAATGATTAAAGTCATGCAGCAGCCCGAACTCTGCCTCAAACTGAGATACACCTGACGGGTGTTTATAAGGTATTACTTGCAACAGCACATTACAGTATCTTTTGCTGCACCCTGATGAAAAAAAAACTTGCATGTTTACAGCTTTTAGAGTCTATCTCTGTGGGAGACTGGAAGTGTTGGCGGCACTGATGGTAGGGGGTCGCAAAAACAAAGTCAAAGAGCAGTTTATAAAACAGTTTCTATGATAATCGTAAGACCACGGGGTTGCCTTGCTTGTAGGCTGAGCTCATAATGATGGTGTTTGGATTCACGCAAAACTTAAAAAAAAGGGAATATTACAGAAAAAAAAAAAAAAAAGTGCAAGCAAAATTCTGCTTTTTCAATAATGTCACCTCTGAGATCCAGAGTGACTAAAGGAAGAATACTGTCACATTTATAGTTTTCTTGTTACAATGAACTCATGCTGATGTGTGTGTTGTGGAGATCTATCATAAACGTTTCTGCCATGTGCGATGAGCATCCCGACAGAGGGGCATGATGACTACAAGTTATATACTTCAGGCTTCTGAGACTGATACAAATGAAATACTATTTAAATCAGGTCACAGTTTATTAAAATCACCACCAAAAAAAAGTAGTAGTAGTAGTACACTGGTTCCATTTAAGAACGGACATAAGAAAATAATAAGAACATGTGTCAGGTGTCACGTTACAAGAATCAACCACTTCTAAAGCCTGGATGATTCCAGCAATGTGACAAGACCTAGCAAGATAGCAACCAAAGGTGTGTGTCCCTCCTCATCCTCTGCCACTGGAGGCATGTCTGCAGCTTACAACGTGTAATAAGTCCAGTTACATCAGTTACTTTTCTGTCTGCAGCAGATGTTTGTTTGACGTTACAGAGTAAGTAAGTTTTAGTAAGCTGCAGAATATTAAACGAGATCAGTTTGGTTGAGCTCCAGCCTTCCTCTGAAAGGAACTACTTATACAGGAACTACCTGCGAATAATTACCTGTACAGGTTGGCTAGTGAGCAGAGTGGTGAGGGAATGATGAAAACAGCTGAAATGAGTGTCTGTGTTGGTTTGCATGAAAAGGGATCCAGGGTGCTGAACTTATTTAGCACAATAATTGCCATTTAAGTTCTTTAACTGATATTGGGCTCAGAAAATCAATTGATCATTAGTGGTTGAGGTTGAGAGAGACTTTACTATTGAATGGAACTTTTAATTGATTAATTTTATCTTTTCAGTTTTAATGTAAATGTTGGCAAAAAGTTATATAATCTGTCATTGTATGAGTAAATGTTTTAATGCTATTATCTGCCTAATCTATTCAATTCAATTCAATTCAACTTTATTTATATAGCGTCGAATCACGGCAATGCCATCTCAAGACGTTTTACAGACAGAGGGGAAAACATAATGAAGGCCAATTCATAATAGCCTATATAAGGAAACCAACAGATTGAGTTGAGTCCAACTCAATCTCCCATCCTGAGCAAGCACACTGGCGACAGTGGGAAGGAAAAAACTCCCTTTTAACAGGAAGGAAACCTCCGGCAGAACCCGGCTCAGGACAGGCAGCCATCTGCCTCTGCTGTGTGGGGGGAAGAGGACAGAAAGACAACAGACAACAGGAACTGCTACTCCCGGCCAGGGAGACCTGCTGAGACGGGGGGTGTAAAAGAAAGAGATAAAGAGAAAAAGAAAGAAGCTCAGTGTATCAGGAAATGTCCCTCAGCAGTCTAAACCTAAAGCAGCATAACTAAGGGATGTGACCATCCCTAGCTATAGGACTTATCAAAAAGATAAGTCTTCAGCCTAGTCTTAAAGGTGGGGAGGGTGTCTGCTTCCCTAACACTAACTGGGAGCTTATTCCATAAGAGAGGGGCCTGATAACCAAAGGCTCTGCCTCCTGCTCGGCTCTTTGAGACTCTAGGAACCACAAGTAAGCCTGCAGTCTGCGAACGAAGTACTCTGCTTGGTATATAAGGAACAATGAGGTCTTTGATATATAGTGGTGCCTGGTTGTGGAGGGCTTTATATGTAAGGAGAAGGATTTTAAATTCTATTCTAGATTCAACAGGCAGCCAATGAAGAGAGGCTAAAACTGGAGAAATATGATCTCTCATGCTGGTTCTGGTCAGGACTCTGGCTGCAGAATTCTGGATCAGCTGAAGGGTTTTCAGGGCATATTTAGGACAGCCCAGTAATAGAGAGTTACAGTAATCTAGTCTCGAAGTAACAAAAGCGTGAACCAGTTTTTCTGCATCACTCTGAGACAGAATGTCGCTAATTTTGGCTATATTACGTAAATGAAAGAAGGCTGTTTTAGTAACCTGCTTAATATGTGGACCAAAGGACAGGTCAGGGTCAAATATAATCTGCTTTGAAACTGATCAAACATTTATGATTAAGAAGAATTTGGTCTCTGTGGAATGAGCAACACAGCTGAACATGTGGGTAGTGTCTCTTACCTAAATCCTTTTCAATATTTTCCTGTTGGTATTCTCTTTGACTGTGGCTTGCTTAGTGGACTGGGTAATTGTACTCTCCCACAGTATTGAGGAGAAAACAACCTATATAGGCCATTTTTTATACTTTATTCTGTCAGGCACCTTAGTAGCATGGGGATGATCCATACGTGGTCACTGGTCAGCTGTGGGATGGCATCCCATTCCTGAAGGTCAACCGCTGTGGTTGTAATGGTAACTCCAGCACATGCAGCATCCCCAAGATGATCCCACAACAACCACAAGTCCATTCTCTCCACTTCTAAACTCTAGAGGTACTTTACGATGATTCTGTCTCTGAAGGGAGATAATTGGCATCCTACAGGATCAAGTTTGGTACCATTCTGGAAACACAGGACTACAACTGGCTCTGGAATTTATTCCAATATGTTTCGATCAGATGTTGGTTATACATCTGTGCACACACCTGGCAGTGTCACCGTGAGGTGAAGGTGTGAAACCAAATGCACGGACGGGACGCAGGATGCTGAACCAAGACGTTTAATTCCAAAACTCAACCGAAAAAAGGACAGGACAAAAAAATCTAACAACAGATTTTTGATGAACCCACAACCAGAAATGAAACCAAGGGCTATAAATGCAGAAAGAAAAAGAACAAGTCACAGGTGTATTGAATAGGTTAATTAAGTCCAGGTGAACTTAATAAAACGGGCAACAAAGCTAGACAGAAAAAACAATTTCAAAAAGAAACAGGAAACCAGAAACTAAAGAGTCAACACAAAACATCACATCATGACTGGCAGCCTGTCAAACTCATAGCAAGAGAGACCAACACGAGATTTTGCAGGGGATTTGATATTCTTCATTGTAAAGGTAACTAACCAGGCATGTATAAAAGGGAGAAATACTCAACCAATCAGAATCTGTTTGACTCTTCGTGTTAAGGGTATTCAAGGTGTCAAATGTTAAAAGTGAGACTTTTGGAAAAATTTGCTCTAAATTAAATTACATTTTATACATAAAAGAGAAGTGTGAAACAAAACAGTGAGAGAATCTGTTTATATGACTGTAGCTAACCATTTTGCCATATAAATATTGTTTTGTAATTAAAATTTAACAAGCCATTTATACCCACTTTTCTCATACGTATGTGAAAAAGCAGCCAGATTGGTGCCGCTGGAGCCAGATGTGTAGTGCAAACATCTGGTGTTAATGATGAAAAATGTGGAGGAAATTACTCTAAATACTATCTTGTGGGAAAACTGAGAGAATATTTAAAGAAATGTTGCATTTTTAAAAATGATTATGTATGCCACGTCTTATTATAAACAAACTATAAATAATGCAAAATGTTTTCCCATTTGGGTTGTTAAGGAAGATAACATTTTTATTATTATTCATTGTCATTCAAAAATTATTGCAATCAATAACTTATTTGTCTCTGTTATTCTTTTTCCTCATTAATCTATGTGTTGGCCCAGTGACGGACTGGCACCCTGACCAGGGTGTGGAGAAAATTAAGTTGAAAAAGTATGGAAAATAGATGGATGTTCAGTTTTATTACATGATTTCACAACCAAGCGTAGTATTAGCTTAATTTTTCATATAATCCTTACAAAGAATAACAACCATTTATAAAACATAAATACAGGAAGATACATAAAACAAATGAGTTTACAGTAACTGTCGGCTTGTTTTTCAGGCAGATATCTCTGGTTTAGTGTCACAGGCAGACAAACAAAATGAAATCACAAAAACTCTGTTCATTTCCAATAAATTATGACAAACAATGTTAAAAATATGATATTTTTGTCAATATCACCTGAGGATGCACATGTACATTGGCCCTACATCAGAAACGGCTGATACTCAATCAGCCAATCAGCAAATAAGATAAGTATAAACTGATGGTAGGGGCTGATTTTTATTTGGCATTTCCTTGTTATGCTGCATTTGTTATGACCTGAAACTTACTTTTTTTTTCTTGACATAGAAATTAAACAAAACAAACAATTTTCTTTTATAGAATAATTGGGTGGAAACAATCACAATCAGCAGCCAGACGGATGAACTTTCACACAGATTTCAGTATCAGCCCAGAATCTGGATTCTGAGTTGTTATAAACAAGCAAATAAAAAGGTTTATGAAATTATCTAAAATAATTGTGATAACAATAATTACAAATGTATACTTTAATTGTTTTCTTGCACAACTTCTTACAATGAGCTGATTTACGGTTTCACCTGCTTATCTATTTAGGCCATTTATTGTATTTTTCATTTAATTTCTTTCCTTTTCAATTTTTTTTTGTCTAAACGAGAAACACTAGGAAGAAGCGGGCCAGGTTGAATCAAAAACCAAACCATGGTGCTGTAAATGTTCAGGCCTCTCTGGAAAATACATTATCTGGATAGCAGCGTGTTTTCCACCAATCCGGCATTTTACCCCTTTTAAAAAATCAATTTGTTTTAATTCACTCATGAGTATAAAATGTAGCACCATTTTACAAGAACACATTCTAAAGAAATGTTGTGATAAATATTAAATAAATGAACCCTTTAAGCATGCTCTTGGTAAAGGAAATATCCATTTAACAGGAAGAAACCGCAAACTGCTGAGTCATAGAAAGATGACAATTGATGCTGGTGAGAAGCTGAAATCATTTGTGTTAACTTGCAATGCAAAGACAGCTCATACTGGTACGTTGTTTTAAATGTCAGTGTTCCCTGTACAACAAGAGAAGCCACAGCGACCACATTGTCACTGTGTACTCGTCTGTTTTTTTGCTGTGGGCCAGTCATGTTTCTGTGTATTCCTCTCGGGTTCCAGTTGGGATCACGGTGGCCTTTCCACTCAACCAACTGGACGCTGAAGTAACACATGTTGTGGGAACACTAAGGGTCAGCCATGTGTCTGATTTACTGTGTGTACATAAGTATTAGTCTGTGGAGAAGTGCGTGCTTAATTTATTCAGGAATTCCCCAGCTGGCACACACTCATTTCCCAGCCGCTCTCATAAGTCTTTTCCCTTTTCCATAAGCGTTTCCCAGACCAAAGCGGAAATCCAATTGGTTAACAAAGAATAATCTGATACAAATACTTGCTATATTTTCTTTCTCATCCTCTTCACTAATGAGGCAAACTGGGTGGCTTAACTGCCTCTATTAGAGGATAACAAAGACCATCCCTTAAGAAATCTGCGGAGTAGAAACATCCATGCAGTCCAGAGTATCGCTCTGTTTATCTAAATGATGTTTGACAGCTTATTTTGCAACAGTCGTATTAACACTAGAAGATGAATCAAACCTACGGCAAATATACAAAATTCACATCTAAGCCCACATTTTGGTTTCATTATCGACAATCATTGGTGGGATTGTTATTCTTTCCACCAACACATTTTTTTAACAGAAAATGTATTTTGCTATTCATTGTTAATGAAAACCATATTTAGTTTGCTGCAGACATATTTCATGCATAAGCTGCAGAGCATCAAAGGCTTTCTCAAAGATGCTTTGATTAAATGATACACTGAGTATAGAACAGTAATGTACAATAGACTGATGGATCCTCTACAACGTTATAAGATGTATATCTCAGGAGAACTAAACACAAATAGCGCCGTCAAGGACAGTAATCTAGTTGTGATTGACATTATTATTTGTTTCTGGTGGTTTCACGCAGTCTGTATTCTATTGGCCTCTTGATTGTTGTTTCAGCTTGTCTTCTTTTTCATGCCTTTTTTTCCCAACCACAAAAATAACAATCATACATTATTTATTGTCCTCTTACAGCTGCATTGATTGATATTCTTGGCCAAATGGGAGCAGTAGAACAAGCTGTAAACACAATTTGACATCATTACCTTTAAGTCGTTAAGGGATTCTGGCTGCGTTAACATCCATTTGGAGTCTCTTTTTTTTTTCTGTCTACCTGATAAATGCAAGTCCAATATTCACACTCCTTCACAGATGTTTTCACCAATTACGAAGAAAAATAAACTCTGCCTCTCCTTAGCTTTCTAACTTTGCCGTTTGTTACAACACAAGTATCATCCAGTAGTTTTACTACTGCGGTTTTGAAAGGTTTGGGCTCACAGCTTTCCAAAGAAGGCCAACAACTTTAAAAAAAAAAAAAAAAAAAGAAATAGAAAGGCTCTAAAATGAGGTTAAAACATACCAAGACAAGTGATAAGTATCTGCGAGTTGTTGGCATGAGTGGCAACATTCACTTTCTGGATGGGCCTTTTCTTTTTTGGCAACAAAGTAACAAAAGCAAGCTCTGTTCCCAAGTAATTTATAAGCTGGTAGACTATCAATTTCAAAACAAGCACAAGCTGATGAAAGCCAAGAGTGTTTAGATTACCAGGAGAATGGGGATTGGATGGGTGCATACAGTTGCATAATGAAGACAATCATGATAAAGTTGCTGTTCTGGCCTCAGAAGCACAGTGTAGACGATCAGGCTCTCTTCCATTTTGGGTGAAATTTAATAGTCATTATAGGGAGATGATTGCCTTTGTCCAGCGCTCCTCCTCCCACACTCCCCTTCATCCTTTTTTATTGAAGCTGCTGCAGCAGCACTTCAAGCACATGCAGCCGCAGATCCTTCAGAAGACACTGCAGTAACTACTTATGGCTGGATTTCATGTGTGTCTGTGTGTCTGTGTGTGTGTGTGTGTGTGTTATATATACAATGTGTGTGTGAAAAAAGAGAGTCACTTCAATGAAGAGACAGATCAGCCCAGATAGAAAGACACACACACACACAGTGTTAAAAATACCAACTCTGCAATGTCCCTGCAATCAGCAGGCACTTTGGCGTCAATGAACGGGTGTGTGAAGGCTGCATGCAAGTCATGATGATGTGTGTATAAAAGTGTGTGTGTAAGACTAAAAACAAAGCTTGAAGAATGTTATAGGAAAACTGGTGTCATCATTCTTGTATCTATTATTTTTTTTGTGTGTGTGTGAGAGAGTGTGTGAAGCTAAATTTGATACTTAATAGATGACACAAACTGGGGACCCATTTTTCAACATTTTCAGAACTTTTAGTGCACCGAAATAAAGTTAGCATTAAAATAATGGAAAGATGTGTTGCTTAGAATCTTTCTCCCCTCTAACAATTCTTATTGGTGTGTCCAACATAATCAGTAAATTGGGTTAGTAACTTTAATAACCTGTATAAGTCGTAAGTTATAGTTCGGCGTATAACAAATGTGCTAATTTCATAAAAGGAAGGTGGAATAACCTGTTTCTTCTTCCACAGAAGCACAAACACTTTCTAATCAAGTTTTCTAGTAATTTATACAATACACAACCAGTTGGTTTTTATTAAAGGAAAGGAATGAGAAACCAAACACAAATTTACCTACATTTTGTAAAGAAAAGAATATTTAGTTGTAATTAATTAACAATTAACTAAATCTGTTGACAAAATGCAGCACAATGTGTTACAAACATGTAAATAAATGTTTGCATGCAATTCATACAACCTCATTAGTTGGATTTTCACAGTAGATGGAATAATAATATTGTGTTTAGTCTGTTTTTTTCATGCATCATTTTGCTTTGAGATTTGGTTTTATAGTAGCATATTTATTGTTTGGGGATGCGACTGAAAGTTAATATTAACAAAACAGAACAGCTGAACGGGAAAAAGCATTACAAGCTTTAGGAGAAGCATTCAAAGCATTAAATCAGGGCTACTCGCTTTGGTCCTTTGAGGGCCACAGTCCTGCAGGTTTTTCTCATGGAGCAGGGAAACATTAAAAAACTGCATTGCACAAATTGCCTCTGGGTTATTATCCAAATTCATACTCAATAAATCAATTAAAAGAAACAGACTTTAGTTCAAATTATACAACTTAAATGCTAACTTATCTAATTAATCAGTTTCAACTAAATGATAATAATTTTAACATTTCACTGTGACAATTAAACCTTCATCAAAGAAAGAAACAAAACAGGTTTAAACTAGTTCTGAATGGAATCAGGCTTGGTCGCCTGACACACTGATGTCAGTTTTAATCCTGGCAGATGACGGGTCTGTCATTGAGTTTATTACAAAACACACCAGCTGCCATCTGGGTCTGATCAATGATCTGAGGGCTCTTTTTTTTTTGTCACTGAGAGATTGAATAATGACAAACTGTACAAAAGCATAGTGATGTGTGTTTGTGAGTAAGTGCTTAAGTGGAGGTGAAAGGAGCCTTTTACTTGATAGATTTTAATCTAATATGGAGTATAGATGCATTTGTGATTACTTATGAAGTAAAAGAATAAAAAAAAGCTAAAATATTCATTGAATTTTTTTATTGTTGACTGTTACAGTTCAGAAAGACACCATTTAAATTAAATCAAATAAATTATATTGACAGTCAACCTTCCAAGGACAGTTTTAGAACTAGAAAAAGCAAACATTTGCCAAGGTCTTTAAAAAATTCCTGGATCCAAAAGGTGATCTGGATTACCACTAAAATGAAATCATCCATAACTTTTTGGGTTATCTTGAACACAAACAGACAAACAAACAGGCAAATACCAATAAAAACATAACCTCATTGGCGGAGGTAGTTACACTGCAAAATCAAAATGAAATGCCGTCACTTATAAGCAACCAAACATAGTCACCTTTTTGCATTTTGGCGCCTCCTTATGGATAAAGACAGTTGACCCTTGGTGTTTTCCTTTTTTGCTTCTTTTCCTCTCATCAATAACGTCCTTCTAAGTTTGTTTGATGAGTCAGCCATGGTGTGCATTTAAAACAAACAGCTTGTTGATACCCAGGTACTGGCATGTGTCACAGTGCTGTAAAGCTAAAAGGCCAGTAATAAAAAAATGAGCTACTAAAGAAATGATAAAATAATTTGGGTTAGGCTTCCTGTGTTATTTGATATTAGTTTTTTTTTTTTTTTTTTTTTTTTTAAGGACTTTTTATTCCTAAAACATCACTGTAAACCAGTTTACTACTATAGATGAGTTATTTAGTTTCTGTCACTGCATGCATTACTAGAGCAACGACTGAACCCTGCTCAGCTAAACACACTTTGATGCTTAAGACATGTAAAATTCACAACTCCCGCTCTCCAGTCTTTCGCTCCTTTAACTCCTCGTTTTTAATATCACTTCTGCTATCTTCACGCATCTCTTAACGGAACCATCTCTCTTAGTCTCTGGCAGACACGCGCTCTCACTGTCTCATTTCCTCACACACCCAGCAATCTTTTCAAAATCACTTCCTTGATTCACATCTTTGCCCTCCCCATTTATGAGCACTTTATTGAGAAGCAGAGAGGTGGCAGAGAAACAGACATAATTGCCTAGGGTGGTAAGTTATTGGAAAATGGATGAATTGCTTTCTTCAGGGGAGAGCTGTGAGAGTGTCAGGAATAAGAGAAGGCTCCTTAATAATGAAGGTCAGGTGCAGGGGTGATGGGAGTATGGAGAACGGATAGACGCATATAGAAGCATCTCACTCTTTCCTGCATATGCAGTTCATCTGTGAGTGCGTTTAAAGGGCATGTGTGTTTTTGGGGGCCACATGGCTTCAGATGAGTTTTGAAGGAGGGGTTTGAGATGGTTGATTGTTATTGCTGACTAAGGCTGGAGTTCCTCTTTTAGGGTCAAGTTCATCCTCATGGCTACAAGCAGAGACCTTGATGGAAATTTGGTTTGCATCATGTTGACGTTGACAGTAGGTGAGAGAATCCTGCTGCAACAGGCACATTTACAGCAGCGAGCTTCAGTGAGAGCATCAGTCCATTACATTTTTGCTTTTTGCGTTATTTTATTACACCTGTATCATCATAAGGTACAGACAAATCAGGCTGATGTTTTGTGTGTTGTTGCATCTTGAGGCGGCACCATTACAGAGGGGGAGAATTCTAATCAGCTCATTTCTGCTGACATGGACAGCTGCATGCACATCTGGTCTGACAACGTTAGACAGTGGTCTACAGTAACCTATCTCTCTAGGCTATTCTCTTTAGATTATTCTGTTTTTCATGTTGGTAATACATCAGCACATTGTGATAATTGTTACAACCTGCTTCACCAGGGTTTGAAGATGCAACATAAAATACAAAAAGGTGCCAGATGGATGGATGGAGTTTCAGGGAATTTATTGTCTCATGAGATAAAAGACTGGACAAACATGAGGGAAGGTCAGGTGGTGCAGCCCAAATCAATTAAATAAGTAAAACATATGACGATAACAAAAAACAAACAAAAGCAGCACCACTTTCTGCAGATACTAAATCTTGGTTCAATCTCCACTAAAAAACAACAAAACAATCTTATAGTCAGCAAAATGGTCTTAAAGGCTCTACACGATCAACCAGTCGCTATGTGGGAAAGTTGTCTTCAGAAAACTGCTGCTGTTGAACAAAGAGTTGCAACTGTTTGAGTGGAGATGTGTGCAGCAACCAGTGGACCCGAGGGCAGTGAATCGGACAAGCAGATGAAGAAGGTGCAGTGAGATGGAGCCAATCGCAGCCTTCATGATTTGCATAAAAAATAAGAGGAGTGATGAGGTGGAATTTATATCAGTTTTAACAATAAGCTATGATTCAACTGACAGAAGCTGCTTTTATTAACTGACCATTCACACTGGAATATAAAACACAAATCTTGTGCTGCATATGACATGCTCAACCATAACATCTAAAGACCTACTAAAAAAGACAGGGACAACTTTTTCTCTTTAGGTAACTACAAATCTCAGTAAAATTAAAACAAACCTGCGGTGTTCCCCAAGGATCCATTTTGGGCCCCCTGTGGTGTAACATCTACATGATCCTACTCCCTCAGATTATGGAAACAACAAAATATGTAGTAACACTATACACTAATGGTACAAATCAAATACTTAGGTAATGTGTACCTAATGATGAAATAATGCATTTATTAATGAAGACTTCATCATCAATTAATGAACATTAGTTCACGGTTAATTCATCCATATGATGACATATTTGTCAGTTTAAATAAAAACATATAATTTAATTCCCTGTTATTGATTTTCTTTTCATTTTTTTAAAGGCAAGACACTCAAAAAAGACATGGGTTTAAAGCGTTTAGGTCACTATTAATAAAGGTTGATTGTAGGTTTGATTATTTATTTATTTGTTATTTATTTATTTTTTTGTTATTTCTAAAGCAGCTATGTCTTTGATATAAAGCATTGCCATACATACCAGTGTCTTTGTTAAATGTACTGCATTAATACAGTGATTTTAAACCCCTAATAATCCCTCCAAACGCCTTTACATATCCATGTTCACATAAATAAACTTCTTTGAGTGTGTCTTACTTTAAATACAAATAAATTTTAAAAAAGTAGCAGGGAATTAAATTACATACTTGTATCTAAACCAGCAAATTTGTTGACATATTGATGTGAACTAATGTTCATTAATTGAACATTAGAATAACTAAATCCTGCATTTAGTTTGAATTTTGAATTCTGAATAGACTCAAATCAAGATTTGATGCAATCAGTTTCTATTAGCTAAGCTATTTATGAATTGGCTCAAACTGATGTATTTGTAAATACCCTGAGACGATATTGTTGCCAAGTGGTGCTCCACAAATAAAATAAATGAAGCTAATCTCAAAATTCACTCAGGTCCTTCTAGTTTGTTATGAACAAACCAGATCCCTCAGGTTGTCAGGATGAGGCCTATTTTCTCTTTTCAGAGTCAGGACTACACATGCAGCGTTCAGTTCCTCATATGTGGAACAAACTCCCAGAAACCTGCAGATCCACTGAAACTCTCATCTGTTTAAATCAAGGTTAAAAACTTTTCTATTTGCTGCCTTTTATCAAAACAACTATTAATTCTTCACACAGTAACTTTTATTTCACACTTTATCTACTTTATTTCAGCTTCTCCTTTTCTAACTTTTTTTTTTTTGTGCTTTTTAATGCTTCTCACACTCCTCTGTAAAGCTTTCAATGTTTTACGTAAAGCACTTTGAATTGCCTTGTACATGAAATGTGCTACACAAACAAACTTGCCCTGCCTTGCTTTCTAAAAAGGACGAAAAAATAAAGCTGTTCTTGAAAAAAATGTAACCGTCAGGATTCAATGATTTGGCCACAGCTTGCACCTTGCAGCTGGTAAAGCAAGGTCAGTATATTTGTATTGCACAATTCAACAACAGATTGAGTCAAAGTGCTTTTCAGAGACACTGCAGTATCAGAAAATAATTCAATTTAAAAGATAAAAGGACATTTGATAAAAACAGTATTAAAATTATGATCAATGTTTTAAAAATATCAAGTTTAAACCAAACAGTGAAGATTACGGTGGTGTATTGGTTAGCACTGTGGCCTCAGCTGGGGAGTTTGCATATTCTCCCTGTGTATGTGTGGTTTCCCTCTGCTTCATCTCTCTGTCCAAAGACATGCATGTTAGGTTGCCTGGTTATTCTAAATTGTCCCTAGGAGTGAAAGGGAATGGTTGTCTCTCTATGTTGGCCCAGTGATGGACTGAATCACTGCATCACTAAATCTGTGTTTAAGGAAATGGATGGACATTAAAGTGAAGTTGTGTTCAAATTTGTGTCATTGCGTTCAAATACAGAGAAGTTTATATTGAGATGTAATCTCAGGCAATTACCTTTTTTGTGTGTGTTTCTGTGTACAAAACAAAAGGTTGAATTTAAAAGATTAAAATTGAAATCTAATCACAATAACTGTCAGAAAAATCGAATTTTTTCCAAACTCATTCAGGTCTATTGAACAAATATATATTTAAATGTTAATTTAAAGCCTGTCTCCAAACTCACATAGACCAGGTGCTGATGCTAACTTGTAGACCTAAATCAGGGGTGTGCAGATCTGGTCCTCGAAGGCTGCAGTCCTGCAGGTTTTAGGTTCTACCCAGCTTTAATGCACATGATTCAAATTAAATGATTAAATAATGACTTGTTGTCAGGGTCTGCCAAAGCATGTTGACCCATTAATCTGATTGAGGAGCTGCAGCAGGAAACAACCAAAGTAGCCATCAACGACAGACATTGGCCACGGCGAACACAAATGTTTAAAACTTTGCTGTTTTTCTTTCATTCTTGAGCGATGTTTACTATTAAATTAAGATAAAGAATTTCCACTAAGTAGGACAATAAAGTTGCTTTGAGTAAAGAAGCTCAAATCCAACAAATATACATACCACACACACACACACATTTCCCACAAATTCTTGAAGAGTTTCTCAGTGGGAAACTGGGACAAACTGTTCTGGCAAGGAAAACTGTCGATGCTCAAAGAGTAAATCTAACCATTTGGCAGCCAGCGAAGCAAACAGGCTGACTTGTATCTGCACTGTACTCACACACACATGCACATACACACACATGTTGTAGAGCAGCAGGCCACAGATGCAGACGTACAGTAACGTGGATGACATCTCACTAGCATGACTTTTCCTGTGTGTTCATGTTGCTTCTATTATCCAAATAAATGGAAGGATAAATGGTTGAATACGGCATGTGCTCTCCACATCCAGATTCTCTGCCTTCGAGACAAATTCATGTTCATGGAGGATAAGCAGGCAAAAAAGATGGTAATTGTTTTGTGAATGGTTTGAAACTATTAGACAGGTTATCAGGAAAAAAAGAAAACTTGAGGAGATGACAAAGAAAAGTTTTCATGGTCTTATTTTAGCTCAACTTCTCTCTTTATGCCCTATGTCAAATTTACAAGAAAGTTAATCTGTGAAACTAAAACATGTATACATTTTTAACTCGATAATGCATAAACAACTATGTTAACATTCATACCATATGAACATTTGAATCTGGCATCATGTCAGTGAGAGAAGCTGATTTTGGGCACTTAGATAACTTGTTACAGTTATGAATTGACATTGTTTAAGCCTTGCATTTTGTATTTTTTTTTATCATCGGGAAACAAATAATTCATTTTGTGCATGTCATCCATCTCTGCAGAGGCCTGGTGATGAATCATTCATTGGATTCAGGTGTGTTGGACAAGAGTTGCATCTAAAGGTTGCAGGATCGTGGATCAAACCAAACTTGTGCACCCCTGAACTAAGCAAATTCATTATTTTATGGTTATATTATTAAATTTTAGCAGTCATAGTATATATGTTTACGAAAATCTGTGACTATTAGAATATCTCTGTTTTTATTAAGAATTCCCAAATGTGACTTGGAGTATAAAATGGGTGAATGGATGGATGGATGGATAGATGGATGGATTCCTTGTTTTTGTTGCCTACAAATGTACTTAACATCCCTTACCAACCTCATTACACTTCTAACAACATACTTGTTTTTATTAATTATTTTCAATTTTCACAAAAGTTTTTCAGGATTGGATTCAGTTTGTTGCAATACAAAGTTTTTGCCGCTAGAGGGCATCAAATCATACACATTCCCAAATGTGATTTGGAGTATAAAATGGATGGATGGATAGATGGATGCGAGCCTGATCAGGAATTACACTTTTTATGGAAGAAAATACAGATTCCTGTCAACTCAAATGTGCACATAAACATGCACACTCCTGTAACAAGAAAGCAATGGATTATGTAGATCTTTGTAATCCCAAAGCTCCGAGATATGATGCAGATATAGCTCATAATGTCGTTTGGTTTGAGGTAAAGAAGTGCCTCTTGAACAGAAAACCTTCAGCTGATTTTTTAAGATGTTTTGAACTTCATTTTCTAAGACGCTGTTCCATCCACCACATGTGCATTCACTGTGCTGAACAGACTTTTCCCACTGATAGGAAAAGTAACAAACGTCAAAGAATCTGCAATATTATCCAGTACTGAAGTCATGCACCAACTGAAGCCAGAATAAACCAAATTTCATTGCTGTAAAACATGAGGCATATAAATGCAAATAATATCACTTTTTTTTTATTTACCAGTAATCTTCAGGACTTTAATGAGGTATGGTGTGAGAGCCGCTTCTTTTTCTCTCTCCACTGATGCCTGACCCCATTCCCACCGTTCTGTTCATCAAAAGCACCTCGTTCCTGTTAAACTGCCTCTATTTCTATACGAACACTACACACAAACACACACACTCTCACAGGCACAGCTGTGTTACTGTCACTTCAGAACACTTTACACTGACTTATACTCTTTACTTCAAAGCTGTTGAGATGATGCGTCCTAGGCCATCCATTTACATGCAGACGGCTCTGACTACGAATGTTCACACCGGGCTTTTAAACACCTTCCTGCATTCATCTTGAGTGACAGCCTGTGATTTGGTCTCTTTTACTCATTCATTTACCTATAAAGAAGTAGCCTCTTCTGACTGAAGACACACAAGCTAAAGCTTTTTAAAGCTTTTTCTTTCTGAACCAAACCTTGAGCGAATGCTAAACAAAATGCTAAACAGCTTCACATTAAATCTGCTAAACTTCCAATGTAAAGATTAGAACATTACCAACATTTGAACAAAGATGATGCCAAGATGATCACTAGTTTCACTGTCTTGATAAGACTTGGACATAGGACTGTGTGAGACTTGGTGCCCTCTAGTGGCAAAAACTATGGATTACAACAAACTGAATAATTATAATCTTGAAAAACTTTTGTGTTGAGTGATATATATATATATATATATATATATATATATATATATATATATATATATATATATATATATATATATATATATATATATATATGTATGTATGTCATTAGAAGTTTAATAATGTTGGTTACGGGATGTTAAGTTCATTCACTGGCAAAAAAAAAAAAAGAATAACAAACAAACACAGACAAAAAAGGTTTTGTTTAACAGCAAATGGCTTCTTCATCACCCTGGTTGACCTATAGGCACCCCCAATAATAATTTCACAATATTTCTGTTGTGGAAAACAAGCCTAATAGATATACTGCATACTTACTTTGAAGTTAGCAATACAATAGTCTTTTTACATTTAAAAAAATCAATTTTTTTAAAGGAATCTATAAAATGGAACTCCACATAGAAAGCTGAGACCAGTGCAGATATACCAGAGTGGGGCTGGAGTCTCACCAAGCTGCCATCCAGTCAGATTGTTGGTTCCTAATGCAACTACAGGCAGTCATACACAGGCTGTGCAAGAATACCTTAAAGTCAAGTTGTCTGGTTGAGGTTTCAAAGGACATATATTCTTCTCCAGACACTGTGTAGGAAGAGGCACATTTATGACTAAATTTGGCCTCCTCTTTGATTTACCAGTGCTGTTGCTTTCACTGAGAGGAGCAGTAGTTTTACTCCTCCATATCTTAGGTGGCCGTGGAGAGCATTGGTTGCTACTGCAGGAACATTTCTAGCACATCTACAGCTATGTCAGGTCACCTCATAAATGACAAACTTTTACATCAGGACAGACAGATGAAAACTATAAAACAGTAAAAAATTATTATTTATTTTATCTTTGTTTCCTTGGTGATACCACAAGGCTGCTGGAAAAAAAGCATATTGAGAGTTTCTCTATAGTCTTTCTGGTGGTTTTGAAATGTTATGAAAAAAATGCAGGGCAAAATTTAAATGATCAAAATTATTTTTTTTAAAAATGTGTTCGGGTGTGTGTTTGTCTGGTCACAGTGCAACAAAGGTTTACCTGGAAAGGATTATAAAATGTGTGATATCAAGAGAAAAATGTGGAAGGTTCTCTTGTAACAGATGGGATGTGGGTGTCCATATCTCAGCCGTGCTGGTGCCTTTCTGCATGCTCGTTCTGTAGGCGTTGAGTTCTTCTTACCTGCATTTTCTTTCACTGTCTATTCACCCTCCTCCTCTCTTTAACTATGCAGTAAATTTATGTGGTGTAGTACAGATAACTCACAGTGGGAGTGAGTGTGTGGTACTATGTGGGTGCCTAAGAGGGATGCACAGAAAAGATGGAGCTATAAGGAGAAGTATGGATCAAATGAGAAACAGGGAGGATTGGCTATCATGAGAGGGAGACAGATTTGCACAAAGCCATCTGTGTAGGTTATACCAAATCTGTTTGTGTCTCCTCCATAACGGCACATTGTGCATGCTTCATTAATCACAAATGTAGTTATTGATAGCACATAGTCTCAAAACTGTGGTTAAATTTCATTATTCCAGCTAGATTTTTGTTTAAATTATGACAAAAAAAAGCGACAATGTAAATACAAAGGATGCGTTAAATGGAGTTAAATTCATTTGGAAGCTTTATTACAGCTGGATCAATAATTAATATTATACCCTAAAAATTTATGCAGAGGTTTGTTTATTTCAGATATAGGAAAAATGTTTAGATGTTATTACTTATTCTCTCCGACCATTCATTTCTAATAACTGCTTTATCCTGTTCTGGGTCATTGATATGAAAATGAAATGAAAACTTTATTAATTTATTAACACTTTATTAATCCCCAAAGGGAAATTCAATCAGAGGGGGCCTCTGTCACCACCAACAGTGAAAATGGACAATTCTGTATTTTGGCCAGACTGTTAATATTGCATTAAGTGGTCTTATGACACATATGAAAATAAAATGAAGACAAAGGAAATGAAAAGACTTGTACAGATTTATCTTAAAGGATTATTTATTGGTCAGCTAAGAAAATACTTAATGTCATCATTTTGTTTATTCTCCAACATTCACTACTCAGTAAAGTAGCAAATTATATTCTTAAAATTTCAAAGGTGTACTGTTCATCCTATTCGGAGCAATACATAAACATAAACATTTGCTGCGGTTATAAAAAGTTGATCTTAAAAATGATTCATTTGCTCTTTATAAATTTGTAATAAAGTTTTTTTGTTTTTTTTTATGAGTTTCATGCCTTTGTTGTTTCTATTGCAATGCATTCTGGGTAATGACATTACATCAGCTCAATGATTCCCATTCAGTATTTTTAATTTGAACCTGAGTGCACCTACTGAACAACGCTGGAAAAACAAACCAACAATCTGAAAGTACACTTAAAAATGGAGGACGACTGCAGAGATACAAGGACAGACTGGACCAAGACGATTCTGTTTGTGAAGCAGCTGCTTGCCACAACAACTTGCTGGAGAGATTTTGCTCGTAGGAGCTCCATTCGTAGTCAGCAGCTTTTCATAAAGAGCATCAGGATCAAACATATTGTAAAACAGACTAGAGCAGTACATGAGACGGTACATGATGATAAATACTAAATATGGCAAACGACAACGTGATGATTACATATAACTGTGTCAACAGATATCTCATTAATGATGATACATGAAAACTTTGCAGCAGTTGGGTTCAGATTGACAGTCTTCTGTTTAGTTTTCCTGCTGTTAGCCTGGATAAATATCTGTAGTTTTTTTGGAAAATGCACATTAACCAGTAACTGTTCTACTGCATCCAATGTGTATGCATCCATTTGAGTTGCAGCACAGTTGAAGAAAACTGGACACACACTCGCAGGACTAAATAAACCAGTGGGATGATATGTTCGTCTGATTGTATCTGATCGTTCACCCTCAGAGGGCTGTAACAAGCGGAGTGGGTTGTTTACATCCCAGCAGAAGGACATTCAGCATCTCCAGTCTGCTGTTTCTCTCCACATTTTGCAGCTCGCCAGGGAAAACAGCTGACACAGCATTTAGTTTCAGCTGTCATTGAAAACCACCAGGTGAACGAGGTTTTGTCTGCAAACAGAGAAATTCCAAATGTGAGCCCTTTAATTACATGAAACAGGTGACGGCTGTGTAAGCATCAGTCAGTCGTTTTTCCTGAATGTGCATCCTGCTTCAGTCAGTCAGACATGTCAGGGAAAATATTAGCATGATGCATGAATGAAACGTGCACAATAGATTTGGCAAAACACAAGGTTATTAAATAGTCACATTTAATTATTTTGAATGAGGAGGCAAATATGGACTTGTTGGTGCTCTTTTGCATTGTGAAGAACAGTCCAATACAGAGTATTCAAAAAACTCCACTTCTTCTGTTAACAGGAGGACACAATATGCAAAAGTCTGAAATGACAGGAGGAAAACTTCTGCACGTTTGGTTAGTTCACAAGCAACTTGTGAAGAACTCCTGAGAGACCACCTCGCACCAGAAGAGAAATGCATAATTCAGTTCTGGGGACTATTGCAGGGAAAGGATTTCCCCTGCTGTGTTTTTAGGTGGGTCAATGGGCAGCAATATGCCCCATTACTGCTATGTAAATGCACTCATTTCATTCCAGCTCAATGTCGGAGTATCTGCTTCATTTTACCGTCATTTATGGTCACATATCTCCTCTTTGTTTCAATGTGTGAGAATGAAGATTGAGTTGACAATAATTTATTATGTAGCTGTAAGTGCAATAAAAACTTCCAAACAATGCATAAATCATATTTAGATTAAGAAACAAGGGTGAATGGCTCTATTTTTTCTTTTAGTCTGGTGAAGAAACAGACAGGATTTGTTCAAGTCAGGAACTTTATTATAGATAAAACACAGAAAACATGACCTAATTGTTTAATTTACTGTGCAATGCAAATGTTTGTTTTGTTTTTTTTAAAGGTGTTGTAACACCACTGATCCCAACTCTAAATGAGGTCAATCTTTAACTGTTAATTACAATTAATAAAATTTATCATTCAAATATTGTCCTTTTTCTAAACCTGACTGCGATTAGTCACTCAGAGCCAGAACCTGCAGCCAGGTATGTCTTATGTGTCTTCCTCAAGGTTATAAACAATGCAGTGCCTGAGTTTGTTGCCAAGTGAATACATTTATTGTCTGAACAGCATTTAACAGCAGCAAACTCAGATTTCCTTTCCCTTTTGTGTAGATGTAGATGTGTTTTGTTTCTTTTTTTAATAGCACATGCAGCTGCTTGGATGTGTGGTGTCTGTAGGAGGGACTTTCAGGCCTGAGGTGTTGTTTGGTAGGTGTTGGTGAACTCTCCAACTTACAGTGTAACATCAAATAAATGTGCAGGAAGTTAACACCATCTGAAGTTGCTAAATGTTGAAGTTTTTTATTGTATTTAATAATTCATTTATTTTGTAATGGCCACCTGGACAGTTGAGCAATTATACTGGACAAAGAAACAGATACCAACCATAAAAAAATATTCAGTTGGAGGCTTACAGGAGATGCTGAGTTATAATTTATTGTACCACCAGCTTAGAAATGATGACAAATGACAACTGTGTCACATTGTTAGGGGAATGTAAGGTCTATGGATGTCATTTAGTGAGCCATTTACAGTTTGCAAGGCGGCTAAAAGGTATCCAGTCTCCTCATCTTTACTCCCATCCAACTTAAACACACGAGACAAAAAAAAAACCAGAACAGAAAACTGTGTTTGAATGATCATGTCTGGTGGGATGTGTTCATGTCAGACTTACTCTTGTTATAGTAAAATATAACTTCAGAATTTTTTTCTCTCTTTAAAAAACTCACAAATTTGTAGTTTTATTTTTACATGCGTTTGATAGAAAGTTGGCTCATCCAAGAGTCTTGCTGTTCAAATATAGCAGAATATTTATTTTTATTGCTTTTTCAGAGTGGTTAAAATGATAAAAACAACAACAAAAAAAAAAAAAACCCACTGTGCCAGCACATTAAATACAAGTTTATTCATTCAACCATCCATCCATCTTCTGCCGCTTATCCGGGGTACAAGTTTATTCTCATAACACATTATTCAATCCAATTCAGCTTTATTTGTACAGCGTCACTTCACAACAATGTTGTCACAGGACACTTTACATACACATCATTTCAAGCCAATTCATACATATCCCAAAATAGAAACAACTGATTGCATCGAATCATGACTTCGATCCAATCCCCCATTCTGAGCATGCATGCGGCGACAGTGGGAAGGAAAAAACTCCCTTTTAACAGGAAGAAAACCTCCGGCAGAACCCGGCTCAGGGAGGGCAGCCATCTGCCTCGACTGGTTGGGGTGGAGAGAACAGGAAAGACAGATCAACATGTACAACTGCACTTATTCAGGAAGACCTGCAGAAAAAAGGAGAAATAAGTTAGAGATAGCAATACTGGCATATATTTATACATTAATATATTAGAAAAATGGAGCAAGGTACTTATTATCATTGATATCACAACTAAACTTTGGCAAACAGTAGTTTAGTGTCACACTATGTACCATAATCATGCAATTTTTTTGTTTACTTTTGAATTAACATTTTTGGGAGTCTCTACAGACCTTTAGATAACAGGAAAGGCGGGCAGAGAAAGCAGGGAATAACATGCTGCAAAGGGTCCCAGGGCAGAATTTGAACCTAAATTTGATCCTTCATTGGTGATCAATAGTCTCTGTTTAAGGGCGAGTTCTTCAACTCAGCCGTAACAATTGTTGGGTTGCAAAAATGTGAACAAGCAAGTGATTGACAAAGTACAGTGGAAGAAGAACATTTTCATTTAAAGTCAAAGTATTTTGCCATTTTTATCCTGCTCAACATGGCAAACGTTAATATGTGTGTCAAGGTTGTGTTAATGTGGTCCTGTGCTCTTTTCCTTTACGAGAGGGAGAGAGGACAGGAAGATAGGATGAAAAGGTGGGAAGTGTCGTGGTGTGATTGGGTAGAAGATAAGAGAAACCAGCTGCAGACCAAAGGTTTTCCTACCCGTCTCCCACCAACAGCGAGCAGATGTTGGACCCACAGGCTTCCACCAGTACGGAGCATCTAAACCTCACATGAGCAAACACAGAAATGGCTTCATGCTGTGTGGATGCCATATCCATGCAAACACACACACTTCCACATACACACACACATACACAACTCACATACAGTTTGTCAAAGAAGCTTACTGCACAATAAATGCAGCAGTGGTAAATACAAAAAAGTAATTTTATTCACTGATCAATGAATCACACAAATACATACCTCTCCAAGCCTTGTTGGTAAGATTGATATCTTTGGCCAGATGTCCAGTTTAGTCTATAATGACTGTCAGGTTTTCCAGAAACAAATCCAAATAACTAATAATATGAGATAAGATAAGCATGAAGTAACTACAGTGACAGATACTAACATAACTTTGGGTGTTCCTACAGTGTGTTCAGACCAAACACGTTTTGAGCGTCAAGAGCGGCAGGTTTCCATGTAAAGTCTATGTGGAGGCACGGCAAGGGTGCATCAAGCTTTCTCATGTCGCGTTTTGAGCATTTTGGGCGTCGGCGTTCCGCCGAAAATTGAAGAAGTTTTTTAAACTTGACGCGTGTTCTGTATGACGCGAGGCGTCAACCAATCAGAACGATCAGCTCGCAGACCTTGGAGGATTTCTGTGGTGAACCCAGACACGGGGCTGATGCCATTACTCCATGCAGTATTTAGGATAACTATTCCTTGCTAAAAAGCTGAATATTACTGATTTGGCAATGTAGTAGGATACGTTACCTAGTAACGCTTTGTTTGGGTCTTTGGGTCTTGTTGCATTAACACTGACTATCACTGCCCTCCGACGACGTTCTCTAGCTTTATTTATTAAATAAAACCATGCCATCGCTCTACTGAATCCGCCATCATTCAGACTGACCGGAGGAAAAGCTCCGCCTTTCTCCTCTCTTTTCTGCCGCGTTTGCCGCTCGCTCCAATCAAGTGGCAGACACGGCAGGAGCGTTATGGGCGTCGGACACAAAAGTGGCACTTTAGTGACCAGCGTTGAGCATTGAGTGTTTAAGCGTTTTCGACGCTCAAAACGCGTTTGGTCTGAACACACCGTAAGTTCACTCTGATTGAAGCAGCGTTTTTCCAAAATCTAATCTAACATAAGGTTTATAAGGTTCTTTTTGTCTCTTTATGTCCCCTGCTTCAGCCAGACTGAACTCCTAATGTGAGTACGGTCTATATAAAATTAAGTGCATAAAAAGTCTATGTATTATAATTAAAAATGAATTACAGTTTTTCTAGACAATGAAAGCAACCAACACTGGCTGACCTACAAATGTAGAAAGTTTCCAGCGTTGCACAACTAACCTTTGCAACTATTCATCAACAAACCTCGATAGATTTATTCATCCTGCTTGACAGAGCAAAGATATCTGCGCACATTGTCCAATTTCACTTTTCCACAGCTTTTAATGTTGTTCTAGCAGATGTTATAGAAGGAAGGCTGAAGAACATCCATAATATCGATCGTGCACTTTTATCCTGGCTGATGGACCTTTTACCTGTGAGGTCACAACGCGTGAAAGCAAACAATGCTTTATCCAATGTTCTTTTTCCTCCACTGGATCGCTTCAAGTGTGCATCTTCTCATCCTTTTAATTTGTTTATACTAAAAAAAGCCAATACCAATATGTAAAGTCCTGCTTCCTGAAGTCCACAGGTGAAAACAACAAGATGGTGTCAGGATACACTGACTGACATTGGAAGTCCTTTTTAAATAGAAAAAAAAACAGTATCTGAAACAAATTAGATCGTTGTGAAAATAACCATGGAGTCATCACCATGGATTAATCTTCAGGTTGTTGAAACAATTCAAATACCTCAGAACGTTACCAAAGCAGGCTAATTTCTGACCATTAGGTGGATTCTGCGGGTAAAAGATCTCATCACCGGATTTATTTTTGTTGTAAATGATTTAGTTGAACACACTTAAATAAAAGTATTTTATCAAACCTGTGTTGGCTTTTCTACTCATCGGCTGGTTTGGGATGCTGTGAAAATGTTCAGCAACACTGCACACTCCTTTATTTCACTATGAAGTAAGCTCAGTTCACGGTGTCCGATCTGAGCCATCTGCTATCAATGAGTTCTGGTTGCGCCCATCAGGCCACAGATGCAGTCTGATGCCGGCTCAGAAATTCTTTTCTACTGGCTGCTGTTGATTTCCCAGATCATTTCCTGTATGGCTCCATGTGTACACCCTCTCATATTTATTGCTTCTGAGAGGCCATTCATTCACGATGTCATATTTATTGTCCACATCGATGGCTGTTTGTTATTGCTGGCTTCACAACAAATTGCCCCTCTGGGATAATAAAGCTCTCCTCGACCTTCACCTAAAATCAGCTGCTGGTGTTGACACTGTATCCAAATACGCTTTCAAAATATTTACCCTGGATATCCCTACTGATGATGATGGCAGGTGAGACTGTCTTTATTCAAGCAAATGATGAGATGTTTTTATTTTCTTGTCCTTATTAGATATGATTAATTACCAACAGGTTGGCTACAATATGATGAACAATCACAGAGGTTTTAACCCTGAGTTCCATCACATAGCATCTCAAAGCATGTTGATGGATTAATGTAGGCAATACAATCAGCTGTGTTTGCATTTAAAAGGAAATTATATTCTGCAATATCAAATTCGGTGAAGCCATCAGCTGAAGGTAGAGTCACCAACTCCTGCAGGTTTTGGTGTTTCCCTGCTGCAACACACCTGACCCAAATCAATTGTTTCTTAACAGGCAGGTGCAGAAGATGATAACAAGTTACTGAAGAACTGTTTTATTTGAATCTCATGTGTTGTACCAGAGAAACACTAAAACATGCAGGATGGTAGCTCTCAAGGACAGGGGTTGATGACCTTGGTGCAGTCCTGATTTTTGTGTTAAATGCTACAGAAAAGTTCATCTAAAATCTAAGGCATAACTATGGACTTAAAATGTCATAATAATTCAACATGTTTTAGTCTGACATTCTGCAAAACACATCTGCAAATCATTACTGCGGACTTTGTTTAGGTTTTCAACAAGTAATCCATTTAGCCAGTTTTGCCCTGTTGCATAAGACCAAATGGGATACCATCATTCTTTCCTGGCGATGATGTCATTTGTTTATCTCAGAGACCAAAAAAAAAAAAAAAAAAAAAATGAAATGGATGATGACATTTTAAAGTAAACTTGGCTAAATAACAAAAATATTTTGCAGAGAAAAATGTAACTCCATATTCTCTCTTAAAAACATGACCAAAAAAAGCAGCACAAACATGGATGCAAGCGCACACACACACACACACACACACACACACACACAGATGACAGCAGGGGCACTGGGTCGATGAATGTGTGGCAGTGGATGAGAGAAAACAGGAGTCTGTGATAAATATTTGAAGCTTAGCGCAGCAGATCTGCAAGCCATCAATCGTTCTGTAGATTCTGGGTTGATACTATGAGTTTGTGAAGCTGTAGGGGTGTGTGTTTGTGTGTGGGTGTGTGTGTTACCACTGTGTGTGCATGCAGCTCGGGTTGTGTATGTGTGGGGTGCAGATACGTTTACAAACCTATTTTTGTGTATTTTGTACAGTACACTTGTATCAGTATGAATGGTGCTGTGTGCTTTTCACTGATGGCACAATTTACCTTCCACTTAAAGTCCTATAAATTCTTTTTTTGTGTGGTTTAAACGGAAACACATTTTATGAATAAGTGATTCTTACGTGACAAAGACCACTTAGTGGAACTGCAAGACTGCAAATTAAAATCAACAGCAGCATTGTTGTATAAGCTGTTTTAATGAGAGCCTCCCTTAAGGCTATTGTCCACCTGTGCTAGCTCATTACAGACACCAACAGCGAGGTGATTCACATTAATGGCTGGAACAGTGGTTACACTATGAACACTGCTTATTACAATGACCTATCACTGTCTGAAAATCCAGATATACTCACCTGTGTAGCAAAACCAGCAGTGCAATGCTTCAGTGGCCTCAACACACCAAAGTTTCCTATTTTACTTTCTAAGAAGAGGAAACGTCCTCACGCAGACGTTGCACAGTTGGAAAAAACTAAATAATAAGGATTAAACCTATGCTAAGGAGGTGGAATAACAATTTTTTTCTTGTATTTGACTTAAACAAGTCTGAAGACCAAAGGAACTGGTTTGGACGACATTCTGCTCCAATCTAAGGTTTCATCTGTTGTGAATTGCAACAAGCGAACATGCACCATGTTTTCTTCAATCACATTTGCACAATGTGCGCTCTTTCTCTTCGGACTTGGTATTTCAACATTCACTCAGTAGTTAATACCTTTTAAGTACTTTTGCTGGATGATTTGGTTCCATGTCGAACATATGAAAAGCCCTCCTGTGATGCTTAAATGTGCACTCACTTTCCAGAGGTGGAAGTGTGGTTAACGTGGCGACTGTGACCTCCCTCTGACAAGCAGTCGGGAACACAAGAGCAAAAGTGCAGGCAATGGACCCAAAACCATGTACAATCACCAGGTTTGTTACGAGAGGTTGGAGACCTCTTCACTGTTGGGTGTACATCTTACAGACTTACAAGAGAGTGACAAGGAAAAGCTTTCTTCCTCGAAATATCAAAAAATATAGAATAGGTGAAAACTCTTCAATAGATCTCTTCTTATGGAAACGCCATATTTTGATAAAATCATCCAAATGGTTTTATGGAAGCTCCTCCTCCTCCTGCTACATTATCATTCTTGGCAACACAACTACTAAAGGGGTGGTGACCTTAAAATGTGCTTTTGTGCTCTAACCAATATATTATTCTTTATGATGAAAACTATCTATACTGTTGTTAAAATTTGTACTTTTAAATCTATAAAATTGAGATAGATAACTCAATCCGCCCCTTACAGGGTGAGACCAAGTTTTGTTCTTGTGATGTGGAGGTGAACTTGGGAGCTCCTAAATGATATTAATTGAAAATTAAAACAGCTTAAATAAATAAAATAATAAAAGCATCTATCTCCAGATGTAAAAATATCAGGTCCTCAATTTGCAAGCATAGAAACCACATCCATCATTGTTCATGTGCAAATGTGAAGGACTTGTTAGTTTAAGACTTTTACAGATCATTTGAGAAAAAATTGCTGGACTAAGACAGATTTGTGCTTCTGAGGGATGTAAAAGTAACTCTAGACTTTCTTCGTTACCAGCTGATCCTCATCTAACGACAGCAAGCTCAAATTGTTGCAGCGGCACTTCCGGGAGTTACGACCAGCTTGCAGCGAATTGCCACAGCTTGACAGAGCCTGCAGGAGCTGATGCCACAAACCAGCACAACAGCACTAACAGCTCCGAATTAAACGGTTCAGGACCACCTTGTTCTTCCACCATCGAGGGGATTCTGGAGTAGTATTATTCCACTTCAAGCACCATTCTGCAGCATAGGTGCTTTGTGAATTGCTTTCAATCATGCTAGCCTGCACTGAGCTAGTGTCTGTCATTCCATAATTCCACCAGTGACCCACCCACTCTCCGCCCCATCATCCCCACCCAGACGCATTCTGTTTGTGTCAGTTACAGTACTGTAAACAAAGACACACAAATGACTGTTTCAAAGCTCATTTCTGACTTTGTAAAGTTATGACTGAAAGTCCAACAAGAATTTTTAAAATTCCGTGTTTGTCCCATTTTTAACATTCTTGTCTGACCTGCTGATCACTGGTGACTCCAGGCAGGCCAAAAATGGTCAAATCTGATAAGCAAGCAATTGGTCCATCACTAACACTTTAAGATTGTATATTCAGTCTGCAAACCACTGACCTTTTATAACTTGATGCTTTGTCCGAATCATAGGCTAATGCGTTGATATGTTTTTCCAGCGCCACTGCTTGGATGTCTGTACATCAGAGGGAGACATAAAAAGGTTACGGATGTCTGCTTAGTAGGTTTGAAAACTAAACCATTCAAAAGTTTAAATTTGTACTCAATATTTCTCTATATATGGTACATTGTTATGCAATGTCAAGAAAAACAAACAAGGAAAAAAAGGAGATTAACTTAATTCTGGGTTGGACAGACGGCAAGCTTGAGTGTCCTCGTTCACAGTATTATATGGAAGTCCCAAAGCACTCTAGGTCTATTTATATATTTATTTACTATTTTTCTGGTTCCATCAAGAAAGAAAACATTAATTTTAGGGTAGTTTAATGAGATTTGGTAAACTGTGTTGCTCCTTCTACAAGCAGGAAAGAGAAGATGATCTTATAACTGCTAAATAGAAATCCTTCTTTTTCAGCATTAAATTTTGAGGATGCAAACAACTTTCACAAGTGTGTCCTCAATCAGTTTTCTGCTGGTATGACTTTTCTTCTAATTAAGGAGGGACTTCTGATGGATATTTCAAAACGAGATAGTTGCGTTTCTTGTACATTTTTCCTGTAGTAATAAAAGCAATATTTGTACATTTTGACAAACAACATTCCATTGAACAGTGTTTAGCACAAAAGCTCCAGTTCTCGTAACATCACAAGATTTTACGAGGGTTTTCTACTTGCTGCGGATAATTTGCGACGGCTTTTTGAAGCTTTTCTCCCACATTTTCTCTTTTAAAACTCTGAAATTTGCTGTTTGTTCCATATGGCACCATTTTCACAGGAAATGACCCCCACTTGGGACTTAAGTAAATGTGATAAGAGTGTTTCTATTACTTTTGCGATATATTTCTATACTGAAATGTGTGAAAAACAACCTCATGATCAGCTTATCAGAGGATATGATCCTATTTGTCTTTAACCTCACACTGCCTTTTCCTCTCATGTGATGGAGCAAAGTTTACACAGATCTCTGTCAGCACCATATTCTCTTCCTACTAAACTAGTTCCACTCTTCAGTTCAGTATAACCCCACTAAGGGAGGGATAAGATGAGTCTCAATTTGGTCGGTTTCATCTCAGGTAGCTGCTAGTGAGCCACATTAAACTGCTTTATCAAAAGTTTCATTCATTTCGTTTTATGTCTGTTTTTGTTTTGAATCTGAGTTGCTGCTGTGCAGAACCATTTGTATAATATACCTTTAACATGATTTCTCTTAAACCTTCTCATTTAAGTTTTGCTTCAATTTATTGTCTTGTACATGGTCACTTAGATTTGACAGAGTCCTCTGTTGTTAAATTTGGGTGAATTAATCCCAAAAAGCAAAAGAGTAAGCTTCCAAAACAAGAGAGACAGTCTGATCCTTTGTCCCGTATTCCAGCGAGGACTTGTGCCTCAACAAGCCTTTTCTAATAGAGTCAGGGTATTAGAGACACACTCAAAATAATAAAACAAGATGGTGATCGTATCCTGATGCATGGACGATGCCGTACATACAAATGTCACCCAGTCTGCTGTAAATTTAACTGCTGGCAAGGCCCTTCTCATCTCAGATATGCAAATTCAAATGCAGCCTGCAATACATTATTAGGGCAAATTTGTCTGAACTCTTGGAATTTGAAATGATTATCTCATACTTTGAAGTCACTCTCAGACATGGGATACATTACAAATATTTAATCAGCCTCTACATCAGAGGCCTGTACTACGAAGCTGGGTTTTCTCTTATTGGGGGTTAACACAGGGATTTTCATACTACGACGCTGGTTGTTATCTTGAAGGGTTAACTCACCATTGTAACTTACACTGAATGACTAGCGGGTTATCTTCTGGATGAGATGAATGAGTAGAAAAAGCACCAACTCCTAATCAGTCCGTTCTCTTAGAAAATGGCCTAGGCATTCTTAGAACGTCAACGTCACATGACAGAGACATCCCGGTGTGTGTGTCACACTGTGTACTACAAGTCTCAGGTCAGTACAAAGCATGATGTTAAAGTTTTCTCAGAACTTGTGTTGTGAAAAAAATTACCCAAGAAAAATATTATTGAAGGCTTACAAGTTTAGACAATTAAATAAACAAGTGGGAAAAAGAAGGAAGAACAAAGTAGCTCTACATTTGCAACCAGAGAACTTGGACCAGGAGTCTGTGTGTGACAGAGTTCTGAAGGGGTTCTGACCAAAAGGTTAGACAGGAATCCTTTTCAACTAAATTCTTTGGGAATTCTGACTCCTGGAGGATAACTTTAGATATGGTTTTTCTCCTCCTGCCCAGACCCTTACCTTGGTCTGGTTTCCCCAGTTGAGCAATGTTGAGTTGCAAATTTTAGACCACGGATCATTCCAACTCCAGTCCTTAAGAACTGGGATCCTGCAGGTGTTGGATGTGTCCCTGCATCAACACACCTGATTCTAATGAATAGCTCATGAACAGACTTGTGCAGAACTTGAAAACAAGCTGTTGGAGATTGGGTTTATTTAAATCAGGTGTTGAAGTTTGACTTAAGACCATGTTGATCAGAATAACCTTCCGTCACAACGTCACTTCCACAAAACACAAAATATGCCTCGAACCGGATAGTTAGCTGGTGGAAAATATCAGACTTTAATCTCATCCTTCATCTTTGGTCGTCTGTGGAGCGGTGCTGGCGGCAGTGTGAAAAACAAACACACGTCCGTTGTCTAGACGCCAACACAGTTTTGAGGACATTCATGCTGTTGAAAACAAAAGGTCACACATGTGACGTCATGGTATTTTCTGTCGCAGACGGTGACGTTTAAAAACCCAAAACCTCCGGTGATATATCCCCACATGTAGATGTGCAAACAGAGTATTTAGACATCTTCACTTTGGTCTGAAGTTTTTAAAGAATCTGTGTTTTCATGTGGATGACAGACCAAATTGGAGAAAAATATCGTTTTGTGAGATACCTCCTACATGTGGACAAGGCCTAAGTGCTCTGTGGTTGTGTACAAAACACCGGTTATGGTTGAGATGAGCTGAAAATACTGTTTTTCCGCATGATGAAGGACTTAAACCAGCTTTTAAGTGACTACGTCTTCATTGCAATCTAAAACACAAACTGTTTTCAGTTTCAGAAAAACATGTAATCCTTTCGCAGCCCCAGTGGCCTTGCCGTGGCTTTCCAAGAGTATTTGGATGGTGGATGAGCTTATTTATTCTAATTGGCTTCACTGGCTGCACCTGTGAAGGTGTGTATAACATATGCCTGGCATGGTTTGCAGGGAGGTCACTCCTCCTGCAGCTTGAAGCGTGTTGCTAAGAATTTTAATACTAATTATGGGCAGACTACTTTTTTCATCCTTGTGTTCAGGCCCCATTACATCTCACAGCCCAATGAGTGGGGTTTTAACATTCTCCATGTTCCTTACATGAGTCAAACTTTCTGTAGCACTTTTCATGCAGACAGAAAATAGCACAATGTGTTTTACAGAGTGCAAAAGCATAAACAAATAGATCTGTAAATATCAACAAAAAGGATAAAAAATTTAAAAAAAAACTGTTGTTGTCTTAATATGTTAATTCTTAAATGTATGCATTTGAAAGTGCCTCTCTCCTTGTTGGATTGCAAATGTGATGTTTGCATAAACGTGACAAGGATGCTCCGTTGGACATGAAGCTCATGTCTCAGAGGCACCTGCATTCAGAATGAGCTTCTATTGGAAAGAATTTCAAAGGAAGGCAACTAATTAATCCTCTGATGAAAGTATCTAAAGAATGAGCTGCATCAATCATATTGACAGCAGTGCCATTATCATAGAGGAATATTCCCTGCTTTCTAGATCCGTGACGGCCTCATAAAATGCATGCCACTGGTGAGGGGTCACAGAGCAATAAACAAAATGTTTGAGGGCAGAGTTAATTATTCTTTCAGCCGTGTTTGCAAACCACTGTGTTTAAAAGTCCCAAAGTGGGAACGACAGATTATGTATGAGTCTACATAGTCAGTTTAAAGGAATGAGACAACGTTACAACTCTGAGATAGCAAAGGTAGGTGGACTTTTATCAAGAGGCAAAATGATGCTGATACCAGTCCTCTGTTGGAGTTTAAATAAATGCTGCTTTCTTAATCAATGCAAGCATAAAGTTATTTTACGGTTTAACCTTTATGCTCATGTTTATGTCGGTGTCTCTTGAAAAATTTTAAAGGGGATTACAGTCATCAGGGTTAAACATGGTGTTTTTTTTTTAATCACACTTTCATTTTTCAGTGTATCAGCTTCTTCGCTGTGGTGATGGCTGGTTACGAAGTTCAAAATGGTTTTATTAGTCTTTAACATCACAAGATATGCTTTAATTGGCTTTAACTGTGGGTGCAAAAGAGAAATTTGAATATTACTAACATAAAGATAGCGCCTGAAGAGCGATAACAGAGAGAAAGAGAGGGGGAAAGGAAGAAGAAAGGCTCTTATCAAGACGTGTTGTTGTTTATCCTCCACCTGCACGAGTTCACAATTTAGTCCCGCATGTCTGCACCTTGGATTTTTTTATCCACCTCAGTCAACTTTTAGTTGTATGCTGAAATGTTGTAAGGCATGCAGAAAATAAATTAGGGGACTTTTAAAATACATAATGGTATTGCTTTTATTGATATTAGTTTTTTGCTAAAATAGCCTTTTTGGTAAATCTTCTAGTGTTTCCTTTGTTTTACATGTAGCAAAACTGATGGTCCTCAAACTGTACAAATGCCCCGTTTGAGGCAGTGCTGGCAGCAGTTGGAACCTAAGATCCACTATGATTGGTTGAAGAAAATAGATTTTTATTGCCTTTCTGGACTTTAATTTTTGCTGTCTTCATTCTACAAGTTCTTTAAAAATCAGACATGACCAAAAAAACAAAATATTTAAGCCTGTTACCTCAACTACTTTGTTCCGGAAAAAACACTTTAAACGCTTCATAAAGCAAGTACAACATAAGTTTTTTTGCTATTTGGCAAATATAGTATACAACAGTGTCACACCCATCTGCATCCCCTGTGGACTAGCAGAGGCAGCGCAAGCCTTTGCACGGTGGATCTGCACTCAAAAACAATGGTTTTAAAAACTTCTGACCAAAGTGAAGATTTGCAAATACTCCGTTTGCACGTCTGCATGTGGACATATATAAGGTTTTTGGTTTTTAAACGTCACCGTCTGCAACAGAAAATGCCATGACGTCACATGTGCAACCTTTGATTATGTAACTGAGGGTTTTGTTCATGCGCCTTAACTTTTATAATATGTAAAACATGAGCATGTTGAAGTTCTGCAGAACTGGCACTGCCGCCGTCTTTTAATATTATTCGGCATCATCAAACTTTCACCAACAACACAACGCAGACTTTCGGTCTGGCCTTTTCAAAATAAAACCGTAGGCACACCACTTACTGAACATTTACACCAGCATGGACAATTTCGAAACTGTGATGGCGTTATCTGTTGTCCAGACACTTGTGTTTGTTTGTTTTTACAAGCCCAGATACCACTCCACATAAACTACCAACGGCAAAGGAAATTTATTTTCCGTCACCTAACCAGAGGCATGTTTCGAGGCAAGTTGGAGACATGTTTCCTGTTTTGTGGACGTGACGTTGTGAGATGGAAGATTATTTGATTGGACAAGATTAGGGGCACTACTGACGCCTAAAGGTTTGATATGCTTATGGTTGTGTTTAACAATGCGGTTTTGCAGGCAGGTGTGGATGGATCTGTATTTGAAAAACAAGGTTGTGTGGACACTTTTTTTTTCTGGTCGGAGGGTGGAAATATTCGGTTTTTAAAAAGACCGTCTATGTCTGGACAATGTCTAAGGCAGCACTGAAAATACCAGAAAAAATACTAAACATTCAATTAGTTTTGAATATGACCATTCAAAAGTCATAATATGCTTTTCATATATGTTTTATAAAGGGGAAAAAAACACAAATCTTCAGTGCAATGCTTTTTTTTTTTAAGTCTTGGCTGATTTACAGTTAAATGTTTAATTTATAATCTACAGCATAGTGAAAATTGTTTTACTTTATATGTCAGAGTTTTGTGGAAAAAGAAGATCATGAAGGTTTAACTGTTTTTTTCTCTTTTTCTTTTAGCACAGAAGACAAATAAAACATCAATTTATATTCAATTCATATCCTTTAAAATAAAGAGCATGTTGTACTGACAGTAATTTCAATTTCAAACTGTTTTATTACTCCCGTCCTTTAAAGTTCTGCTGACAGATCCCATCGAAGCAATTCATATCATGGTGGTTCATCACAATCAACATATCTTCCATCCTTCCTGGAGCCTGTACAACAAAGCTGGATTTTCTCTTACCAAGGTAACCTCTGGGTTATCCCTGGGTTTTCCATCCTGCAATGCTGTTCTCTTCTTGCTGGGGTCTATCCCCCCAATAACGTCTGCTGAATGGTTAACCTGCACTGGAGCAGGTTATGTTCTGGACAAGAGATCAGTAAGTAGAAAAGCATCACCTCCTGACCGATCTTGGAAAACGCCCTGCCCATACCTGTTGGTGTGCAGATCTTTAGAGAGGCGCATAGGAAGGAAAAAGCAATTATTAACACATTTGTTTTGATGAAGAAGTCTTGTCAATGACTGCTTTGAGGTATATTTTTGTCTTTTGACCAAGTCTGTCTAGCTCCAAAAGGCTTCATCTGAACTTCAGGTCATGGCAGAACTGCAGAACTGGGAATTTATGGAACATCCACCTTGCTACTGGTGCCATTACAGCAAGGAATTATTTTTCTAGCACAAAATATGTTCAGCATTATTATATAGTCAGTTAAATTTACACATTAACCAAGTCAGCGATATTCTGACCAGCATTCCTTCCTTGCTTTTGGCCTGGATGATGTGTTTAAATTCTTCATATTCATGAGTACCTACTCCTCCGTGGGGCCTCATGGTGGCATAGGGATTAGCTTTGTGTCTCATAGCAACAAAGTTGCTGGTTTGAGCCTACACTGGGGGGACAGAGGTCTTTCGGTGTGGAGTTTGCATATTCTCCCTGTGTATGTGTGGGTTCTCTCTGAGTACTCTGACTTCCTCCTGCTGACCAAAGACATGCGTTGTAGGTTAAATGGTTACTCTAAATTGTCACTAGGAGTGAATGTTTGAATAGTTGTTTGTCTCTCTGCGTTGGCCCTGCGATGGACTGGTGGCAAGTCCAGGACGCATTCTGCCTCCGACCCAATAATTGCTGGGATAGTCCCATTAAGGAAGCAAGAGCCTCAGTGGTTAAGGAAACGGATGGATGCTCCACCACGGTGACATAGGCGACTTTGCAAGTTGTCAGAAGTTGCAAACACCAACCGTTTTCGCAGGAACATTGGGTTGAATTATCCAGTTCACAACCAGCTTTGTGGAAATGCTTGTACAGATCCTGAATGTCTGGGTAAGTTAACCCAGGTAACAGAGAAATAGTCGGGGTTTGTTAATCTCACTTTGTAGTACAGACCTCTGGCGTTTGAAAAGATGTATGACATTGGGATAAAAAAATACTGTTGCATATTCTCAAAATGGTTACTAAATGACTAAATGTGACTAAGAGGTTGAAATCTAAACAAACAAACAAAAAACTATGTTGATTAAGTTTCATGCTACCATGTGGAACTATCCCAAGTTATCTGTAAACTGCACGAGTTCAAAACATACTCACATTATTACCAGTGCTTCTCTAAATACTGTATTTCATTAGATAATTACTATTAGTAGTATTGCTTTGTTTCACCACTCTCCAAAAACATTTCTAAACCCTGATTTCTTACCATTTTCATATAAAACCCAAAAGGAAAACATTGTACTTAAAGATCATGTGGAAAGGAAGACAACCGTAGTCCTGCTCAGGCTGGCATCGAGTTGGAGCCCCTGCCAGCTGAGTTGGGATGGACCCCAGACAGGTGACGAGTCCATCACATAACCAACAGAGACAGACCCTGAAACTAAAATAACGATTCCAAACTTATAACTCTGACAAGGTCAACACTTGTTTTGAAATGTAAAGCACTTGTACTCATCTCTTTACATTTCTTTTTTAAAAAGAAAAAAAGAAAACAGTCATTGCCGTCCTTCCTGGAGAGTATCTTTTCTGTTTTTCAAGAGATTACCTAAAGTATATTGTCCCTGAACAAATGGGAAAGCAATTGCCGATCAAAAGTAGAGATACCCTTGCAGATGTGAGGGTTAAGAGAGCATGATTATACGTGTAAGTCAGGTTGTGCATGAGAATGAAGGGTAATTGAGGTTCTCCATCCCTGAGTTTTGATAAGGGGACTTAATGTTGCATGTGGTTGCTGTGGAAACCTTTGTTTGAACAGCGCAAAGACCTCCATTCCTCCACACATCACATTTATACCCCCCCCCCCACACACACACACCCTCTCCGTCATATAAGTGTGCACTTCATGCATCAGTGATTTGAAAAGAGGCAGCAGATACATAATGGAGAGTCCTTGGAGGCTACATCAAACAGGCAGGTTTTAATCCTTTCCCTGCCTGTGAGGGCTGAATATCTACCAAAACATACTCGGGTCAGGGCGTTAGAATTCGCACAAATCTCAGGATGATGTTGAACAAGTGGAAAAAATGAAGCTGCAGTTCTTCAAAAATCTGCATAGATGCGGATGTGAGCCATGCAGACAAAGCGCACACCCGCGAGCACACAGCGTCCCGGGTGACCGGCTTCCATGCTGTGAGCGTGGTGGTAAATTGTTAATATCGCAGGGGTGCATCGCACCTTATACATTTGAATGGTTCTTAAATTACATTTTAAATTTAAATGAGCTGTTTCTGTTAACTGATAAATGTGTTGACCCGGTAGTTTACATTGTATTGTCCTGCTTGCTGAGTGGGGGGCCTCGGGGCATCTGGTTCCTACAGAGGCACTTCGGGAAGCCAATCAAAATGCACCTTTTTTTTCTTTTGCACACCCACACGCAAGCCAAGTTTTGATTATCAGACACGCTTCTCAGAGCAGTGACGGATGTATAGTGCAAGTGTGTGTGTGTTGCTACATGTGCCTGTGTGATGTGCTGGATTTTTTATTTTTTTGCTCATAGCCTCTGTGGAAATAAATTAACAGTCTTTCAATCAGGCACATTCATCAGAGCAGATAATAATGCAGGAAGAAATTTAATCAGACCAAATGTTTGATGATGATTCTACAATTCCTTATGTCAACACCAACATTTACCGGGCTCCCTCGACAAATATCTATCGGTTATTGTCAATAGTCAACTGTACCGACGCGGCTCTTAGCTCACACACTGACATCAACTATCTGCAATCTATGCAAATAATGGCAGGCAGATACTTGCAGGATGAAAACTTGTGCATGTAAATGTTTGCACCAAATAATCAACCCAAGTATCATACGAGCAAACTACTGAGCCAGACAGGGTTTTCAGGGGTGTGGAGCGGGCCATCAGTATTCATACATGCACTGACTGATGTGAGCAAACTATAGCTGACATGAATGTGGGGAAACCTGCCGCCATAGAAAATCAAGTCACAATGTTGCGTGTCAAAAAATAAAAAATAAAAATCCTCCTTTGTGGAGGATATTTGTCAAAGTTTGTGTGTACTATGCTCAAAGAAAAAAAAAAAAAAAAACCCAAAGCCTTAAATACAGAACATTGAACCTTGCACTGGAACCCTTGCCATCCTAAACCTAATAAAAGGGGTTTATTCACAAGATGAGATGAGCCAACTGGAGAACACGAGTGAAAGACACACAAGAAAAATAAAGCTTAGCGGTCAAAACTGTCTCAGAAGGTGCCTCTCTGAGCTGAGATGTTCTGTAGTCATAGCAACTGGCACCCAGCATCTCCTGAAGGGAATGAGAAGAGGATTCATGATTCATATCCAAATAACAGCCTGAGACTCCAAATATACTGAGGTAGACTCCCACCCCCAGACAGTCAAGCTGACAGCTGTGAGAAGGAGGGGCCAAGCAGAAAACAAATAAACAAAAACAATCACATTAATTCCCCCGCTTGCTTCAACCTTAACACGAGACATGATTGTTTTGCGCGTGTGATCTCAGCCATGTTGACTTGGACTGACGAGCTGCATCAGGGTAAGCAATAAGTTTATCATGCCAGGAGGCTGGAATGAAGTGAGGCAGGCAGCTTTTGCAAACAGGCCACCTGCAGTTATGTCTCCATCGTTTCCTCACATGAAATTACACTTTCTGCTCCATTCACAGGCTTCCATCAAAGAAACTTTTTCATTATCCGGAGAGAGCCGCCAAGACCACCTCATTCACTACCACGGAAAACTACACAGAGGCCAGGACTTGTTGCGAAGCGGTGAATACAGTTCTGAAACCTAAAAATCCCAACTGGACTCTCCTTTATTTTAAGAACTCTGCTGTTTCTGCTCCAGCGTTGCAATCCAGTAGTTCATGCTCCATTGTGACAGCTTTAGCAAGCAGCTACAATCAAGGTGCTGCCTGCTGGGTTCCCGATGGCAGCTGTGCCTCATTACAAATCAGAAAGAAAGGAGGGGAGGGATGCAGTGGACTCCTGGATACATCATCTTTGGCTATGGAGAGGAAACATGGAGGATGATCTTCCCGTCTCCTCATGGTGTCATATTTTCTGCTTGCACATCTTTCTCCTTTTCCAGCTCTGTTAGCAGGTAGCCTTGTATCATCTGATCATCGACTGGTTTTTTTTTCATCTTTTAATTAACTTTCTTGTCATTCATTTTCACTCCAACACCCCCAGTTTTCCATCAGAATGACCTCTGATGAGTATAATTTTTTCATGTCTTCTTTAAAAGCATAAACACACTTATTGCATTTTCTACATTAACACTATACAGTACGTTAGATGTTGCTACTTTTCAGATTGTGGCAAACCTGAGCAGAGCCGGTTGCACATTTAGGGTCTTATGATATCAAATGTTAAATAGATTGATCAAGTTTGAACTTCTGTTTTTTAAAATTAAATATTGTGAACACATTTTTTGTCAAATGCCACATCATTATTTTATGGTTTTTGGTTTAAATATTTATTAACATTACATTAGTTTTTTAAAAAACTCCTTTGAGAGCAGTTATTTAAGTCGGACGGAGAAGATTATGTGTCCCATTTGAGTGCAAACACACCAAACTCAGAAGATATTGAGCAGTGATTGTGCAAGTTGAGCTCACACAAACACATACAATACAATGTAAAAAATCAGGACAAAAAACAGGGAAATTTGTCTTTGTTTGATAAATTCTTGGTAACAAATCTTATCCTGTTGGCCTGTTTGTGTCTCTTTTACAATGCAGCCATGTTTGCAAGGAAAATGCATTTTGTGGATGAGAAGCAGAAATTGTAGCTTATAGTTAGTTTTTTTTTTTTTAACCCTTTCAGTCGTGCTGGGAATGCCTGTGTTTCAGTGTTTTACAGGCTTGGCCATATACATCACATGGAATCACATTCTCACTCTTCAGTTTCATTTACTTGGAATGAAAAATAACCAATATGATACAAATCAGTAAGTATTGTGGGTTTTCATACATACTTTGCTTCATACATGCTTTGTGCAAACCATTTAGATTAAATTTGTAAATGTTTTCAGTTCACAGAGCAAAATAAAAAAAAAGGAATGACAGCATCATAAGGAATAAAATAGAATTGTTCAATAAAAAGGAAAAAGAAAAAAAAATCACAATGAGTACTTTGTTTTACCTTCCAGGGCTGCTATGACAGCTTCAAGTCCTTTAGGACTTCATTAATTAAAACTAAATATATCAATCTGGTTCTGAATTTCTCATGTAGAAATAAAAACTGAAACTCCGCAAGACAGAATCTTGTCACGGTCTTAGCTTTTCAGAAAACTTACTTTTGATTGATTGAATGTTCAAAATTACGAGCTCATGACTCATTTTCCCCGATTCTTTACCTAAAATCAACCTCATGTTACAAAAGTGAGCGAGTTTGGATCATAATGTACATGAAAGCCGTTTATAAAGTATTTATACATGAAAAAAAAAAAAAAAAGTGGTGACAAGGCTGATCAGTTAAACCATGATATATTCTTACTGCTTGTGTGACTTTATATATATATATTTTTTTAACATGTGATGAATCATTTTTGGGTTCATCCTAAAACAGGCTTTGATGGCTCCGTGGGAGAACTGACAAATCTGCATGTTTGCAAGTTGCAAGATGTCACAACAAAAAGGAAATATAAAAGCAGAAGTAGATAAAAGGTGAGGAAGGAGCAAAGAGAGAGAAAAGAAAAGGAAAGAAAGATTGGTAGATTTATGCAGAGGTTTAGTCATGAAGTTGGTCTGAGAGATGTTATACGGTGAAATAACGTGTTTTAAAGTCATGTCAAACTTCACTAATGTAGCAAATGGATTTGATCAGTTATAATGAAACTAATATAATAAATAACTCTAAAAACTCCTGGATGATTCTGACACACTACATGGTTTTGGTGAGTATAAATATATAACAGTTATCCTCAGTATTGAAAAAGTGCAGAAGTGCTAGATTTGGGTGTTTGAGAGACGCTTTGCTGCTTAACATGGTAATAATTGTCTACAAAACGGATGGCTGATTTCCACCTTCAACAGTATTTTAAGTTCTTTTCCTGTACTTATTTTTAGTTAAGCTTAAATTTTGTCCACTGTTTTCTCACAGTGGATAATTTTACAACAAACTGTATTTTCTGATTTACATAAAGATTTTTACATGTTGTACTAAAGACGCCCGATGACTCCCTGCTGAGACTTCTTACCACCATTTGCCTCCCATGTAAAGTCTTTGAGATCTACCTCTGCATAGAAACTTGTGGAAATGAGTTAATTTTTTCCAGGTGGTCATCTTAATGTTTCGTTGAGCTGTACCACAGACCATGCTCTTCTTTTGAGGGTCGCTGATGGTTCATCTTTGGCTTTTTTGTCCATAAATTCCAGTTACTTTAGCTGATGTCATAAAACTGATTCCAAGACAATTGCTCACATTTTCTATATGGATATAAAACTTCCATATTTAAAGTGAAAAGAAACTTTTACCATACAGATATAGAAATAGATATTTTCAAAATATTTAATTAAGTATATAAATATGTACAAATACTTTAAGTGCACTAGAAAAAAACAAGTACGAATGATTTCCTTTGTAGCTCTGTCACACCTAAAGTCACACTTTGTTTCACACCTGATGAGACAAAGTTGAAAAGACTTTAAACCCTGTATAGATGCTGCTTCTATAAGACAAGGTCAGGTAAACTGGGCAAACTGGGCAACCTTTTCATAAATCAGATGGGAAAAGAAGAAAAGTTTTGTTTCGTGATGGACTAATCCTAATCCACTTTCCCACAATGCAGTCTGGTTGTCCTGTTACGCTCTTTACAAAAGAGACTTGTTCATCCTCAGAACACTTACAGGTTGATAAATCCAGACAGTTATCACCTGAACCTCAACAATTTTAAAATGGATTAATGATTGACTTATGGTGCATTTGACTTTTTTTTAATTCATGTTGAGTGCATTAATGATTCCTTTTTTTTTTTTTCTCTCTTTTTTTCTTTTTAATGTTAAACAGTCTGTGAGCATTTTTCTTGTTTCTTTTAATGTTTTGAGCAACTATCTTGTATCTGCATCCATATAGTTTGGTCCCAAACAGTTTTTTTTTTTCTAGTTTTCTTTTTTTTTTTGCTTTGACTTCTCTGTCCTGGTGCTCAGACATCTCCTGCAGCCTTTTACAAACTTCCTGGTTTTGTTTGTATTTGCTTCAGATGTGGACACAGCTGAGTGGGAACAAACATCTCTCGTCACACCGAATGAACCTTTCTCAAGTACTGAATAATCATTGTCATTGTTCCTACAGAAAGTTTCCCAAGTCGGGAAACTTCCCCATCAACAGGAAGTGCAACAGCTTTTAAGCATTTGTAATCCGCATCACTAATGCCATCAATCACAGGTTCTTTGTTTTTTTTCAAGCTGTGTTTTAAAAAATACTTTTGTGCCATCTTTATTTATAACTAAGGCAAGGCAACTTTTTTTGGATAGCACTTTTCATGTACAAGACAATTCAAAGTGCTTTACATGTCATAATAAAAAAATTACACATGGTGTAAAAACAACAAAACAAAAATAAGCATAACCAAGCAAAACAACTGAGTAAACAGCCTTCAGATTTGAGTATTAGTTATTTGATTAATTAGAAAATTAAGATGCAATTTTCATTTGAAGGCAAATAACTTTGTATTTGTATTTATTTGTGGACATTCTTGTGCTTTCATCATTAAACTTAAGTTGCTTTTCTGTTAACTGAAAAACTGCGATAAAGTCATCTGTTCTTGTCCTGTAGAGATGAAGTCAGGGTGGGGGAGATTGTGTTTATGAATGCAAATGCTGCAGTCCAGATACAGTATGTTCTCTTCTGGCTTTCTACTGGAGCTTTGGCAAAAGTTCACAAGGGGAGATCTGATCCATCTTGTTCACTCTTTCTTGTTGCTTGGATTTCTCCCTCCTTGACCCTGCTCCTTCCTCTTTTCCCACACTGTCAAACTTTCCACATTCATGAAAACAACAACTCTGCTCTGAGCCGACGGTCTTCCTGCTTCCTTTCTCACCCAGCCAATGGGTCTCCTTCCTCCCAGCATCTGGACCTTTCCATCATCATCCCGTCATTTTGCCTTGATGCAGCATCAGAGTGCAATCATGAAACGTCTCTAATCATATGATAGACTTTATTTGAATTCTTTGGAAACTAATTGTTGTTGTCATTATTGATACATTAAACTTTTTCTAATGATTGTACAGCAAGAAGTTTGTGTTAGCCTTCATTTCATCTGTTCTTATTTAAATGAAATGAAGCCTGTTTTCTGTTTGAGCCTGCTAACCCGACGTAATATGGTCATTAAATCACAATTTTGTTCAAGTTACTTTAGTTCAAATTCTACAGTAATTTAGCAAACACTTTCATCCAAAGCGACTTGCATAGGAGAGTGAGAACACACACACACTCATACAGCGACAGGCTCATCGTCAGGGGAAGCCTGGAATCGATCTCCCAACTTATAGAAACGCCTTTAAAACTCTGACATCAGTTTAAAATGATTAACTTTTAGATTCATCCTCCATTAACAGAAAAACTCTGCATGGGGTTTTGTCCTGTGTGAAGGCGGTGCAACACGTGTACTGTCACACCATTTGTCCTTTCACTGAGAAAAACAGCGTATGAAGCCAGAGAAGCAACATTGCAGCCTTGCTAACAGTTTTTTTTTTTTCCACCGTTTTCTTTCATGTTTTACTGCAGGGATGGAGACAGACACAGTTTCTCAATTAGAGCTTGCTTTGGTGTGGAAGAATGCCATTACAAGAACATTACCGTCGCGGTTTAGAGTTCACTCTGGAGCCTCGCTACAGGAAAATGTTCATAAGTGTCATGAGATTTCACCGTACATCTTTTCATATGCAGTACCTTTTCCTCCTGCGTAGACATGATCAATTATTAAACAAAAGCGTTTCCTAACTTCATCTTCTTTTTGACCCTTTTGTGCAGCTGGAATTATGAGTGGCTCACGCAGTCGGACCAGTGCAATCAGCTCTTTTGCAAGTAAAAAAGGGATCATATTTAATAGAGGTAAATGAATCCTTTTGGGAAAGTAATTTGACATGGGTCTGACCTACTGTACAGGCACTCCTTAGAAGAATACTGGCAGCAACCCAGTGTCTATCTGTCATATCCACTGATGAGTAGCCTTTTCCTCTTCCCAGCCATCCTGGAGATAGTCTAAATGTCAGTGTTTTCTGGGCTTCTAATGTGTTCCTAAAATAGTATCTCCATGGCTGAGCCTCCATGAAAAGACACGCTCCAGAGAAGGCGTAGCGTGTCTGACTCACAGCAGAGGCAGCAGAATCCACGGCTTCCCAAAGCCAATTAAACATGCATGCGGGGTGTATGTGACCTCGAAAAGAGGAAAGCAGATAGATGGCCACTGTCCTTCCCCATTCTCCCCACTCTGCAGATCACCCTCTGTCATTCTGCGGCTAAGGATTGACGCTCTTTTTTTTCTTTTTTTTTTAGCCAATTATGGTGAATTATTCAGGCTGCCCTATGTGCACCTGTTGGGTTTTTTCTTAGCTCTCTCACAGAAGACTGACATAAGGCGATGATGATCAAGAGTGTTGCCTCCTACAAGTTGGACAGCAGGCGTTGAGCTGGTTTAGGTATAGCTACGCTTATTGGTAGTAGCAGAGGTTGGTGACGGCAACCCCGAGCATTTTGATGCATTTTTTGCTATATAGAGGCCAGTGTTACCGTTCACTTCTTGCAAAGCGCTTCCAATTAGCAAAAGAACTTGTAATTGGATAAAAACTAAAAAATTCTAATGACGTTCCAGAAATTTTAGAATGGCTGGTTATGGGTTGCATACCATGAGAATACTGAGTGAGTTTGGAATGACGGGGAAATATTCCTCTTGAGTTTACAGTCCATAACTGTGAGGACGAAGGAAATGGGATGGAAATATTTAAATGTCATGTTGTATATGGATGGGCTGAATTTCAGCATTTAATCAGATTCAGATTCAGCTTTAAATGTCATAGTTGCCTTAATTAACAGACACCACAGTGTAATACCAAATTCAGAACGGAGGCTGCTTATTTCCGAGCTATTACTCCTTTCCGAGCGCAAACACTGTATTTCCCTGCCATATCTGGCTACATTCATGACAAATATTTGAAGACTTGCCGGTAGACACGTGCATACTCATCAGTAAAGTGGTAACGCAGTTAGGAATAAGCTCCGTTTACTTTTGAAACACTGAGATGTCACTAAATCTGAAGTTGGCCTTGGATGAAGTATGAGGACCTTAATCTTTAAGAAGAATTTCCCGACATGGAGAAGTTTCATTTTGCTGTAGCTTAACTTGGTCTAAACAACTCCAAAGACAAACATCTCTAAACTAGCGCTCCGAAAAAGAGCTCGACTGTGCACGTCTTGTTGCCGTAAGCTTTTTATTGCCTGTGTTTTTCAGTTGTCACATTTGGATTCCCTGTTGAGTTTGGCAAAAATTATTAATTTATCTTAAACAAATACAATAAATAAGCAGATTCCCTTTAATTTATACTCCTGCACATCACTGAAGTCTTGTGCCTTTGGTCTCTGAGCTGAGAGACATGTCACCTTGTAAGACATAACTGAATGTCTTCCCTTGAAGGAGGGAAGCAGAGAGAGCAGGAAGATAACACAGCCAGGCAGCACTAACCGATCAGAGCACTCCAGCAGAGATATGACCCACATAGCCCAATGCTCATTTAATCAGTCTGCTACTGGCAGAGGGAAGAGGAAGCAGGAGGGAGGATGGAGGGGGGAGGGTTGACTGTTAGGTGGCTTCACAGAGTTTTAAAGAAAACTAAAGTACATTTATAGAAACTTCATTTTCTCCCCGAGCTTTACACCATTATTCCTTTCGCCTCTGACTCATTATTTTTTAACTCCTGTTGCTGCATTATTTTCAGATTATTTCCTTTCTATAAACTGAATCTATGATCAAAGCAGATAAAAATGGTGAAACTCCTCAAAAGTACAAAGACACCATGCAGGGATTACGTCCAACTGAGTGACAAGAACCAATTGCAACGGAAACACTGCGAAAACGGGCATGTGGCTATTTTATTATGCCGTCAGTATTAATCCAAAGCCAACTGTACAGTTTTGCTTTCCCATTAATTAGCAGTCGGCCACTGATTTGAACTCTTTCCTACGTGCTGTGACCAAATAGGAGGGTTATTAATATTAGTTAGATTTTTTTTCTTCTGAAACTAATGTAAAACTGCCTAAGCATACTATAGAATATGAAGAATATAAACAGTCTCAGGACTACAGTGTCCCCGAAGTATCATAGCAATACAAATGCAACAACACAACCCAAAAGATGCAAAGTTTTTCCTCTGAATTTACACAGCAAACATTACGACACAGGAAGTGAGTTGTGATGGAAGCCGCTACCTCCAACAGGCCATGGCTCCTCATTCACACATCACACTTAAGAACTTGTACACATACATACATACATACATACATACATACATACATACATACATACATACATACATGTGTGTGTGTGTATCTATATTTATTCATTCATTCTGCAGAACCTTGTGCGAGAACATATTGTCTTGTAAATACTTTAACACTTAAAAGTTGTACAATCAAAAGTTTATAAATGTTCAGTCAAGTTTGCCTTTCAAGGTTTTAGTACCACATGTTTTATTCTTTGATCATACCAGCATACCGGTTTCTTTTTTTAGTCATTTTAAAAACAATGAACATTTATTTTATTGTTTATTTCCATTTTGAATTGTAATATTTTCTTTCATTGTTTTGTCCAGTTATGTAGAGCACTTTGTTTAAACAGCAGTTGTTTTGAAAGAGCTTTAAAGTAAAGTTGAGTTGAGCTACAAAAGCCAAACATACCTAATCTTTTGGGAGTCGTGTATTGTAGAGTTAGTAACTGAATGTTTATGTTTTCATGCTGATTGATTAGTTGGTTGGGAAATTGTACTCACATAGTTTAAGAGAACCGCTGGTTTATGAATATACCTTTTCCTGGTAAGGGGCATGTTGTAGCGGGTGGTGTCTTTTGTTGAGAGTGGTTTTGTCTTTGGCATTGATCGCTCACTGGCTCTGGAGTGGACATAACGTCTGTCTGCACTGGAGGTAGAATGTGTAACAATTCATGATTGTCCTGCAGACTCTAATTGTTGTCATCCTCAGTAAAGGAAGTTAAACGTTACATCCCTGGCTTGGAGTGGTCTTTCGAGCTGCACACAGCCATCCAAACATTTTACCAAGCCCTGCATCGCAGACAGAAAAAGAAACTACCTCACTGCTTAGACATTTTAGAAATGTTATTTACTCGCTGCCCATGTAGAGTTGGGAACACGCTCCAAATGTTAGCAGTAGCTGGACGTAGATCATGTAAGTAGCGCCATCAGTTTCTGGCTCCAAGATGCAATGCATGATGGTCCATGCTAGCTGCTGTAGGGCACAGCTTTAATGCACAGTCGTTTACCATATGATGGGATTTTAGTGCAATTTATATGCCACAGAACTACAAATTGGCTAATTCACAATGGTTACATGTTATTACGCAACAGTAAACAGGTGGACTTTTGAAATGTTGCTTGTGGGGAAAAATTGCAGATTGGGGCCAATTAAATAATTCCCAGTTAATTTCAGCTTGTAAATACATGAATTGTTTTCTGTACCTGATGTTTACAAGTGTTTGGAGAAGTGACTTTAATTAAAATAAACAACTCATTGCTCTTAGGTTGCGGGTCTAAAACACCTGTGTCTCCAGTAAAAGTTAACTTCCCTGGTGAAATACTGAGTATTTTTTTGCTTAAAGTTTTCACAGTGGTGTTTGCTGGACTGAATTCTTCCAACCGTCATGTTAGTGCTCTGTCTGAAAATAATGACACTCTTTTAAAAAAAGATAAAAGTTCTTAAAGCCATGAATGCACTTTTGTCTCATCAGCTATCAGGGATCACCGTCCAGCTCCTCCTCCTTCACCAAATCATTCTGCTTCCAGATGGCCACTAACACCTCCACATGCAAGTCTACTAGTTAAAGTGAAGAGACCACCTCCTTACCTGAAGCGTGACTTGAGTCCCAGTTGGTCATCTGTCAAGGCACTTTACTCCAATCTTGGTATCACTAGTATACGTGTGTTTCGGTGGTCAGAGAAGCCGTTGAAGTGCATTGGTTGCTATGTTTCTGTCAGTCTGCCCAAACTGCTGGAAGAACATATATAGCTACCATCACCAAGCATGAATGATGAGTCAGCTATAAAGTGGACTAAATATGTAATCTATTCCTGTTATTAATAATCATTAATTGCTATGACTGGGTGAGGAAGCAACAGGGCAGCACTAGCAACGAAGCAGGACAGACTTACCTCCTGCTGCCTCAACACCGGGTATTCACACCTACACAAGTGCAGCCGGTGAGGCTAATTAAACTAAGCCACCACCAGCTGAAGACTCTTGGACCTGTTACACATGGACATTAGTGTTTTGACAAAGTTTTCCTCTTTCATTCCTAAAAGGAATAGCAAAGAAAAAGACAAACAGAACAACACAAGTTTAACAGCTACTGCACACGGTTCACTAGTGTTTCATTTGTCTGCTCGCCTCACCACAGCTAAACTTTGCCTTTCAATGATCTTTAGGCTATGCACCAGTAAAGCAGCTTACTCACAGACAACAGACCACTTAACTGCCAAGGTTGTCTGGCAGCCAGAGGTCCAAATGGATCTCATCCAAAACTGAGATGTGTGTTGGACCAAATCTCTGGTATTCTGAGGCCTCTGTGTAGGTGGGACGTACTTTTCTAAATGGATCTGTGTAACTTCACATTTTTTTCTTTTAAAGAATCGAGTGCAAACACAGAAGTTCTTTTTCTACACACACAGACTTTTTCATGTGATAATAATGCAGCTTTTCAACTTTCATTTGTGAATATTTACAAGTTCAAAATCTTTTTGACTCTCACCATATTGAAAAGTTTCTATCTATGAACCATTAGTTATTTTGTCAGAATAGTGTTGAATAGTTCCATTTTAATAAGGTTTTGCTGCATGGAGAACAGAAATTCTTGATGAGCTTAAGATGTTCCCAATCTTGACCCAGATATCTGTTATATCCATATGCTGGTTACACAGAAAGTCCCAAAAGGCTAGCTGTGGCACATGGAAGTTAAGAAGCTAAGCTCCAGATAATCACCAATGGATTATTACCAGATTGGGCTCACATAACCATGTTTTCTTTCTTCTTTTGAAAAAATGTTTTGAGGAACTTTGCTTTGAATTAGATAAAAAGCAGCAAAGCAGTATTGCTGAGCCTTATTTTATTTTATTTTATTTTATTAGCAGCAGTCACGGCAATCACAGTAGCTAAAAGAGCAAAGTCTGGGTTTTCTCTGAAATGGTTCTGTTTGGCCAGTTCACACCTTGGTTAAGAAAAACTTAACCTTAACCAAGTATCTTGTATTAGATCATCGTATATTCCATTTATCTATACCTTGACATGATATTGGATGGATCTTCATAAGCACATTAATGTATTCTGGATAAATTTATGAATTGTACAGGATTGGTACAATCAGGGCTTAAGCCTGGCTCCTTTTTTAGTTACAGTTTGCTAAAAGAAAGTTGCTTAGTGTAATCATGTATAATAAGTTTCTGTTAACAGAATATACATCATTTCACTTTGCAATTGCTCTCATGTGCTGAAGATTTTAACCAAAAAAAAACTATTTATTCAGTTCAGCCTTATATGTATAATGCCACTTCAAAACCATGTCATCTCAGGCACTTTGCAGACACATAAATTTAAGCCAATTCATAATAAATGGCCTAGCTAAGAGAGAAACCAACAGATTGCATCAAATCTTGACTTTGATCCAATTCTCCATCCGGAACATGCATGAGGTGACAGTGGGAAAGAAAAAAAATCACTTTTAACAGAAAGACAAAAGCTCCAGCAGAATCAGACTCAGGGAGGACAACCATCTACCTTGACAAGTTGGGGTGGAGAAAAAAGGAATTCATTTATTCATTCATTCATTCTTTCATTCGTTATCACCTACCTGGCAGTGCACATAAAGGGCAGTTCTGGATCCCATGCATTGGATTAAAGCCTAGATTCAGATTTGACTCATATACTTTGTGTTAAAACATATTCTGATGAAAGTAAAAGGAAAAATACTGATGAAGCTAATTTGCTGAAGTAAAAGGGAAAGAAGTTTAAAGATATAAAAGTTAAAAGGAACTCTTTGAAAGATAGTCCCATCCGTTGTTTCAGGGCAAACTGATCCTCACCTCTTTTGAAGAATCCATTTGTGATTTAGTTTGTGAAGAATTGCTCTTGCAGTCAACATCAGAAAAGGCTGCAGATGAGGAACAACTTGTAGCTCTAAATCTGCTCTACCAGTGTTGTCTGGTTCCCTTTCATCCATGTTGTTGTTAGCTGTGTGCTCTTAAACCACAAACATCAAACCCTTTTGCTACCTCCTCCAACCCCCTGGACTACTGAGTATGCAGGCAGCAAATTCAAACATGTATTAAACACCCTAAATATGAGGCATCAAAGTGTAAATTTATTTAGTGAATAAGACACTGCAGCATGAACCTGAATATTAAAGATTTTCCTGCTTACACAAATATTTTTATTTCACATGCAGCAACTTTCTTTTAAAGGCTAAGTTGCCCGAATATTTCCATATTCTGTTGCTAAACAGTTATTATAAATCAGTCAGTGCTCTGCTGGAATATGTAAATAGATGCTAGATGGTTATAAAGTTCAAATTTAAAAGACATTTGTAGATTTTGTAAAACGTAAATAAAAGGCAGAATGCAATGATCTTTAAATCTGAACAACCTTTGTTCTCCTAACTAAAAAGTAAAAAGCGTATTGTTGAACAAGAGATATCTCATTTCTGAGATTGACTTTAAAAGCAGCAACTCATCTGCAAAACACTGGAACAAGGGCAGCAAATTGCTGGAAATGAAAGAGGTGAAAAAATATTAGGATTGTAACTGATTTAACTGGTGAATTGTCAACAGGTTGTCAACATGGCTGGGAGTGAAAAGAGCACCTAGAGAGGCAGAGTTTCTCTGAGGTGAACATGGCAGGAGTTAAGCAGTTTGCAAAATATTGCAGCAATTTCAGAACAATGTTCTTCCAAACAAAATTGCAAGGACTTTGAATATTTCACCATACAGTGAATCAATTCCCAACATTGAGGAAATCTGGAGATATCTTTGTGTGAAGGAGACACTGTCAAAAATCAATTTCACCTCAAGCAGCACAGCCAGTGGCGTCGTGGTCCCTCGAAAAGTGGGTATACTCAGAATTTTTTGCCCTTGTTTTAAAAACAACAACAACAAAAAAAAAAAAAGAAGCCTAGAAAAACGCTGTTTAATAAAAAGTGACATGTAAGACTACTCTTTTTAGTTCACAAGTATAGCATCGGTAATCTTAGCTGAGCTGCTGGGCGACGTAGGTACATGTGTAGAAATGTTTGTAATTATAAAAGCAGCATCTCGGGGGGGGGGGGGGTTAGTAGTTTAGAAGTGGGTATACTCAATGCTGACTGAAAAAGAAGCTCCGTATACCCGCGTGTACCCTGGACTACACCACTGAGTACAACCTTAAAAACAGGAAAGATTGTGTCATCAGAGTCATTGGAATCAGGAACATTTTCAAAAATCACCATCTATAAACACATCTGTGCATGTCGGCCACAAATAGTTTAAATCTCTCTCATGCAAAGATGATGAAGTCATATCTCAACATGTAAGAAAAAAACTAAACTTTTCAAATAGACGAAGAGAAGAACTATTTTAAAATCACTTTAGCCTCTGGACTGAAGCGGAAACAAGTACTTGTTATCAGCAGAGATGCATAAGACCCACATCTCTGATGGGAGCACTGCTTTCTAGCCAGCATCATGCAAGTTTTAAAGCTTGTGGAACTTATGCTCCATCGAGAGATTATTCTTCCACAAAAGGCCTTGCATAGTTCCTCCACGCTGCTGTCGAATTTTTTTTTAGATATTTTTCATAAATTAGTGAAATAGTTTACTCTCGGCTTTCATTTTTCATTTTATCTTAAACAAATATTTATATTTCTACACAAAATCACGACTCTTTTTATTAGAACTAGGTTGTATAATGCAGAACTAATGCATGGATACATGTTTTCCTGATGTTGGAAATGCTTCAAATATATGGTGTTTAGCATGAGTCCGTTTAGCCTCAGACACGCTAAGCTGAGGCACTCGCAGGCCTTTTACAGACATATAAGCTGTTTTGACATTTACTGAAAGCAGCAGGATTATAAATAGGAAGCAGAGATGTGTTGCAAAATGTTCTGCTGAGTTACACATTTTAACCATATATTACTACAAAATGGCCAGAGGTTTATTTTTTAAGACTTTTTTAGGCTTTATTTTGTTTATAAGCCTAATTTGAGTTGAAAAACTAACAACACTGAAGAAGCAGAAAACCACAAAGCTATGTCAGTAATTTATTTGTTGGCAAACAACTTTCACTGTTACAACAAATATTAGTTATGAGATCATTCAACTCGGAACCCATACAAAAAGAATAAATAATTATCAGTAATATCGTAATAATCATGATCATAATAATTTAAAAAAGGAATCAAAACAAAACAAAAACAAAAGAATAAACACAAACCCAGTGCCACTTTTCATACTACTGCCCAGAGCTTGTTTTTCTGTCTTTAAACCAATAAACAGATAAATAAATAATTTCTCTCTTGGGGACATGTGGGGGATGTTTGTGGGATACATGTGCAAGCTATACTTCATACACTTAAGAATTTCTCCCTGCTAAATCAGTAAACATTGGCTTCCCACACTGGACAGTGCTGTTGTGGTGCAGCTTTCACACGTTTGGTACGCTGACGTGGAGGCATCGTGGCATTTCACAGACGAAACCATCCCTTCTTCAAGCAAGTTCCACCTCAGAGGATGACCAGAAGATCCCAACCAGCCGAGCCAAGTTATGTCAATCTGAATATTTGGCAACAGAGACAACATAACTCAAAAACTATCCTCATGTTACACTGGCGCCTCATAGCTACAACCTTATCCACTTAAATTTCCCTTTATTTTTAAATATATATGGTGGTAAAGTATATATTGACAACTAATCTGCGAAATATAACAGTGGTGTTGCTATAAAAAAAAAAAGCAGGTTGGGTGTAGTGTGTATGTATGTTGACTAAGGAGTGCTTTATCTGTATTTATGGGGGGGAAATAAAAACAGTAAAGATTGTTCCTTGCTCTTTCTGTGGTCAGTAAAAGCACCAAACATATTGTGACATTGCAGAACGTCCCATGGACAAAAGGTTTGCAACATAAAGTTTGAAAAATAAAGACTTGGTCATATGCAACAGTTTGTATCTGCATCTGTATTCTGTACAATACATAGAAACAGTTTGTGATTTCCTCATAATCATTTGATAACTGAAAACTTTTACAGAAGAAAGGAGAATAAACTCAACTATTCTTATTTTTATTTCTTCTTTTTTTTTTTTTTTTAGATTTCAGTCAGATGTAATGTGATCTTCCTCTTTTGTTTTCAGTGAAATACACAGTAGCCGTAGTCACTACAACTCGCAGGAATGTTACACCAGCCCAGACACAACTCCAGTTTAGCAGATACGAACAGGAAAAGAGTTCAGAACATCATCGCCATGAAGGGAATTGTTCAGTTGCCCAAATGATATATTTTATTTTTTCTTTGATCCGTACTAAGTGTCTATATCGTACATCCTTCACTCGATTGGCAGGTATGAGGTGCCTCTTTGGGGCCAGTTTATCGTTGTGAACGCCAGAGTTGAATATCCTGCTCCACCTTTCAGAGGTGAAAATATCATCCAAGTAGGCGTCTTTAAGAGTTCGACAGAGAGACGGACATACAGACAGACAGGCAGCTCCATTAACCAGGCCCAAGAACCTCACCTGTGTCTTGGTGGTAGTGGAGACTATATGCCAGGGTCTGCTAGAAGTCTACATTAGGGGATCTTGCAGGGCTACGGTCGGTCTGAGATTCCAAATGAAAGTAACTGGTACTTCAGAATTAAACAGTCCCTCCCAGCACTGTTCCTGCTCCATTCCTGTTTGATGCTTACAAAAAAAGAGCCAACCAGTAAGTCTGCATCATTTAAAACAACACATTCAGCCTCTCTTCAGTTTGACCAGTGATATCCCAACCATTGGTAAGGTCACACACAGTGTATCAATCCACGAACGGGCCAGCTCAGTCGCTCAGTCAACAACACAGAATGTCTTCATTGGAACTTTTAAAGTGTGAAATTGGGCTCAGGAGGGACAGAAGTCTCATTTGGCTCTATAGACTGGTAACCAGGTGAGATGGGTCTACGGGCGGCTCCTCGGGAGATGAGTCGGACTCGTCTTTGCTCCCGGACACCATGTATCCATCGCTGCCACCACGCCCCATGTGGTAGTAGCTCTGCAGCTCGTGAAGGTGATTCCTGGAACCCAGGTTTGGCATGCTCTTATAATAGACGTCATCCAGCTCCGGAGCGGTGGCGCTCTTACAAGGCTGTAGCTCCCCGGAGCTGTCCTCTTCCCCGTCTGTTAAACCGTTCATCTGCCCGTCTGGGAGGTCCGTCAGCACCGGCATGCTTGTGTAGAGCGAGTCTCTGTGGTTTGGCGAATGCGTGTGCTCGTCAGTGTGTTCGTTGTTCAGCAGGGGAAAGAAGCTCTCGCTGGGCTCCTGCAGAATGCGCCGCTGTCGGGCGAAGCTGTGAGGAGGAGGCGGGGGAGGTGGGTGGCTGTCTGGTGGAGGAGGCCGTGGTGGCAGAAGAGGTGCGTTGGACTCCTCTCTGATAATCTCCAAACCAAGGTTCTCGTCGTGGGGGAAAGCTGCAGGGTTGTCCAGCACCATTGGACTGCTGTCCTCCTTACTGCTGCCCACACACCCAGCAACACCACTGCTACTGCTGCTGCTGCTGCTTCCTCCTGCCATGCTCCCTGAAACAAAGCAGGCAGGAATTAAAATGCTGTAAGTCACGAAGGATGTTACATTCCTCGTGAGTCATTCTAAATAAGGAAAAGTCTACATTACTGAGCAGAAAGGAATGATTTCATCACAAAATATGGGATTTATTCCAAAAGAGCACAAATACAGGATTATCGCTCAAATGTACTGGTCACTTCACACACACACACACACACACACACACACTGGTGATGCAGGGGGCAGATTAAGAAAGGGCTTCCTCAGGTCCCACTAGACCATGATGTCAACATTGCTGTGGTTGCATGCAGGCGAACAAAAAAAAAAAGAACATTTTGGATCCAAAGTGAAAACAGCTGAACAAGTTCTGACTAGCGTTGGAAATAAATGTGTCTGATGGGAAAATTAAAACAAGACGTTCCTGTAAAAGATGCAAAGCTATTTGAGTCTTTCAGAAGGAAGAAAAGTGGAATGAAAGGTGAAATACAAACTTTTTTTTTTTTTTTAAATCTGTTTTTGTCTTTGTTTTGTTTACTGTGTCTCTTTCCAGGTCATCATTGCAGATGAGAAATATTCTCAATTGATTTTACCTGGTAAAATAAAAGATTAATAAACCTGTGCAACTGCTTGTTTCATATTAATGTGAGCTCATGAAGTAAAGTAGTATCATTTACACTTTAGCTGTTTATTGTGATTAAATATGAATTAATGGTTAATAAGTATATATTTAAATAAAGGCCACAAGAACACATTTTTTAATTTTTTTGTGAAATTTCTGTTTTATTTGGTTATCTGTGTATAAATAGCAAAAGTTAAGGAAGTCTCATCTAACTTCGTGTATACCCACTATTACTTTTTGTGGTGATGTCTGATATTATTGGCATACCAGTATTATCGTCCGATATCAACATTAAAATGCAATATCAGAAATTATCGGTATTGGTTTCAACTTTTTAAATGACAACTTCACACAATGTGCACAAATTATGCATCAAACTCAGCTACGTCTGCTCTAACTCAACATGACAAAACCGAGATATCAGGTATAGTTTTCCATATACATATGTACATATAAACAACTCAAACCAAGTATTTCAGTATCAGTTGATATCGGTATCTGAAATTAAGAGTTGGACAGTATTGTTATTTTGGATATCGTTAAAAAAGTCAATATGGAACATTCCTAACTTTTTGTAAGGCTTCTGTATTGAAAATGGTAATAAAGATGGCAGCTATACATACTTCATATTCAGATGGTTATCTTGCAGAAGTGGGACATTAGTAGTCAAAATCCAGCGAGAGTAGGATTAAGAAAACAGTCCTCCTTTTTAAAAAAAAGGAAAAAAATGCATTTCCTCTCTTACTGTGTCTGTCTGGAAACCTGCCCGACCACACAAGGTTGCATAATGGGAACATCCACCGCATGTATGTGTGCTTCTCCAGGTGGAAATCCAAAAAGAAAGTATAATTATGGAGTTTGAAGGGTGTCCAATGCTTTGATCTCATTAGTTTGGTTTTGGTTTTCTAACTAGCTAAATTACCGTTTAGATCAGCTTGTGCTGGTTTAGCTCTCCAATGATTTTCCACCTCAGTGGAATTTCAGCCGCAGCTTTGGGAGAAAACGCTGCTGATCTACTGTGTCTTTCCTGCCTGGCACAAAAACAAACAGGAAGAAAAACATTTAAAAAAAAAGAGAAATTTTTGTGTTCTTTTATCGACAAGCAAACATAATTTTAGAGGTTTTAAAACTGACTTTTTGGAAAAACACCATCCAGGTGACCAATTTTGGATAACCCAGCTGTGCTGCATGCGTAACCAGGATGATCACCGTGTTTGCCTTGCTCCTTTGAGCCGTTAACTCCTTTGTTTAAGTGAATATAGCAGATGTAGACGAGATTGTTCTGCTTTGATCATGTTAATAAGACTTTTTATATGATTGCATCTACATATACAGTAGTTGGAGATTTTATTGAAGAACAATAGGCTGTCAAAATGACAGTATTTTTTAAAAAAAATCAATCAATAAAAAAAAAACAGCTAACTCAGGATTTCCTTCAAACCTTCTGGTTGGCTAACAGTGCTTCAGAGGAAAGTACTCGATTGGCCCCTTTTTGTTCCATCAGTGTTGATTCAGAATCTGATTTTTACTGGTAGTGTTGAAGGAAAAACTGTATTTGTGTACAAGGCCTGAATGAAAAACAGTTTAAGGTAAACAATAGTGTTTCAGTCACACTTGTTGCTTAAGGCTGCCAAATAGATCCTTAACTAAGTTATCAACAAAATCAATGTTTTTATCAAATAAAAAACGGAGAAAAAAACTTTTCTTCCGCTACCTTTCTATTTACATAAATAAAGTAACAATGTTTTTTGAAACCCCAGGCCACAATTTCTGTCCCAATACAACATAAGAAAAGTTAAATTTACAGATGAAAAGAAGCTATTTAGCAGATTTTCACAGACAACAGAAATACTGGACGTTGGAACAATCAGGATGTCTTCCATAACACCATGTCATCCCTGTTGCCAGGGGAGATTTAGATGAGGAAGAGGTAAAATGTTAGAAAAGAAGTTAAAACAACAATGAACATTAGACAGACCTTCACTCCATGGAGACTTCCATGACTTGAGAGGGTTCATTTGGGACTATTTCTATTAAATGAGTAAGTAAATAAACCTGTCAACTTATCAAACCAGCCAACTGCTTTATTCTTCTGTCCTTATAGCTCTTAGATTGGATTTTCTAATTTACACTTTGCTTTTGACAGTTAAATGGTTATTAGCAGGAGCAAACTAGTGTTACTTGTTTCAGTGTTCCTTAACTTTCTCAGTTCTAAAAATGGCAGAAACAGAAAAGTTGCCTGTCATAAATTTGTAGAAACTGGGATCAAAGATGTAGGAAACCCCGACAAAAAGTTTAATATGTAAAATCAGTCACCTCCATTGCCAACGCTGTTGTTGACCAGCTTGTTCATCAGGTTGTGGCTGCGCTCAGTGGTGGATCGCTCGTGGTTGTTGAGGTAAGGTGGGATGTAGTTGGAGGTCAGCTCCTTGAGGATCTTCTTCTCCAAGGTTGTCTCCTTGTGGTTGCTGTGGGTGCCGTAGCCGCCGCTGCGATCTAGAATCTGAACGCAGTCACTTAGGTACTCACTGCTGGCCATGCTGTAGTTGTTTGCATGGTTGCCATTAAGAGGGAGTGTATCCATTACACTGGAGTCCCGCGCGTTGTTCAGCATGCCCTCTGAAGAACAAATGATTAAAAAAAAGGGAATAATTATGAGGATTCTTCGGGTTTCTCGGGTGAAAGATTTAAATTATTGTTCATTACATAGCGCATGCTGTGAAATTAACATTAAAAAAAAAAGCAAATGATAGTTTGTTTTGGGATGGAAAAAAATGCTCAAAGCATAAATAATTCATTTAATAGAAGCTTCATGAGTAGTATTTTTTTTTCTCCTCAGCAACAGCGGGTACTTCAGCTACCCAAAAAGAAAAAAGTTTCAGCTTCAATTTTAGATTAAATAAAAGAACTTCTGATGTGCCTCTTTTGGTAATTATATGGCAGGTATGATTTTTTTTCCCAAATCATTTTGTGGAGTGGAACATGACTTGAGAGAAAAAAAAAAAAAAGTCCTTTGTGTTGCTTTTATTGAAATTATTTGCCAGAGAACTCTAAAAGCAAGCAAGAAAAAAAAAAAAAAAGACTCTTGTTGCTGAAGGAGAGTTTTTAATGTTTTAATCCAATAAAATGAGCACTTACTTGTGTCTCGGTAGGGTCCTGATGGACAACATGAGGGGAAAGAGGGGAAAGGCAGAGAAGTTCATTAAAAAAACAGCATAAATATCTGATTCTCAGGATGACGGTCTTCTATAGTTCATACAGCCTATACACACACACACACACACACATTGAGTCATAATATCATGATCGCCTGGTCAAATACTAAGTGGATCCTCCACCCACTGCTGAAAGACCTCTGCCAGACTGGTTTCTGGGATGTTCTGATAAACATCTCAGGCTTTTCGTTATGTCCTTAAAACCCCTCCTCAGCAGTTTTTGTGGCGCCCTCTGCTGTCCTGCTGGCTGAGGACGCTGCATGAGAGTCCTGTTGCCATGTAGGGTGTGGGAACAGTCCACATTATTAATGTATGAATAATGTTAACGTGTTAATTTTACCTGTTGGCGATCAGAATTATGTCTCATCGGTGTATATCTATTAATTAACAGCAGCTGAATGGTTTATCTTTCTTTAAAACACAAATAAAAACATTAAAAATACACCACACACACTACTTTAAAACTTACTGAGCTTGCTGTACGGTACATGTGTAAAAGCATCCAGTCAGCAACACAAGCACCGAGTGCGACGTGCAAAGCAACATCCAAAATAATAAGAAATAAATAAAACACAACATCTATAGTGAACAGCTCCCAAGCAGCTTAGAAAGGAAAATGTGCAACCAGTTGTACACAAACTCAGACTGACACAAGAATCTTCTACACATGCATTTTATTATGTGATCTATTTCACTCGGGAAGCATGATCAGGGTTCAGCGAAGTGGCAGACGTTTTAAAAGACAGCCATGCAACAAACACATTTCAGAACCAACTCCAAGCGAAGGTTTTTGTAATAAGAACATCAGGCACACCTTGGGTGTTGTACATGCCCACGGCTGGGTTGTTATAGACTGCAGAGTCCCCCAGGAGAGTGTTATAAGGATTGTTAGTACCATGGGGACGAAGGAGAGCATTAGTTATAAGATGATTAGCCATGGCTCCTGGTACAGGCAGATAGAGGAAAGAGAGAAGAGCAGCAACAGCCAGGGCGAGAAGGAAGGAGAGAGGAAAAGGAACAGCCAAGTCAAGAGAGAAAAAGAGAGAAGCACTCGAGAGTAAGGGGAAAAAAAAAAAAAAAAGAGGAGGCAGAGTGGAGATAGAGGTTGAAGGAGGGGGCATGAAGCCGTTGCAGAGTGGAAGTTAGCAAGAAGAAGGAAAGGAAAAAAGATGGAGAGCAAGTGTGTGGAAGAAAGAGGGAGAGAAGAGGACAAGTGAATCAAACAAGCGATCACAGTTCAGGGAGAAAGCCAAAAAAAAAAAAAAAAAAAAAAAAAAAAAGCTTGACAAGTCATTCTGGCAGCCACGGCGTACAGGCTGAGGGAGGGGACAGGAGACGGAGACAACGAGACAACGAGACAACGAGTGCGTAGCGTAGCGTAGCTCAGAGCAGGCTGTGCTGCAGTTCAATACGCTTGAGCAGAGAGGCATGACTACGGGGTAGTTAATGGACACAGGAACCACAAAAAAAGGGCATTTTCTTCTTCTGCTGGGAGACAGATCATGTACACATTAAGACACCACTGGAAAAAAAAAAAAACAGAGACGTATGACCATGACAGGCCCCGTCCATTCCTCTTCATCCTGCTTTCTACCCTGCCAAGCTCTACTCCCTGGTGTGTGGAAGAGTTCTGCTGTTTCAGAGCATGGAGGTGAAACTCAAGATCCTAAAACAGCGCGGTGAATATTAGCTGTCTGCATAAACAGGAAACGTGGCTAAGCTAACAATATGCAGATAGATCCAATAACTCTGGATAAGTGTAGCGAAAGTATCGCACCGCTAGTAAGATGGAGAGCCACCGTAACACATAACCAACCACCACATGAGTCATAACAGAGGCTGTCAGCATCATACATAAGCTTTGTTTTGCTTGTTTTTCTACTTGTAGTGATGACAGGAATGAGCCTCGTTGGATGTGTGCGATCTGAATCATAACTGTTTTTGTAGATTTTAGGAACATTAAAAGGATTTCTGCTTTGCCTTTTATTCCATCCACAGATGTTTTTGTCTTTTTAGAGAATAAAACTGAAGTACATAAAATTTATTTGCTCTTTATGATCTTTAACAGATTTTACAGCATATTGGGGATTTAGAAAAGGCCAGCTATTGTTCAATAACTCTGAGAAAAATCATTCATCTGTTTTGGTTTATTTGTTTGCTTTATTAGCAGCTAAATCTAAATATTTCCAGCACGGTCTGGACTCTACAATATTTATGATGATTTCTTTAAGTAGTCTTCAGGAAGAGTTCTCCAGGCTTCATATAGGAAGCTCCTCTTTAGACATGGGTTTCTGTTGTGTTTTCTGTCACTGCTTTAATACCGCTCAGGTCTGGACTCTTGGGGGGATTCATCATTCAGTGAGACCTCTTGTTAGTGATTTTCAGGCCATTATTGTGTCATTTGACATGCATCAGCCTGTCCATTGTGTTTCCCTTCCTTCAGCAAACCTTCCACTGAGATCCTTTCTGAGACTTGTGTGGATATTTCTCCCACTTTTTCTTAAAGACGCATCCTTTTCAGATGCTTCTCAAATAATTAATACTTTTCTTTATGCGTGCCACTGTGTCTTTAGTCCACTTACCTAGTTTCTTTTATTTTTATAATTGCATGCTTGTAAAACTGGATTATATTAGTCATTTTAACAGCTAGACCTTAGAAAATAAGAACACATTGATATATTTATGGTTGGTTACAGGTAACAAATTGCTTTCAGATAAAATGTAAAAAGTTTTTACTGAGTTGTCAATTGTTTATGAACACATCATAGTTGTCTTCCTTGAGTTTGGGTGATTTTTTATTCCTTAGTGGTTCAAAAATCAATGTTTATTGGCTTAACAAAAAGCCTAAAAACAAAACAAAAAAACACAAATTTCTATGAAAATGGTTAAATAAAAGGAGCTGAACTGAAAATAGGTAGAAAAAGCAGCCGATGTCCAAAGAAAAGCTATGAGTCTCTAAAACAAAGAGGATAAAGAAGCTTAAGGTAAATAAATCTAAAAGATTTACAGGGTCAGTCATTCTCAGCAGACACGGTCGGACCCAAACTGTACTCCGTCTCAGTTGCTGGAAATTACTGGTCAATGATGAATGGTGGATTTATTTTTGTCTTACATTCTTAATGAGTGTACTAGAATAAAACATATGCAGTATGTTTTGTCGTTGCCTATTTGCAAGTAGAACAAGGCTGAATGGTTCAGTTTTTGATGAGATTTTTAGATATTTTCTTACTAAAAAAAAGAAAAAAAACAAAAGAAACCCAAAACCCACCACGACAATACATTAATCCCACTTGCTGGGCCAGCTCGTATTATTTTACTATTTGACACTTATTGCTCACATGTCCAAACATGTGACTGACTAAATATTTCCTTTTATATATTTTTTGTAACATGAGCAATAATGATATTATCTCACATATTAGTTAGAATAATAATCCTTTCCTCCACACTGCCAACATTTTCATCTTAGCTTTTGGGTTGACATCTTTGTCAAAGGATTCTCATGTCTTCAGAGTGTTGACATGACTAACAGGCCAAACACAGGAAGTCACTTCAATGTAACGCACTAAAAACCTCTGTTTGTGTTTTTATCATCACTTCCTGCTAATGTAAAAATATACCTCATAATTTCACAATTTTAACTTTTCTGACAGAATTTAACATGCAGTTTTAAATGGAACTAATGGGACACATAACAATGTAAATGCTGCCTCTGTGCACCGTGACGGACAAGCTCGCTGGTCACGTGACTCCTGTGATTTCAGTGTTATTAAGCTAATGAGTGTTTTCATCACATTTCAGTTTGCAGCGAGACAATTAATGCAGTTTGTCTATGCAGTTTCTAAGAGTTTGCATTATTATTTGTCTGTTATTGAGGAAGTAAGATGCATAGAAACCAGTTCCCAGTACCTCCTGATTGTCCTAAACACAGAAAATGAGAAACAGACAATGTGTGTCAGATTTACAGCTGTGACACATGACGAGCTCAAACAGACCCTCTGAAATGTTCACCGTCTGCAAAAAATGGTTCAATATCCTGATGAGAGAGTGTGTGACTTCAACAACACTGAGACAAGGAAAACAAATGGTTTCTGACAGTTTGTCAAGTTTTTTTTCTGTCCTCTGCTCACATCTTCCTCTACAGTGTAATCAATACGCCGCCTCGCTATGCAGTGTGTGTTTAACATCAGCCCATTTTCATATCACCTCAGTAATATGACTACCTTCTTTTGGTCTTATTCTGTCATTGCCAGCAGCTGCTGCCATTACTCAAGTGTGTTTGACTGGTGAAGTTTGTATGTCTCAAAGGAAGAAGTGTCAACTTTTGTTACTGTCATTGATTCCAGAGAAGTATTTCTCGCTGTTGGTGTTGCTGGAGCAACGCCAGAGGAAGCCGATATAACCCTTTGGGAGGCTTTTGTTTTTTTTACAACACGCAAAACAAAACAAAAATTCAATTAATTCCATTAATTAAAAGTAATTCTACTGTTTCTCGCTCTGTCATATGAAAATCTACGAGCTAAGAAGCTCTGTGCGCCACACTTTTAAAGCGTGGGGGAGGAGAGAGGTGTGCGTTTCTTAAGCCCTGCCTCACTAAGTGCGTGATAATTCAAGCGCTGACATACACCGGGCCTGCTTTAGTATCAATCTGTCATGCTAACAGCTTATTAGTGGCCTGAAGAAAGCAAGGGCCACCCCTCAGCTTAGAGACTAACAAATGGCAGCACACGTTCCAGAGTGTGTGTGTGTGTGTCAAACTGTCCGGCCATTTGGGTGTCTACACCCTCATTACAATCGCCCTCAGACAGCCATACTTATGGATCTGTTCCTGCAGTCCATTACCGCGCCGTACTCTGCGGAGAAAGAAATATCTGAAAACAGACGAAATTGCTTTAAACTAAGTTCATTCCTCATGTAAACGCTGACTAACCTCAGTACCCCGACACAATAAAACACGCTTACCAAACGCATCGATTTAACAGGTGAAACACGCTGCAGAGATTCGCCACAATCCTACTGATGCATCATGGTTGAAATTGCACCCCATTCAGGTAATAACACAAAATGAATATAACTACCAAACAGAAGCTGGGCAGCTAAATTGGCTTGTAGGTTTACAGTTTAACCCCAAACCGAGCGAATGTTTTCGCTTTGGAGACGTCTACCTCTCCTTCTGAAGCAGCATTAAAGGTGGAGTATGTAAGATTTTCAATATTTTCAAAACAAATTAACTAAAAAAAATAACTACAATCATAATTGGATAGTTTTTTTTTTCCATATTTGATGTGTTATTAAATTACAAGTTTAATTTATGACAAAGACCCTTCTTGAATGTTTGCCTACCAGAAAAAAAAGTGCTTTTGGTCATTTGTCATTAATTTATTTTGAAAATATTGAAAATCTTACATACTCCACCTTTAAGAGCAGTGTGTGAAATTCACACCTAATCCTCCTAATCTTTCACCCTTCCAATATACAGTAGGAATAATCAGGAGTCGGTGCTCCTACCGCTGCCCTAAAAGACAGCGTCTGCAGCTCCTGCTATTAATAAAGCAGATGTGGTGACAGTGATGTGGATGCAAATGGTAGGTATCCCGTGGTTACCTCTGTTGAGCGTGGCGGAGCTGTTGATGTCTCCGGTGATGAAGGAGGACTCCTGTTTCCTCACAGTGTCGTTCCACATCCTCCTGATGCGACTCTGTACGTGGGGGGAAAAAAGCAGAAGAAGCAAGAGAGAAAAGAGACAGGGAGAAGGGTACAGGAACAAAAAGAAGTAGCAGGAATGATGAGGAAAAGGAGCAGAAGGGAGGGTTAAATACAGGTGGACATGGTAATGTGGAGGTGGGGGGGACGACAAGACAACAGATATGGGAAGAAATGTGGGAGGGAAATGGGGAATATGGTGTGCAAAAGAAAGACAAATTAGTGCAGGAGTGGCAAAAGGAAAAGGCAAAGCAACAACCAATAAGAGAGAAATGGGCAGGGAGTAATAACAATAATGCATCAGTGTCGTCTTCACTCTGTATACCTGGATGTCAGCAACATTATCCACTTTAGTCGGGGTTTGGGATGTCAAACTTTTAAAAAAAAAAAATTAATTTAAAAAAATCCACATTTATGTCTTCAAATCTGATTTATTAAATAGAAATATAACAAATGTATTGCCAACAGTTAACCAGCAGTTGACAATACATGGTGTTAATCCCAAACCCCGTATGGCGTGCTCTGGCCTCACCTGAGAGTCTGCTGTGCTGTAGCGTCCAGGTGTGCAGGCAGGTAAGCTCACCTGTGAGCCTGTGGAGTAGCGACCTGGCGTCCGCGAGGTGGTGGTCTTACTGGAGGCGGAGATGGAGGTCTCCACGCTCTTACCGCTGCAGCAGTGAGTGCGCAGACATTTGCCGTACTCTTTGCGCACCTGGATGGTGAGGAAGAAAGAGGGGGTGAGAGGGGGAGGAAAAACTGAAATCTAAGTAAGATTAAAAATCTTAAATTGAATACACATATGCTTTTTTTTCTTTTTTTTAAAGGTAAGATAATTCTTAGTTTTTATGCCAGATAATTCCTCTTGTTTTAAGAGTATTTTTACTTGTTTTGGGAAGTCCTGACAAGCCAAATTTTCTTGTTCTGTAGGCAGATAATTGATCTTATTTTAAGCAACATTTACCTCATTTTTATATATTTTTTCTTGTTTTTTAAGGCTGAGTTTTTGCAGTGAGGGGAGGGGAGGCACGCAAGCTACGTAAAAGACAACTAAAACCTTTACAGCAAAAAAGAGGAACTGGCGGAGGTTCTGCTTCACCCTCAAACACGCGGCGGCATTCTTTTAGTATGACGCTGCAGGATAAAACAAACTCTTCTTTAACTAAAATTCCCTGAATAAACACCGAAGCCGTGGAACGTAGACGTTAAAAGATTAACTCCATAAACTTTCCTCGCTTAACATCCACCCTAAAAGCCACACATCCGTCTGAAATAGGCATATTCCCGAGGGAGTCATATGATGCACTTTTTACACACACAGCATCTGCACTTAGATCCCAATCAAGTTAGAACAAATAAGACGGTAATTGATTTTTAACAAGCTTGTTGGACTGGCAGACGTGTATTGCCACATGCTCTGTTTGAACAGCTGTGCGCTGAGTTGCTCCATGTATCTGGGGAGAAACTGTGTTGGGCTGTGGCCAAAGAATACCTCGGCACTGTTGTGAGGACCTCTCTCAGGATTGCTGATTCCAGACCCCTAACTTGCACACACTCTGATTCACAAGTCGCCTACTTAAACCTCACTGCTGGACTGCAACCAGATGAGAGCATTAAGCATGTGATGCATTTTCTTTCCATGTTCTATACTTACCTGACAGTGTGTGGGAGAGCTTATAAAAATAACTCATGAGTTGGCTCTTCTTAGAAGGCACTCTTAACTAGAATATGCAAAGTAATGCATCTATGGAAACATTTTCTACTTTATTTTTTGTAATCTTATAAATAAATTGTCCCAGAAACATGGATAAAAGAAGTTCTCTTTGTGTTAAAGTGAGGGTGGTTGATGGATTTAATCATGCAACTCATCAGGGGAGTGTAACCACTCCCACTAAAACATCCAAACAGATTTCCCTTTATGTGTCCAATATTTAAAGTAATGAGAGCTGAATGTTCTGTTTCTGATAAGTTCTTTCTGGTGTTATGACCCTGTCTGATGATGAGATGTTTTATGTCCAGCGAGGGGAAAATAAAAAAAGTTTTAAGACCAGCATCATAGGTTGTTCTCTTCTGCAAAACAGAAAAGGTCAGAGTTTCTCTTACCTTTTTTTGCAGGATGCAGTGGAAGATGAAAATGAACATGCCCTGCAGAGAGTTGAAGATGGTGAAAAGGTAGGCCATGATCACGGTGCTCTCGTTGATGTACATCAGGCCGAAAGCCCAGGTGAGACCCAGCAGGCAGAGCAGGGCGATGGCGCCGATCACCCAGGACCTTTAAAAAGAAGAGAAGTACAAGAAAAAGTACGAATAAGATTCAAAATGTGAAAGAATTGTCTTTTCTCTGGATGTGAAAAGGGTTAAGCGTGTGGGACAAGAGGGAGAGGGGTTAGAGAGGGTTCATACGGAGCCCTGACACTGTGGGAGTGGGATGGAGAAACAGTGGGAGTTTTGCTTAAAGGAATTATATCCTTACAAGTCAGAGTGGATTTTCTCATTTAGATCTCATCTCAAGAGAGGGAAGGGAGAGGTGGGGGGGGGGGGGGGGGGGGGGGGGGGGGCTATAAACTAACTGATGTCAGCCACTGTTATCAAAAAGAAAAGAATTCCACTTTATTTTTTTTTCAAGTTAAAGCCAAACTTCATCAGTCTAAATACATGATGGGAGGAAGAAAGAAAACTAATATTATCGCAGCCTGAAGAAGGGGGTCCAGGAGTCTCTCTGTGCAGTCTTGACTATTAACAACGTTATTTAACACAAAAAGGTTGTGAATCTTCTTTTCTAATGAAGGCCAAATGAGTCATAGGCCAAATGCCAAAGAGATGGGATTATATTAAAGCATGTAGATGCATTTCAAAGTTCTTGCCGAAGTGCGTAAGAGTGTGTGTGTGTGTGTATGTGTGTGTGTGTGTGTGTGTGTGTGTGTGTGTGTGTGTGTGTGTGCATGTGTCCATGTGATTGGCTTCACGGGGCAGTAAGTAAAGGGACATTACAGCCATTACAAATGACATTTCCCACAAAAGGTCACAGTTTTGGGTCTGCCACAGCTGAGAGGATGACCGTTAATCTGATTGGCTGACTGGGCAGTGGTCCCCTCTAATGCGATGGCTAGAAACAAAGAAAGGGGGCAATAATAGAGGGAGGAGTGCTGGAGGAAAAAAAACAACAAAAACACGCAGGGTGGAACATTAGGAAAGTCATGAAGGAGGAAGCGAGACAGAGGAGGAGAGTAAGTGAGTGAGACTTGAGGTGATTGATTCGATGTTGCCCTCTGTGGCACCATTCAGGCGAGACAGAACGTCCAATAAAGCTCGCCTGATGACCCTCTTCAATAAAGGGTACACTCGTCTCTTTTTTTTTCTCCATCTCACCATTTCACTTCTTCCTCCAAAGCTCCTCTGAGACGTGGGCTCTCTCAGGTGTTTCCCTGACACTGTAATAATTCAAAAGCACATTGGATCTTTCGATTTTAGGGCCTCAAAAATCACAAAAGCCCGAGAACTACTGCTCATCTGGGAGATCGGTGTTGACCCATCGGCTCTAAGCAGGTTGTACACACAAATAAACAAATAAACAGGTAAAACATACAAAATGCCTTCAGGTAGGAAAACAGCTGATTGGAGGGAGGCCTTACCGGAGCCAGTCCACAACAATGAGAACTTATGATGGCTTGAGGTTAAAGAGACAAAGAAAACAAAGGGAAGAAAAATAAATATGAGACACTAAAAGAATAGGACAAATGAGCATGGTGGTGATTAATGAGTAAATGAACCAGAGGGAGACATGACTAATGAAGTGAAATAGATTTAAATCTTGCCAGCCTCCAATGTGCTCAGAGAGACGAAAGGAAAGTCATTAAAAAGTAAAAAAAAAAAAAAGAAAAAAAAAAACATGGGATCCAAAAGCATTCCATTATAAATCTTTCTTTGATTTTCATCTTTCATCAGGCTTTTTCATGACATTCCCCTGAACTGCAGAAAAAGCAAAGATCAGCTCGTTTCGTCTTTATTTCTGAAACGAGCTTTTTCACTTGAAGTTCTACTTAAAGCGGCTGTCATGAAAGATTCATTGGCAATAATATTTAAATGTTACCTCAAAGAACGTGTAAGTAATTCTGTTTTATAAAGCCACAGCTCAGTCAGGCGTTGTACTCCGAGCCATGGCAGAAACTGTCAACTACACTGAGGCCTTTTGTGTTCAACTGGACCAAACACTTTAAATCAATATATTGTGCAAGGGATTGTATGAGTTAAAGGAGTTAGAAATAAAGGTAAAACATGCTTCAGGCACAAAAATTCCCCCTAATTTTTTTAAAATATGCTAATTTGTTCCAGATCCAGAAAGGAAAGCTGATGCTACTCTCAAAACTGTTTCAGACTAAATGAAGCTAAAGCCTGCAGCTTGTTAACTTATAAACAATAAATAAGAGTAAATTTAATAAAAACAAATATCCTTTTATTGAATTCAAAGGGTGATACTTGTGGTGTGCAATAATATGCAAAAGAAAAACTAAACCATGCACACAAAGTTATTTTCTCTCAAAACAATAAAAAACATTTGCACATAGAACTTATATCGGGCTCCAGCTTCCCATGACCCTGAGCTGGAGTAAGCGATCAAGAAAAAGGATGGATGGACTTGTCCTAGTCCTCAAGGATTTCAATCCTACAGGATCCTGACTCAAACTAATCCCTCCCTGTGCAGAACTTCATTGGTTGTTGGATGCATTTAATCAATCAATCAATCAAATTTTATTTATAAAGCGCTTTACAACAACCTTAGTTGACCAAAGTGCTGAACAAAGATAAAAACAAGTAAAAATATAAAATAGCAGTTCATTCACATGTAAAAATCTCAACAGCCAAAGGCTGATCTAAACAGATGAGTCTTTAGTCTGGCCTTAAACAGAGGCAGGTCCATGATGGAGCGTAACTCCAGAGGCAGAGAGTTCCAGAGTTTGGGCCCTGCCACTGCGAAGGCCCGATCGCCCCACTGTTTACACCTAGACCGAGGGACCACCATTTAATGGAAGCCAGGTGTGTTGGAGCAGGGATACATGGAAAACCTGCAGGACAGCGGCTCTTGAGGACCAACTTTGGGCACCCCTGACTTAAAAAGTGTCTTGTTTTAAACTTGTTTAAATGTAACTGAGTTGTAGAGGAGATTGTGTAAGTTACAGTTCAACATAGTTAAGCTAGGTCTTCCTCCATGCTTTTAGCTTGTCTATGCTAAGCTAACGATCAATTTCCTCCAAATGTATCCAGTATTTCTTAGACAGTTTGCCATGTATAATGCTTTTAGCATTACTGTGAAGACATGACTTATATATTGATAAAAAATCAGATTGTAATACAAGTTTGAAAAAAAGAAAAACTTAAAATGTAAAAATGTAAAAATATAGATTTATACACAACAGATATGCTGGGCTGAGAATTGGTGTTAAAACACAAATTTGGTTCAATATCAAATAAACTTTTAGAAGCCAAAATGCATGTTTAACAATGTTCACATTCATGTTTCAATACCAAACAAAATATGCAATTTTTGTATAAAAATGTGGTTAAATCACAAAAGTTAGACGTGATGCTAAGTGAAAAGAAGCAGCACTTTCTGCTGATTTCAGGTAAAGATTTGGATCACTGAAAGGAGCCAGAGGTCCCATCACTCATGCACAACCATTGGTCAATAATTACTTGTACAGTGATATAACGCAGACATTCTTTAGTGTAGAAAATATAGTGCCATTGTAAATACTTGCCAATGGCCAAAGTGAGGTGCAATAAAAATTCATGTCATGTTCAGCTGAACTGCAAAAGTTTGAGGTTTGATTTGTTTTATATGGCAAGTCCAGCTTTTCTGTATTCATTTTGAGCAGCTGCTAGCTTGACTCGTCCATCAGCCAACCTGTCCTCCTTTCCAAACTGAAAGCATATGTCTCCCCTGACAGTTGTCCACAGACAAAAAGACACTGAGTACTTGTAAGTACAGAAAACACCTCTACCTATAAATAGACTAGATTGGAAAAAAAAAAAAAAAGTAATATTCCTTTAAGCTGCAACAGTCCAGGGTATACACACAGACCTGCAGGTAACAGATTATTGATGAGAGTTATCATTAACTAATCCAGGTCTGACAATCCATTACCAGGAGCCGAAGTTGTGTTTGTTTCTTGCAGCTGTTATTCAGAGTCTTTCCTTTGACTTTAATTAGTACCTGCTGCTTCATGGTGTTCCTGACAGCAGGAGGATCCATATGAGCAGAATAAGAGAAGGAGTGGTGCACATTTAAGCATGTGGCAGCAACTGTAACTTCATTAATTAGTCCTCACCTTTGCAGCAGAGACAGGATGGGTTAGGACTCGAGGGTGAATGACAATCTGTACTTTTCTTCACTTCAAACAGTTGAGCTGGCCCACACAGCTTTACAGTTAAATCTTTCTTTCACTCTAATCGTCCTGAGCTTCATCCCAGCTGCTGGGATATTTTTCTTTTATACAGAGTAAAAGTTTCATTCATTTCTTCCATCAAAAACATTTCTTGACAAAGTTTTTCCTTTTTTTTTTTTTTTTTTTAGTTTTCCTGCTTCTTTTTAGTGTGCACGTGAACGCTTTCTATGAATACATTGAAAACAATGCTGATAATTAATTAAGCCTGACCTAAGTGTTTATTTGATTGTTTGACAAATTATAAAAAAATAAATAATCAAAAATGAAAACAATTTATGTCCATTTGCTGTCTATTACTTTGGGATATTTCAATATTATGGAAGTGCGTTCCTGTATTATTATTGTTTCCACCAGGGGGCAGAAACCATAACAGATCATGTGAAATGGGGGTTTTGTGCCAACTTTTAACCACAAAGTGATACAAAATGTCTCTGAAACTGTATATATTAAATATGACACACACAACATTATTAAGTGTTAAATTAATAATCAATGCATGTAAACAGAATTAGGTAACCAAAACCACATAATTGCACTTTAATATGCTGCAGTGAATGTAATAAAACAATTCTGTCAAAACACATGATGCAGTTTAGTCAGATGAATACTGATACTTTAACTAAGATAATATTTTACTGTAAGATTTACAAAGAATGTACTTTTTCTCCCATAAATGCCATGACACTTTGCTTGGAAGAAAGCTGCAAATGTAGAAACTTACTTAATGTTGTCCAGACACCCTGAGTCTGGTTTGAGGATGGCTGTGTGATGGAACATCTTATACAGGGCGATTCCAAGGAAGATCACATTCAGCTGAAACACACACACACACACACACACACACACACACACAAACATGCAAGTTACATTTTCTGCACCAACGAGGCTGTCACTGTAAACTCACAACTCTCAAACAGCTCGTAGTGTTGCCTTTTTCTCCTCCAGGCGGTAATTGGCTTGGAGGCACAGTAACCGTCCCCAATGAACAACCTTTTATGTGCTCAAAATTCAGCGGCTCAACAGCAGTCATTACATCCTCTAATGATCATTTTTGCAATAAACCCAATTCTAAAGGTGTTGTCGGTGTGATTGGTTTGCAAATGCTTAGATCGGGTGCTTTAGTAATAACTGGCTTGGGTGGACACCCACGTCGCTTTCCTGCATCTCCAGTGAGACCTGTGACAACCTGTCTTGACATTTTGAAGCTGACTACAGAGCATCAGCAAACTGGCAACTGGGCAACAATTTGCTTTTCTTTTTTTTTTCATTTTGTACCCACAACTGCTTTTTATGTTTTAGTTTTTATTTTCTTTTTTCTATTTTTGTCTGCCGAGCCGTCTGACTCTATTTCCATCTCTGTTTACTTTACTGAAGGTAAAATGTCTGTTCCTCCTCCTCGCAGCAGTTTGCTGACTGTTGAGCTCACTCGGCGCCGCTCTATGAAAGGACTAGGAAATTAGCCCGACTCTCTGGCAGCCTGTGTTTCCCCACTAACTGTCCTATTGGCAACAGAGTCAAACAGCTGGGCCAGGAAGAAAAACAGCCCTTGGATTGTAAAATAAGCACCTAATAGCAACATGACTTTGCTGAGCTCTTATCATAATCTGTGTAACGCGTAGCAGTTTGTGCTCCATGTCCTCTCCAAAGATTTCCAGCTTGTTGGAATATGTGCCTACTTGAGCACTAATCCATGAGTGGGGATTATTAAGTTGACACATAAACTTGCTTCTGCTTATACTTAAACTGTTGGGGAGCTCAAGCAAACCTTGCAGGAGATTAATGCACACCTTAATGTAACCTCTCATTCCTGCGTGAACATGTGGCAGTAGTTCTTCCTGTGTGTGTGGAGCGATGTCAGGTATGTGTGTGTTTGTAACTCACCATTATAATCAGTGTAGCAGGTCCTATGAAGCTCCAGATGAAGTACGTATCTAGCCGCAGCCAGCACCTATAGACAGAAAGATGAAGCGTAAGACGGGGAGACAGAGACATCATGCATGAGAAACACTGAGAGGGAAAACAGGGAAAAAAAAAAAGATGCATTGGGGATTAAAAACATACTCCAGTCTCAGATGGATGTGGGCTAGTAAGGATTTACCATCATAGGACGAGACATGCATCACGATCACACACACTCACACAGGAGGTAGTGTAAGGTGAAGGAAAGGGGGAAAAAAAAAGTACATTACAAGACAAACAGTATATCAAATTCCTCTCAACAGAGGGAGGACAAAAGGAATTGGGGAGGATGAAAAAGTGAAAGAGATAAAGAACGGTGAGAAAGGTGTTACAGGTTGGAGGAAAAATAGATGATGTGCACACCTCAAACATACATCACACACAAAGGGGGGGGACGTCGAGGGATGAGCCCCTGTGATAAATAAACCCTAACTTCCCCATAGGGCACAGATATACGACACGGCCACATCCCGCGCTCGCAAAAATATGGCGTGACAGTGTTCATTTGAATACGAGTTATGGATGCAGGCCACGCTGGGCTATTTATGGAGTGTGGGAATGGCCGTGATGCTAAAGGACAGGAGAGGACGGAGAAGGTGCTTAATATATCCGCACGCTTGCAAGAAGTGAATGAACACACAGACAGCACACCAAGGGATTTCTGACCCAGAGGTTACCTTTCATTCTAAAAGATATACTGCGATATGCTAAAGTTGTGTTACCATGAAACATCTTCAGTCATCAGTGACAGCAAGCAGGGAATGATAACAACAAAAAGAAAACGAGAAAAAAAAACTCCCACAATGCCCTTTATTGAGGTCAGGCCTAACTGGTTGCAGAGAAACGTGCCACGGAGAAACTATTGGAGGGAAATGGCCGACTGATTCATGACCAGCTGCTTTTGAATTATTAATCTTTCAATTTCCAACACATTAGTGAGCCCTCCATTATAGGTCCCTGACTGTGTCACCGTATCCTCCATTAGGGCTCCTTCGCTAAGTCATAGCCACCTTCATTATGGCTCGTGAATGAGACTCAGCGCCACTGGCTAACGTGGAGAAGAACAGGAGTGCGGTGCGTGAAAAGGTGACACAGCAGGGATGGCAGATGATATTTTCAGAAGTTCGGTCCCAATGTGTTATGTCAAAAATGATAAGCAGTGTCATTTTAAAAGCCGGACTGATAAATGAGTCATAAAAAGGCTTGCTTTAAATAAAAAGCACTTGCAGTGGAAATAGTCTGTCAATTATTTTTCATATCAGCGAGGTCTGTTTGGTTGTTAAAGCCATCCCACCAAAAACTACTAAAAAATAAAATTTTACAGTAAATGTGTGAGAGTGTGTAGTCAATGCCACTATAGCATACCGTGCCACTATAGCATACCGTGCTACTATAGCATACCGTGCTACTGTAGCATACCGTGCTACTATAGCATACCGTGCTACTGTAGCATACCGTGCCACTATAGCATACCGTGCCACTATAGCATACCGTGCCACTATAGCATACCGTGCCACTGTAGCATACCGTGCTACTGTAGCATACCGTGCCACTATAGCATACCGTGCCACTATAGCATACCGTGCTACTATAGCATACCATGCTACTATAGCATACCGTGCTACTGTAGCATACCGTGCTACTATAGCATACCGTGCTACTGTGGCATACCGTGCTACTATAGCATACCGTGCTACTGTGGCATACCGTGCTACTGTAGCATACCGTGCTACTGTAGCATACTGTGCCACTATAGCATACCGTGCCACTATAGCATACCGTGCTACTATAGCATACCGTGCTACTGTAGCATACCGTGCTACTATAGCATACCGTGCTACTGTGGCATACCGTGCCACTGTAGCATACCGTGCTACTGTGGCATACCGTGCCACTATAGCATACCGTGCCACTATAGCATACCGTGCTACTATAGCATACCGTGCTACTGTAGCATACCGTGCTACTATAGCATACCGTGCTACTGTGGCATACCGTGCTACTATAGCATACCGTGCTACTGTAGCATACCGTGCTACTGTAGCATACCGTGCTACTGTAGCATACCGTGCTACTATAGCATACCATGCTACTATAGCTGCTTTTTTTTCCACGCTAAGCCCAGTGTCTCCAGTCTTTTACAATGCTCTGTTGGCTAATGGCATGCAGTGTGATTATTCATCCAGAACTTGGCATTCAGACTCTCATGTTTTAATGATCGCCCTGCAATGAAATATTGATCTAAGTGGCATGCCAATTGGTGTGACTTTATAGTTAAACACAGCTAAATCTCACCCCTCCCTCATCTTAAAAAAAAAAAAAAAAATCTGTGAGTTGATATGCAGCTAGATGAAAGCTGCAATATGCGAACTACAGAAGGTATCAAAGCGGCGAATGTAAGCATTTGAGCGAATGAATCATTTAATGATGCTATAGCTTCCCGTCTTTTTTTTTTCTTTCTTTTCTATGTGGAGAGGTTCTTTTATATGCAGCTGAGGAAAATGAGTTTTCTTATACGAGATTCACATTGTTTATGTCCACTTTAAAGGTCAGACAGGTCCAGAGAAGTGTATACAATAAGTGTGCATTATGTATTTAACACCAGTATGAATGCAATGTTCACCTCCTTTCAGAGGAAAAGTATGAATAGAGCGGATGGGTCACTCAAGTGAAACAGAGAACTGCATTAGCTCTTGGTTATTTGTAGGTTGCTTATTTTGCATATGCTTCATATGAATGAGATGCCGGCTGCCTTTTTTTTTTCCCCTTGGAGTCACGCAGTGTCTGCGGTTGGACAAGTGAGGCGTGCATGAGTACGTGACCTTGTGCTCATCCTTTGCTGCTATGCATTCCTTCCACAGAGGCCAGCTTGGTTTCAACACGCTCAAGTGCGAACCAGTAAGGAGAGTGTGCACAGCCTGTCAGATTTCCCCGTTTCTCCCTTCCATCCTCACACTCTTCTCTCCCGCAGTCTGCTCCACCGAACACCCCCTCCTTCTATCCTTCCTGCTAAATCCTTCCATATTCACACATTAGAGCTGCCATGCTCATGCAGGCACTCGGTGGTGCCTCCTCTCCTGCTTGTCCACATACTTCCCTCCTCCTCTTCATCCTTCTCAGCTTCTCTCCCCTCTCAGCTCTATATTGACTCTTGAGAGGTGCCAAAGCTTGTAGAGTCCATTGTGCCAGACACAGCCAAAATGACAGCAGGCACTCCAGGCTTTCCCCCCACCTCCCTCCTCCTCCCTCTTCCTCCCTTGCCCCGTCAAACATCTTCCCTTCCTGCTACGCGTTCCTCGCCGCCTTCCTTACACTCGATCGGTGCCATAGCTCCTGTAGTCCACTGCGGCAGAGACGGCCACTATGACAGCAGGCACTCCATATCCTGCCAGGTAGAAGTACTTAGTCCTGGAGTGTTCGCTCTCAAACACCTCCACCAGCATGATGTAGAGCTGCACGCCTTCCAGGAACATCCAGGTGAACGCTGCCAAGAAAAAGAAGTGGAGCAAGGCCGCGAAGACTGCACAGACAATCTGGTGAAAGAAAGGGGAAAAGAAATGGAGAGGAATTACACATTCACTCACACTTTAGGCTGGTGGATGCTGTAGGCAATAGCATGCAAATCAGATTCAGAGTAATAACTGAGCCTGTTTACATCATACAGATAATATAAGGCCTGTATAGAAAACAATGGTGGTGATATTGCACCAATTTCAGGTGACTCGATAACTCAAAATCCCTTCAAGACAGCAATGTTAATTTGGCCTCCTTCACACTTTAGTTACTGTCACTCGCTGAGTGGATGAGTAAGACTGTGTACTGTAGGTGATGCATCGGTGTTACGGCCGTCGTTGATTGACCACGTTTCACACAGAAGTACTGTCAAAGGAAGCTGACAGAAAGCCTGGGAGTTGAACCAGTGAGGAAGGAGAATTGCTTGGCAACATTGTTAAAACACAATGTGATTTCTGTCAGAGCCGAGAACGGGCAAAAATAAAAGGAACTGCAGCAAAAAGTGACTCAGCATCTTGATATTAGAGAGACAAAACAGAAAGAAAACTTGACAGATTTAAAGTCTTGAAACTGCCTGAGGAAACTTTAGATTGGACATGGAATATTTCAGCTTTTATTTCTTTTACCAGAATTGTAGTTTATGTTTGAAAACAAACACAATAATAATAATTTAAAAAAAAACATCATGCAGTTGCTTCATGTAGTTTTCTGTCAATAGTTAAAATATAACTTCTCAAATACAAATAAAATAAGAAAGGAGTACGAGGTGACAGCTGGTTCTTCAGATTCATGGCAATTAATCTAAACAATCGGTCCTGAATCCTCGGATGGAGAAGTTGACACACTAGCTTCTATAATGGAGGAGTTTGCAGTGAGGCAATTACCTAATGTCTGAGAGACAACGAGTTTAGAGGGCAAAGGGTCACACAGCAATGCCTTCACACACAGGCGACACATGCATGCTCACACTTGCAGGTAAAAAAAAAAAAATGCTTCTGCAAAAGTCATTAAGTTTTCCTCCTGGAATAACTGGCTTAAACTGCTGCAAGCTAAGTGACGCTGAAGATGTTAATGGAGGTCAAAAATTGTCACCAGTAATTAACAGGAGAACAGAACTCAAAAATGCATGCAAAGAAACACGATCTCTCCTTCATAAACACACAGATGAAAAGAAATGCATCGCTGTCAAGGCGTGCGCTCCATCAGATTTCCATGTCTGCTCATTTGCAAAGAGAATATTTTCTTTCTAAATGCACAGCAGGAGGCAAAAAGTCTGCGGCTGTTCTTGTATACTGCGGGGGAGATAAGGAGGACAAGCCGTCAGCATTTCCTCCCCACAGGACATACAAGTCATAATGATTCAAACCGCATACAGACAAAGGAGCATGGCAGATTCAGTAAGATTCTCTGAGAATTTTAAAAAGATTAAGCTGTGGAGACACTGAGGTGTCCTTTACAATACATGGATTGGGTATACGCGCCCGAAGCAAACACTCAAAACCAAGCAGGGTGGATGTTCGTCGTTGTTCTCACTCCAGATGGAAGTCGCTTTGGAGAAAAGAGTTTGTGAAATGACATAGAATAGAATAGAATAGAATAGAATAGAATAGAATAGAATAGAAATATGACTATTAAAGTAAATTTACACAATGTAAACTGTTGCTTGTATTATCTGTGATGCATCACTAACAGCTGATAAGAACTAACTGCCTATGGGACGTACAGTGTGTTTCAACAAGTTTTTATATGATGTCACAGCTGATTCTGAGTTTGATTAATTATTATTTTATTTCATTTTAAATGATGCTAGATGCTAATCTAAATCTCAACTTTTGTGGTTTCGTCCACATCTTGCTTATAAGCAGTTTTCCAAGATGTATTGAGTCATGGGGGATCGTTTACTTTATGATTGTTAAGAGGAAAAAATGTCGAAGTTTGCGTGACGCCTCCATGATATGGACCAAGTAAGAAAACATTTAAGACATTCTACTGCTTCTAACTGGTCATTGCAAGTAGAGATAGCAGTAATACCTGTAAAAATATCCATACAGACACTGTAATTAAATGACTGTCAGATGATGTTACTGTTATAAAATCAGAACTTTAATAAAGCGAATCCAGCGGCTGGTCATGCTTCATGTGACTGTCAGCTGCCAGGTCTTAATGAGGTGTTTTCCAGTCACAAGTTCTGACACATCTATGCAAAAACAAGGAACTTTCGAGGTTGTGTGGCAAAATGTATGCATGCTCTACTTATTTAACCTAAACTGAATTATCTGGTTATGGTTTGGAAGGCTTAGATTTCTATAATTTCAGTCTGACTAAGACATTTATGTGTTGTTGAAGAGTCCAGTTTTCCACAAACTGGCTGATTAATTAATTTAGTTTTACTGACATGCAAACACCCTGAATGGTACTTTGCTTGTGGAGTAAAAACATTTTTTCCACAAAATCCATTCTGTTCAGCACATAAAGCCTGAATTTCAACCTGAATTCCACAGATTGTTCTGCTGTTTAGCAGCGATTTGTGAAGCTCAAGCTCTCAGTTAAAATAACATCATTCTGGCGATGGTCAAACTCTCATTTACAAATTTGTCTTGACTGAAGCTTTTTCAGTGGAGAAAAAAAAAGTTTAATTAACATCCTCCACAAAACTAACAGGATTCTGCAACAAAAAGACCAAGAGTGCAGATCCTGTAGCCTGAGGGAGGAAATGACAAATGAAGACTGAAGCACAAAAATGACATCATCTAAGCCAGCACATAAGCTTTAATAGATTATGTGGCAGGTCGGTGTTTGGTGCACTTTGCATTGTAAATCATTGTCATGATAACTGCAAATTAAGGTGTTTGTGCTCTATGTATTTATCACTGTTAAGTTACTTTATCATTTAAGTTTTGTCACAATTTAATAATCGACTGCAATGCAATGTGATGCAATGAATATGTTGTGCTCAGTGTGATGAATGAACCCTGTGTAGAGAAAACAATGCCATTAAAAGCCTTTATAACATGAGACAAGTTACATAATCCAGGCTAGTTTGTACACAAACATAATGCTTTTCTTTGTAGTAGCTTTTATGAATAAAGTCATGATGATATCTTTTATTTTTCTTTGCATTCTGCTCGGTGTAAGGAGGATGGGCTCATCCCACCTTATAGTACAATCTGCACAGATGTGTAAACAAAAACTCCATCGTGCTTACCGGCTGATCAGCCTTGTTGATCCCAACCAGAAAGAGTGACTCAGCGATGAACAGACTGATGCAGAGGTTTTTGTGAATGGTGTTGCGATCACTCTGCAGCCCTCGGAAGAAGCAAAACGTGAAGATGCAGATCAGCAGGCAAACCAGGGACAGCAGGATCCCCACCCACGTGATGACATCCAGCAGCATGTCGTGCATGCTGTCTGCTTTCTGTGAGAGGGACGAGAAAAGAAAGACAGGCTCAGGTAAAGCACTGGATAGCACTTTATTACACAGGTACTACAACTGTGTTTAACCTTGAACTGCATAAAAAAGAACAGACTAGTGGTATACTTGTAAGATGAAACACAGCGACACACTGACGCCCCTCCCTCACCCATCACCACCTCCGCCCCCTTGACTGATGCGAACCTGGCTGTGTGTCGCTGAGTGTTCAGGGCCACAGCGTTATGCTGCATTGCACAGGTGCGCTGGCTCTATCCATCAGTGTCCTGCAATCTGGCAGGCAGAGCAATGTTCAACATAACATTGCTGTGATGGATCTACTGCTCAAAACCTCACACGGTGTTCACAGAGGGCTGCCAAGCCAGCTCTGACCATGACCTCTTCAGATGTAACACACATCTTCTGGCTCAGAGGGAGAGAATAGGTGTTGCATGATGTCCAAAGTTAATAGAGTTGATTTGTGGAACGAAGTGAGGAGTTATTGAAAAAAAAAAAAGAGGCGTTGAAGAAGCGCTTATCCCACACAGGGTGGGACGTTAATGCTTTTATCCACCACTATGGCTCGCGGATATCCAAATAAGTGCTCTCACTTTACAGTCAAAATATCAATTTTCCGATAAAATGTAACCTTTAGCTTCTTTCTGTTTCTGCCTTTTTGCATAACGCTTTAACAAATTAATTGCAAAAAATATTCCCTGCCGAGTGTGATCAGCTCTAATCTGTTTCACAGATGCTCCAGTCTTCATCGCTTCCTTCTTGTTTTTTGGGATCGTTTGATCAGCTTGCCAGCCACTGCTAATCAAATGATGAATAACTGACCTCTTGGTATTTGCCTCCCCCCACCCCTCTCTTCGCCATCCTTCTTCTCCTGGCAGGCACTGCAGAATAAATACATACCTTGACTTCCACGTGGGCCATGAGTACTGCAAAGCTGGTGAGATGGGTGCAGGAGCAGCTGGTGTGTGTGCGATTGGTGGCCAGCAGACGACAATCCTGCGTGGACCAGAATCCCGTCATGGTGCGCTTGGAGTAGCTCCAGAAAGAACAGTTGGGATTGAAGTTCTTTTCCGAATGCTGGAGGAAGAGCGAGACAGTGATCAAGAGCAACCCAGACAGAAAGGATAACACGAAAAGACAAAAAAACCCAAAAAAAAACCAGAAGGGCCAGGAGAGTAGGATGGCAGAAAATAGATACTTGGCCACCAAATGGGGGTGGGGTGGGAGGTAGAAGCGCAGAGTGGTCGGAGAGCCAAGAAATAGCGAGAAACTGGTGGGAGGGATTGGTGGGACAACGATGGAGGAGAATAAACACAGAAAGGGAGTCGAGCACAAACAGAAACAAAACAACAAACAGAAGGGACAGAATGCATAAGTGCAGCAACAAATAAACATGAGGCCATGGCAGGAGGTGACAGTGCTGCGTCCGTGCTTGTTGTGTGCGGCTGCAGAGTGCAGGAGCGGCTTGTGTTGTGTAAACTGATAGAGCTGTGTGAGCTTTGTAGAGTAATTCTCAAAAAAGAACAAGTGAGGATTCTTTTGCTGCCAACAAGCTGGGTCACCAACTGGATATCCATTTGTTTACTGGATGAGAAATGCAAAGTGAAACTACTGTGCTGACCATCCTAATTGATACAATATGAAGCAAGATGGATTTCAGTCTGTTATTGCAAATGCCTTTTTATGTAGGATAAATCAGTGGAGAAAAGCCTTAAAAAAATATTGCAAGATGATTGCAAAACATTCTGATCATTGAAGATTGCCTGTAGATGAACCAGCATTTTGACATTTGTTTTAAAGATGTGGCCAAGAAATTTGTGATCTAAGCAAAATAATGAAAATATTCAAGCTGGCACTCAGTCAAAACAAGACAATGATCTTTCAGCTTTTCAGTCTAACATTAAGTCAAGTTTCAAGTTAAGTAGAGTTCACAGCGATCAGGATCAAACTATTCATTTCTGTGGCTTAAAGTCCAACTTTAAAGTCTTATGGGCTCATTTTGACTGAGGGGCTTCTTCTGATGCTGTACATACATGAAAAGTGTGATTGATGCTGCTTGCCATGTAAATGTTGGGATCTTAGAAGCCAAATTTAAAAGGACAATGTGACATCTATTCAATTCGTTTCAATTTAATTTTATTTATATAAAAATAAAATCACGGCAATGCCATCTAAAGACGCTTTACAGACAGGAAAAAAGGAACATAATGAAAGCTAATTCATAATAGCCTATAGAAGGAAACCAACAGATTGATTTGGAAGATGCAACTGTATCTCCCATCCTGAACAAGCATACTGGCAACAGTGGGAAGGAAATAACTCCCTTTTAACAGGAAGGAAACCTCCAGCAGAACCCAGCTCAGGGAGGGCAGCCATCTGCCTCTGCTGTGTGGAAGTCTAAACATGTACATAGAAACACTGCAGATGCAGATAATCAGATGAAACCAAATAAGAGAATCTCTCAACCTTTTTGCTTTTTTTTTTTTTTTTTATATATATTGATATCTACTTCTATCATAAACATTCATTTTGCTCATATGATGTTACAAAATATGTAACATCATTTTGTTAAAGACTAAAAACCAACATAACTCTGCTCAATATTTCATCAGGCCATCTGGTTGTTATACTTCCCAAGCTTGGAGTAAATAAGAGTCTTAATTGCAGTCACAGACTCTCAGGGTCACAATGCCTAGATAATGCTTGGACGTGGATGGTCTAACTTACTGTTCCTAATGCTGTGTGTTAATAATCTGAATTATTTTCATTTAAACTCTCTTAATGCATTTAACTAACTGAAGCTTGTTCAGACAGAGGTTTCTTCAGCTTTAACACATGATCTTTGTAGCCCAACGTAATACTATATAATGATCCCAGTCTACAGCGGCCATCTCCAGTGGCTATTTCAATTTATACAAACTGATTTGTGTTTTTATTTTACTCATATAGTCTGTTTAATTCTAATGTTAATACTGAGAGTGATTATAATTTACATTTGTAGATTAATAAAGAAATATTCTTGAAAAATATTCTTGTTTTTGTGTGTGTGCAAAATCCCTGCAGTGGACATAATTATGCTCACAAAGAGCACTGGAGGCACAGATGAGGCTGCCAACACACACTCCGGCTCCTCCAGTTGTCTAACCTGGCACATCTTCACACCCTAAATACACACACTGTAAAAGCTCCGGAAATAAATAAAATAAATTAAGGCTCTCAAACAATCATTACACTTCATATTTTAATTAAGACTACTAATAATAATGTGATGCCGAGATTGTTCTGTCCATTGTGTTCAACTATTAAAGTCCCATTTTAACAACAGTCGGTGATATCCCGATGTGGGGGATAGCACTCACCGTGATGGTTTTTGCAGGGTGTGAATTAATCAGACTGTTGACTGTAAATACAGCCTATAAATACGGCAGTGACACATATGCGTAATGCTGAATGAAGGATGCATTGGCACAGCTAGAGGACTACATTAATGTGAGAATTCAGGGTAATGAGCGACCAGGGAACACAAGAATTTCCATTTCTGTGTCACACAAAGTCCTTTCCTTTGTTTTCCTCTCACTTGTAGCATCGATTCACAATAAATAGACACTGACCAGCAGGTTCTTTTCTCTGCATTAACGGAGGTGATTTCCACTGATCATTGCCAACCATTTTCTCAAGCAAATAACCTAAATGTCACTCTCTGTCATTTAATATGAGGTGATTGTCCAACATGTCCTGACAGTGATCAGCTGAGCCCATCTTAAGCTGCTTCAGACTTGTTGATTAGCTAAGCCCTGGACATTACTCTTGCACAAACTGATAAATTGGTGTGTTTTACTTTAAAATCTTGTAGTTTCGTATTTGAAATTGGATGTAGCAGCTGATCAGCAGCAGGATGTGTTTACCTGCTGAGGTGCATGCAGTGATGCTTGGAAACACATTCTGCAGTTGAGAAAACGGTGACAAAGTAAACAACTAATCCAAAAATAGACTGGTTTGAACTTACTGGAAGCAGAATTTGACTGGTTTTAAATAGCAAGAGCTGCTCATTTGATGACTACCTTGAGAGAACCAATTAGCTTAGCTCCCTGATTTCCAAACTGACTAATCAGAAGCACTTCATGTAAGTCTGCTTAGAAAAACTTGATCCCAGACACCTTCCAGATGCTGTACACATATCTTATATGGGGACATGCAAGTACATAACACATCCTGCAGAACCACTGTTGAATTTATGTTTTCTTCTTGGTTAATGATGCTATATAATAAATGAATTCATTAAAAAAAAAAAAAAAAAACATTCTAATATAAGACTCTTGATCAGCCTAGTGCATGAACATATTTCTCTGCTTTTGACAGCAGTGGTATGAATTTTTCATTGTTGCTACAAAGACCTTCATGGCTTTGGTCTTTTTTTTTTATATTCATTCTTGCTATTAAAAGACAAATATTCAGATGTCGTTCTTTGAAATGGTCCTAAATTCCATCCTACAGATGAAATGTGAAAAATTCATAAATGCAAAAAAAAAAAAAAAAAAATCCAGATTTAGCATACAGGCAGAGGCCAGTCATACACACGCTACTAAGTAATCGCGTTGATGAAGCCCATGTGTTCTAAATCACCTGCTCATGAACGTGCACGCATGTAAACATCGTTTGCATTCAGAAACGCCCTCATTCAACCACATATCCAGACAAAATGTTCCTTCATGCAGTAATTGTCTGTGCTTCTTCTCGGAGTGATGGAAAGAGGGAAAGAATGAATTTCTCCTGTGTATGTGAAACCAACCAAACATCTCTGTTTTCTTCACTCACTCGAGTTCAGTTAAAACATTTAAAGCTCACTTGCAAAAGTGTAAATACAGGAGATAAATATCACTCAGTTCTAAACCAGTATTCTGCATGAAAATAGTCAAACTAACAAAGGAGAAATAAATGCTGCAAAGAGAAGTAAGCGCTGTGTATGATTTGACATTAAGGAATCTTTTTGAAGAGATACTGTTAAATTGTTGCAGATCAAGCTATAAAAAAAATCACAAACATTTAAAGTGTCGTGGCACACAGATGAGATGTGTTTACAGCCAGAGGAATGAAACCAAATGAACTTTCATCTTTGGATGTTTTATCCTGTGAAGCTCTCTGGTTAACCTCGTTCATTTCACATGTTTTATAGAGATAAAGGCAACTTACACACACATTGTTAACATTATCGCAACACTACCCTTTGTTCTGATTTTTGATTTTGTTTAAAGAAATGTCTTTTGGTCTGGAGAAAAGACACATCCAGCGCAGAGGTTGTGGTGCAGCTGAGTGATGGTCATGGAATGTCAAACCTGCCTCTGACCACCTGTCTCCTATCCAACCACTAACCACTATATTTATAGTAGTTTAAGTATATATATATATATATATATATATATATATATATATATATATATATATATATATATATATAGTAGTTAATATAACCAGGAATGGTTAGAATACAATAGTTAATGTAACTTTGCAACACAGATCCCAGATCACTGCAGAACAAGATCTCTTTCTCCATCTGATTAGTAATTATATTGATGATTCGCTCATAGTAAAGAGACATGTTTGAAATAGTATTTGATAGAGATGTCTAATATTATATACATTTGATATAATATCATACTATTACCGATATCAGTATTAAAATGCAATATCGGAAATTATCAGTATCGGTTTTTACTTTTTTAAAGACAACATTTACACAATATGCACAACATATATTTCAAACTATTCAACTATGTCTTCTTTAAGCAAAAACAGCCAAATATAAAAAATGTCAAGTCCAGTTTTTCCAGATATTTTTGTTTGTTTGTTTAAAAAAACTCACTCCAAAAATATCAGTATCGGAAATGAAGAATTGGACAAAATTGATATATTGGTAAAAAAAAAATAAGCCAATATCGAACACCCCGAACATCAGATCAGTGAAGTTTAGTCCTCTCCTGTCTCTCATAAGTGTCTTATGTAAATTTTTTTAAATGTTTAAGCTATGCATGTGTTTTGTTTCTTTAAAGTTTATTAGTTCAGTAAGTATTTCTACTGCTGTGTGTGTGAATGGTCAGAACTCTTCTTATATTTAAGATTTCTAGGTATAGTACAAGGTAGTGAAGTCCACAACTGTTCTCACACTCACAAATACACATAAATCTGTGTGTAAGAACAACTGATAGATGAGGGCCCAGACCTATACTTACAGCTTAGCTTCTGTCCACTCACCTGCAAGTGTTTGACAGTGAAGACCACAGGCTCAGACAGGTAAACCTTATTGCTCTCCTTGTTAATGGATGCCGTGATGACTGGGGAGTTGACAATCACGGAGTAATTCGGATAGACTGCCTCACTGCTGAGTCTAACGCTGGCGTTCTCAGTGGGCAGGTAGGAGCCCAGGTTCCTGTACAGCACGAACGCCATCCTGATCTCACCTGGAAGAAGACACATGGAGACCGTGCTCCTGATAATTGCTGCCATAAGCCCCATTACAGAAATAGGTGGCGGATGTGAGAAAAAGCACGAAAATCCATTTGGAGGAGGAAAGCACGGCAAGTCAGTTAGACAGGGAGAAAAAGAGAGTCAGAGGGGGTCATGGAGCCCTTAGCAAGTGTGAGGGGAAGAGAGAATGTGAGATTTGTTTTTTTTTTTACCATTTCTGCCGTGCTGCTTGAGAGTGCTGGCTGACAGCTGGATGGAGTTTCCATGTTGCTCTGACTGAGGGAATGTCAGGTCGGCAAGATTCCCATCCGTGCTCAGCCTGGCTACCTCCAGCTCTGAAACGCACAGGCACACCCTAATGTCAAGTCGTAGCATTGCACATTACATCAGATTAGCTTCGCACTCTTGTCTCGGTCGTGTTTTCTCACCAGGTGCCACATAGTACAACACGAGCACTCATCCCAAAGCAGTTTCTAGCGTTGTCAGAATAGAGACGTGAAAAAAGACCTGACACGCATTGAACTGAAATAATGAGAATTTTTAGACTAAAAACAGTAAGAATGTCTCCAAGCAACTGGTGCAACACAGTGAGGTAGATTACCCTGCCTCCTTTATATTGTAGCAATCTAATTTCACAATCCAAGTTCGTTAGCACATTCCCGGTTACAACCGAGTAATGTGTTAGATAAAGTTTCTAATTAAGGACTAATTATACCTTTGGTGTATCGCTATCTTGTGCTTCTGAGTGATTTGGTGATTTAGGCTGCTGCTTTCATGAAGGAAAACAGCTCCCTGATCACATAAACAACCCGACGACATGTCGGATAAAAATGAGAGTGGATGAGGAGGTGAAAGTGGGAGAGGAAGTTGAAGAAGTCAAAGAGGAGAAGGTTTAAAAAAAGAAGAAGAAGAGCGCAATCAGACAAGCAGAATGGGTGAGATGGGAAACGAGCAGATGCGTTGAAAGGAGAGGACTGGAGTGGAGACAGATGGGAGGGGAAAAAAAAAGACTAGTCTTTCACTGAGTTTAATAGACGAGCTAAGAGGCAAGAGATACTGAGGTACAGACGAGAGGAAGTGGAATCAGAGGGAAAAAGCCACAAGTATGGACAGGTTTGCAGAAAAAAGAAATGGGGGACAGTGAATGAGTCTAACTATCACATTAGTGAAATTCAACATTCAAGCTTTGAGCACACACAAACACATACATCCACACCTACAAACATCAGCGGGGCATCAAAACACGCTGAGTCTAATCTAATTAAAGCATCTTTGTCATGACAATCCTCCTCCTAAGAAACACACTTATTCATTATCATTATCACACGGGCATGCTGCTGCCGCTGCGTTATCCCTTCAAATCGCTCTTTTGCTACTAATAATAACACTATTTATTCATCTGCCATATACCTCATCTGCCTCCTAGTCACACACAATCTAACACAATAAAAAATACTTACAGAAGCTGCACTGGCATCTCTAAATTGTGTCAAATTATTCCCCTTGTCACTCTGATCTGAAAGGCTTGTTAAAAAAAAGAAAAAAGAAAAAATGGGAGTAGGTGTGGGTTGCTTAAAAAGTGTGAGAAAGAGGGAGTAAGAGAGAGGTAGAAGTGAGAAAACAGGAGGAGAAACACACAGAAGACAGGCTTTATGGGGCCGGTTATGAATACAGGGGAGAGATAATCACGGTGGATCTTCCCACTGGATTAGCTGGAAGGGAAGATTATCGGCACAAAAAGAAAAGAAATGTGGAGACGAAATTCTCCACACAAAAAAAAAAAAAAGAAAGCGAGTTCCTGCTTTATGTTCCTCGGTGATGCAGTAACCTACATCTTGATTATTGTTTATGTAACAACGTTTATGTGGCGCATTCAGCCGAGGAAAGTAAATAAATAGAAGGAATGGAGAAGTCTGAAATTATGTAAGCTGGAACTGTGTAGGATGTCGGCTTCTGCGGCGAACTGTTGCATTTAAAGTTAATCAAGAAAATGACAAAGTCACTTTGCGAGATTTCTTATCCGTCTGTACGTTCTGTCTTTGATAGGACAAACTGCAGTAATGTAATCAGTACGGTGCATGAAGCTGCAACTGCTCTCTGGTGTGAAAGTGAAAAATAAAAAAAAATTTAAAAAAAAGGAAAAGGAAAACCTCAGAGCATCATTTGACATTCTACCGCCACCGTCGCCCTCGAGCATGCACTCATCCAGTCGTCTTCTTTTCTTATCATCTCCAGTTTCCTCTCTTCTCCTGCTCCTCCTCCGTGGCTTTTCATCTGTGACTGAGCAGCGTACGAGCGCGCTGAATTCTAGTAACGGGAGGGAGCGACGTGGAGGAAAATTTTAAATATCAAATCAAAGAGGAAGTAAACAAGAGGATAACCAAGAGAAACACAAGTGTGTGCAACCTGTTCTCTGGGCGCAGATGAAAATGACAGCTTGCAGATATATGATCATCCGAAGACACGGAACGTAAAGTGGCTCTTTGCTCTCCAGTAAAACTCGGTTATGAGATGATGAGCGAGAAATGAGGAGAGGAGATGATGGAAGGAGAAGAAACAGAAAGGAGGAAAGTGATGTGCACAATGCCATAATAACTAGCTTTGTTCTGCTTTGTCAATTCCGCCTACTAGCAGAGGGAAGAAAATATGGAAAAATAAATATATAAAAATTATTGTCTCTGGCAAACAACTCATGCCTGCCTCCAGGCCAATATTTTTCCTGCATTTTGTAAGAAGAGGATCTCGGTGGATTTGACCCTTTGAAGCATCTTTATCATGACCTCCATCTGACAGCTTTGCACATTTGCTCTACATAATAAAACAAAGCAAGCACGGCTTTAAAGAGGTCACAATTTTCTTTTCGGGTATTTCCCTTTCCTTTGTTTGTATTATGCTTTTTTCGTGAATGTAAAATAAAAAGTCAACTTCTTCCACAGAAGACAACTCTACCATACGCTGCCTGAAAGACCTTTCTGTCCAGGTTTTTCCTCTTTTGCTCAAGAAAATTACGATGAAAGACATTTGTGTAATACGACTGAAGGTTCGGCATGCTTCAAACAAGCGCTGCCATTTTTCACCAACCAGTCGACCAATCAGAACAGACTTTGTATATTAACTAAGTTACATACACAAATGTTTCTTATTTTCTTTGTTTTTTCTATCATTTGTGAGCTTCAATACAGTAAGTATCACCATCTTGGCAGGGGCATGCGTGTCGTCTTGACCGGAAAATATAAATATGGGCAAAGAGGGGGAGCTGAGAGGGGGGGCTGTGATGATTAACATCTGAGCTCCGAGATTCCTGTAGCTGAGCGCTTACCAAGCTAATCTGGAGATAACAGGAGATAACCAGCTAATGGAGGTAAGCGGGCTAAAGCTAAGTCACGTTGTTAACCGGCTAAAAATGCAGTTGTTCTGCGTTCTTCTGACTTGAAGCGGGAGATCGGGTACCTGTCAATCAAAAGGACACGTCCCTAAATATGCAGAATTTTTAGATTAAATTACTTTTAAATGAGCGAGTTAGTAATATTCACTCCCCCCACAGTTGTCATGAAGGTAAACCTGATCTATTAAACTGAAAATGGATTTTTGAAACAGGCTGTAAACATGTTTATTTCTGCTGTCAAGTTGATCTTTTTAACATGGGAGTCTATTGGGGTTTGCTCTGTTTTGGATTGGATGAAGGGGGAACTGCAGTTTTATGCTCTTCCGCATAGGCTTCACTTTTAACCTCCGGTGGTTGCCGCTTGATCTGTACTTTGTGTTTCAGGTTGTTGTGCTGACGGCAAAGTGGAGACAGCTGACAGGGTCTCCATACACCATAAAAGATCCACCTGGGTGGAGCCCTGCTTTATCTCAGCCCTAGGATTTGATATTTTGTCAAATATTACGTTGTTTCAATCAGCTGATAACAAATGAGGAAAGTTGCAGTGGGATTCACATAAAAAAAACCAAAAAACAAAAAAAAACCAAAAAACATGTTTTATGGTCCATGAGTTGACAAAAGATATATATGCTCAGTAAAATGGTAATGCTAAATTGCTTTCAGGTATGTGTGTGTGTGTGTGTGTGTGTGTGTGTGTGGCCATGAGACACATTGTATTAGACCTGTGATAGACTCAGGATGATGGATGAAGCTGAAATTACAAGAACACAGACATACTTTTGTTTGTACATTTAACCCCTAGTCACCATGTGCAGCTGTTGGCCACTGCTCTGATCCACTATAAGCAATGAACATAAGGTGCCTGGCTCAAATGTATCACAATAAATTCCTTTACCATCATGGGTTTACACCTGGAATTTGGGAATGGTGTACTCACGTATGAAGTCGGTGGTCTCCTGCACGGTGTCGGTCTTCAAGAGGTTGTCGGCCAACATAAAAGCACCAGCCTCCACAGTGTCAAGGAGTAGAGTAGCCGAGTGCAGCTGCTCGCTCGTGGGCAGCTCTCTCCATGCTGCCTGGGCTCGTGGATGCAGCAAATTATTAACCGTCTCCACCATAGCCTGAGGCAGCAATAAAAGACACAGGTCACATAGCTGAAGCTAATGCTAATATTTGTATACCTTTCAATCAATGATGCCAGGGTGAAAATGAATGCACATCTATTCAGAACACAAGCAACACCCAAACTACTGCAGACAGCAGTCAGCAGGATGCAACAATGAGAATGCAGTCTTTCTTTTCCATTAATCAGGTTGATAAATAACAGCAATCAAGACAGCCAAATGTAAGCAATGCAAATGTGGCATTCCCATGCAGATACAACTAGAGCAACAAAACAAGGTAGCATAAGACATCCTATCAAGAGCATTTCTCTATTGCCTACTTTGTAATGTGTACAATCAACTTTCTTCACTTCATATGAAAGAAATCACAGATGTTCTGAAATTCAAGCTAAGCTAATTAGCTGATTGCAATCACCATGTGTCAACATCTCCAGACCTGGTTCAGCTTTTCTCACTCCCTCTTTTTTTTCCCCTTTCTTTATTTTTAAAGTAACAGTCTTATCTGTGAGTCGGAAAACTTGCGCTTGAGGGTATGAGAAGAAATTAGAGTTTTATCAGATAACGTCTGCTGGTTCACATCCAGACGTGTGGAGCAGTTCTCAAGCCAAAAAATATTACCAAAACAAAAAAGGGAGCGGTTGGCTCGCATGCTGCAGATGAGACATTTTCCATGAAACAATGCAGATTTTTGTCTTCTGCGTTCAAGAATTCAGTTCCTCCTTTTTTAGACGTGAACGCCACACACACATGGATGGCACACACGTCTTAGAAGACCCGTGGAGAGATAAAGAGACAGAGAGAAAAGAGAGCTGGTGGAGAAGAGGGGGGGGTAGGGAGAAGGGGAGAGCCATGGGAGAGCGATAAAACAGTCCAGTGAGTCCATGGTGACAGGCGTCCACTGGGAGCAAGAGAGGCGGAAAAGCGAATACAGGTGCTATCAAACACACACATCTCACACTCCCCTCTGTCTCCTTATTTTCTCCTGCTCTGTAAACCACCCTTCATGCAGACACACTCCCACCCTTCGCTCATCTCTTACTCATCTTTCAATGCTTCTTACTGCCTCTCTCTTGAGGAGGGTGGATGGGAAAGTGGAAAAAGTAACACAGGTTCCATTATACAAGCAAAAGGGGTCTCCAGTGGGGAATTGCAAGGGCAGAGAGGAAGAATGAGGGAGGTCAGTTTATGGCCATTCACACATCCACCGTTTGACTTCCGTTTGGTCTCTGTCACTCAGGGTTGCAGGCAGATGTGAGAGATCAGAAAGGAGGAGGCTCAACAGCAGCAGTAACAATGTGCGTTTTGTGTATGCAGCGGATAACACAAACTCTAAAGAGACACAAGACTATGAATCATATAAGTGTTGACTGAAGTGTTGCTACATAACATGAAGTTGTCGTGTGGAATTAGAACTAATCCTGTTTATTTTGAGCGTTATATCTACATGCAGTTACAGTACAACACACACAAAAAAAAACTGGTGCTTAGCCAACAAACTAATATGATAATATTATATCCTCTTTTAGCACTAGCAGCTAATTAGCAGGGATGCATACTGGATGAGTTTGGGAGGACCACATGTAAACAAAAACTAATTAATCTACTTCTTCTGCAAACAACCAGAATAAGCAGAAGTGGTTGTGAAGCACACACAGGCGCACCAACAAAGTTGTTTTCTATCTGCATCCTTTTCAGACGTTGACAGGAGAATACAAGCAACACCATTAAAAAATAAAAAATAAAAAAAAAATAAAACAAAGCAAAACAAAACAAACACAAATAAAACTGTACTGTTTTGGTACTCTTGTGGTTTTCCCCCTCAGTAAAGATAAATAAATAAAAATCACAACTGACGTGATGGACTGAAAATATAGATTTTGCTAAAATGGTTAAGAAACACTGAAAATTGATGATTTAGTCTGGAAATTGATAATAAGAAATACTAATATAATATTTGTCTTGTATGGTTTGTATAATAATCAGATGTTGTAGTTTGTGCAGACATAAACAAAAACCGAGCAATATACCAGTTTCAAAGTGAAAATGAGCTTTTCTTTTAACACACTATAAATACTCATCATTTAGGTGTTGGAACCTCTTCCATCAGTTACCAGTCAAGATGCAGAAAACACCCTGGACAAGTCACTGGTCCATATTGTCTTCTTCATTTTTTTTTCAATTATTATTTACTCATTTCTGATAGCTTTCTCTAACCATCAGATAGTTTTAACTGTTGACAAAACCATAACTTTACTAGAGCCAAAAATACCTGTGACAAACCTGTATAGCCAATTTTTCAATGACTAGTATAAATAAAGAAGATGATAAATAGATGAGAAATAAAGAAATTTATCATCAGGTATTAATTATTCAAACTGACTTTATGAGAAGGCATCTTTATATTTCATGTAAAGTCTCACTACATCAGTTGTTAATGTTGTAAAATAGCCCATTTGTTCCCCCCTAAAAACCACTTGGGAGGCGATTATGTCTCTTTCACAAGCTAGGTCTATCAATCCACTCATTTTCCGAACCCATTTAGTTCAGTTCAGGGTCGTGGGAAGCTGGAGCCTATCCCAGCAATTATTGGAAGACAGGCAGGGTCCACCTGGGACTGGTTGCCATTCCATCGCAGCTTGCTAAGTCTACTCTGACTTTATACTTCATGCTCTGTTCAGTACGGAAGCACACTGCATGTACAAAGCTCTATTTTTTTTTTTTTTATTAACAAGATAAAACAAAAAAAAGTTCTTTTTTTTTTTTTTTTTTTAATTAACATTTCATATGCTACGTGTGTGCCAGTGCCATCCATGTGTGTGCCACATATATATCTGTGGGGCATACCGTATCTAACTAACAGAGCTCGAAGAAATGTGGCGTGCACGTCCAGATGGGGTTTTACGTCTGAACAAGCGCAAAGCCCACAGGTGTCTTCCCAAAGTGGACAAACTAATAATGATCCCATCAACGTAACTTAGAGACAAGAGTGTTTCGTAATGTCTCAATCCCAAAACAAAGTAAAAGTGAATTAAACTAAACAAAGGGGACATGTTGGACCTTCTCTGGATCAAGCTTGGTAATAACACTAACAGGCTTAGAAAATACAGCAGTGTTAATTCAGAAAAAAAAACATTTTAGTTTTTTTTAATTTATGTTATTAATTCAGAAAAGCAGAGCTTTTTTCTTTTTTTTTCCCAAGTGAATGCAATACGCTTCCATAGTTCAGCACCTTTGATCACATAATAATCAAACTGCAAGTGCACCAGACATGCATCCTCATCATAAGGATATTAAATGATACAAGGCTGCAGGGATGTATCAGAATAAAACTATTTTCTCATTGTTTCCCTTTTTTAAAATGTACTGAAATGCATTACTTTCTAACCTGAACCTGACTCATTCAGCCCAGCCATGGGAGCTCCTGAGCAGCAGCTCTGATAACCCTCGCAGCTTGCAGCTTCCAGTGCTCCCCCAGCTTACCAGTGGCTTGGAGCTACAGCTCCTCACATAAATTTCTTCCTTAACTAGCTTGTGCATAAATGATGGTTCCTCTTGATCAGGATTGTTCAAATCTAGTCTGCGAGCCCCACTTCCCTGCAGGTTTTAGATGTTTCCCTGCTCAAATTACTGGTACATTAACAGGCTCTTGGAGAACTTGAGCACAAGATGTTGAGGAAATCCCTTTTCATTTGATAAAGGTAAGAGTAGGGGAACATTTAAAAACCTGCAGGGCAGTGGCCCTCAAGCACTGGATTTAGATAATCCTACTCTAACTTGTGCTATCGCTCATGCCACTAGTTCCCCATGAAGTAAGCCAATGAAGCAAAATAACCAAATGAATTCTCCTCACATCTTACGTAACCGTACAACCTCACCCCTCTCGGATGGTAGACGTTGCTGTGCCGATTTGTAGCATAAATCCATCGTTGTGAATGTGAATACTTTTTGCAAATTATCAGACATGTTTTTATTGATTCATGATTGCGGAGACATTTCACACAATTATGACACCCTGAAAGGCTTGAATGTTGTAAAAGTAACAGTTTCAATGTAAACTCTTGATTCCTCAACAAAATACATTAAAACATACTTTATAATAACTTCACTCATCTAAATTACTTGGCTCGCTTCCTGTTCACCTGCAAATGCTAATAACATGCAGAACTATGCAGAACACCGAAGCTCACCTCATGTCTTTCCCCTGAGGGGATTCTTAAGTTTTACATTTTTAATTCTGCACTTCCAGCTGATCTTGTTTTAGTTAATTCAATTGAGTAAAAGTTTAATCATTCTAATTATTCTTAACTGATTTTACTATCTAACTTTAATGCCTTTTTAAGGCATTCATTTTTCTCTCATCTTCCTTCTACTCTGTTGCCAGCAAGGCTTCCATGCGTTAAGCCTGAATAAATGTTGAGTGGCACATTCTGTACATGCATGTGTGCGTTGATTATGTGTCAGCACAGTGTGTGTGTGGTGGTGGGGGGGGGGGGGGGGGGGGGGGCACTAGGGGCTAGGAGAAGAATTGTAGTGCATCATTCTGCTCCACTTGCTGTACAGTAGCCGCCAAGGCAACAGAAACGAACAGAGGGGAGGATGTTTTGTACTGTTGGCACAGCAGATTGGAGAGGAGTGGTGCTTCCTTCGTACCATTCGCTCTGCTGATGCTGCTCGCAAAAGTCCCTCTTTGATGTGTTCTAGATAACCCCGCTTTTCTTCTCTCATTTAACTTTCCGTTGCTTTTATTGTACTTTTTGACTATCTCGCACTTTCAATTTCATTTAAATTTCTCTACAGTGAAATTTGATTCGGCGGGTCCGAGATTACATCTGCAGAGAAGAGAGATCGGTTAAAAGAAGAAGGGGTGTGATTTCCTTGAAGGTCCAGACATCTCAACATCCAAAAGTCAGGGATGGGAAAGTATGTGTTTGTGTGGGCATGTGTGTGGGAGTGTCGGTGAGGCTCTGATGCCATTGGTGACATTTCTATCCACACAAGTACGAGGACTTGAGGGCTAAAGTAGAGACGTTTTTTTTTTTTTTTTTAGGGGTCTTCAAAGAGGAGAGAGGCTCTGCAGAGACAGATAAGGGTGTCGTTTGTGCTAGTGTGTGAGTTTGCGTTGTGTGTGTCGAAGAGAACCGACGTATTGCAGCGAATGCGCGGGCGCTTGCACCGGCATACACACAGCACTTCTGTGCACGCATACATGGACACACAGTTGTAAATGGGGCAGAAGTGAAATGCTTTGAAGCGTTGGGGTAATCCAGCGTAAACAGCAGCAGCAAGACAGACTTGGGCTGGGCTGGTCTTCTACTGCCAGCTACACGAGAGGAACATGGACGCACTCTGAAGCACATGCGCACGAATGCGTGGCATGTGTACACTTGCTTAGAGTAAAGTGTAAAATGACAGAGTTGGGGATGTTAGAAGTACGCAAAGAGGCCAAAGTAGAGAAAAAGGATGGATTTCCTCGCCTGGCTAAGCTCTGAGAAAGGGAATCTTCTGAAAAGGGTTTCATCAGAGCAGCGCGCTTATCTGCAGTGTTGTTGTTTGGAGTTTGTCTCCTGCTGACAGATGAGTCTGAAGCTAAATCATCCTTTAAATTCACACGATGGCATGTTCTGACCTGCCATCCATAAATAGAGGGCAAATTAGACATTGTCATTGAGCATCACTGTCTCCTCACTGCCCCCATTACAGTTTCTCTGTCTCTCATATTCCATTCCTCTCAATTTCTCTAATTTCTGATCCATCCTTCCTCGCTTCTCGTCCCCCTTCTACCTGGCAGATTAACCCCCTCTCTCTCTCTCCATCAGTGCACCCTAAAGCATCAAAGCCTCTCCACATCACCAACTTCATTATGAATAAATTGCCAATTTGGTATACATGAAACGAGTCCCTAGCTCCCCAAACGAAGCGAGTGAAGAGGAGGGATGAAGTGTGAGAAGGAGACAGAAACAAAGAGAGAAAAGGAGGGAGAGAATTCAATTATTTTTTGTCTCTATTAGGAACCCAAACCTCCTGCCCACTCTCCTCACTTGGCAATTAGTGTTGTAGATAATTAACGAGGAGAGGGCACCACCACGCCACATCCCTAATCATGCACATTTCTATCTGGCAGAGTAAGGCCCTGTTGTTATAATTCCCTTTCACATAACTATGCCTAATTATGTAATCAATTGAGTGCTGGACCCGAGGCGTGATGCAGATATTTGGGATCTGAACCTGTAACCAGCTGAGCGAAAGTAGCCGTCCTCTTCAAACGTAGCACTTCCGCAATGAGCCACAATCAACGCACACATTTCTGCTGGCTCTGATGTGACAGCTTAAGATCATTGTTGGAGAATATATTCATATATTTGTGTTATGTGTGCGGGTGGGAGTGGGGGTGTCAGCTTGTGTATACTCCTAAGCCATGTTCTATGATGTGACATTGCTGACTGGTGCTGACGTTAAGACTTTTCAGGGGGAGAGTGGAGAAAAGCCTGCATCAGGAGAAAAAGAGCAACCCAATCAAGTACGTGTGTGTGTGTGTGTGTATGTGTGTGTCTGTGTACGTATATGTGTCAGTTGAGGGGGGTTGTTGTAGACAGAAATCTCTGCAGTCTATCTACAACACATGAATGAGGATGTTGGAGTCCTTTGATGTTCTGAACAGTGACTTTTAGCTGACCAGAAACGTGCCCGAAAGATGTTAGATATCCTGTTAACAGTGTGAGCGCATGGCATCGACACAAACAAGCATCGATACAAGCAGACCAACAAGGACAAAGAATAATTAATACTGAGCCACAAACACAAGCTGGTATTATTTGAAGGCACTGAGGCCATGATCAAGCTGTTTGCATCAGAGTATCCATCATACTCAGATTCTTCTCTCTGTTATGGCAGCAGGGAGGAGATTCCAGTGAATGGAGATGGATAACCAGTCATTTGGCTGCAGGCAGGCCTCTTTACAACTCTGCAAGCAAATCCACTAAACGCATGAGCTAATATCGCTATTGATCATGGCCTCTCAGTCATTTTGATTCAGAATGCAGAAAAATACAAATACATGAAAGAATGGATACATTTGAAGACAAAAAATATTAGTAAACCCTTTGAGGAGACTAAAAGATTGACACGGGTGTCTGTATGTCTGCGTTTCCATTGATGCTGGCACAGACTGCGTATCAGGACCAGAACAGACCCCTCAGACGACTGCCCTCCTCAAAGGGTTGGGTTGCGAAATCATAAGACAACTGCAGCAGCATAGAAATGGAATTCTATGTAGTGCATTGTAATGTGTGATCACACACGTATGCAAGCTTGGCAGATTACATGCTGACAGTTCAAAAAAATCAAAACAAAAGAACAACAAAAAAAAAAAAACAGACATGAGGGACTATGGTGTGGCAAAGTAATCGACCGAACCAGAAAGAAATACCTGTGTGAAAAATCTGCAGGACCTTTCTCTCTTCTGAAGCTGTAAATTCAAACAATTCAGCTGTTAGCGATGCAACACCTCTCAATCACACACAAACACACACACACACAAGCCATTCACACCCACTTCATTAACAGTGTGCAAAAACACTTTGGTGACCGGAATATATTGTTTTTCTCTTCACTTGACTCCTTTTTATTTCATTCCCGCTACCATAATTGTCTTTTGGATCTATTTCTACTCTTCCTTCCTCTTCTCCTTTCTCACTGACTTCATATCCGCAACTTCTGTCAAGTGAATTGATGATATTAATTATAAAACTACCGATGCATGATTGGTCATTTTCATTTTCCTCCCAAAAAATAGCACAATAAATTAGATTAAAAAATTAAAATCACTCAATTAGATACATACTGCATGTAACTGGGACAATACTGGAAAAAAAGTGCTTTCCCCTTTTCATGTAGGTTATTATTCTAAACAACCTTTTATTAGGCTATTTAGTCACAATAAATAAATACCCCAGTTTTTATTATGTTAACTTCATTATTTTCACTGAACAGAAGAGATTTAAATTTAGATAGAAAATATGGTGGAGAATAAAGGAGCCCAAGTTAGTCAGAGGCTAAAACTGAATCAAAAGGACCAGAAGCCAAAGCCCAGGTGTAAAGTTGACTAAAGCAGAGACAACCAACAGTCCATCATAAAAATCATGGGAGAAATTAGCTCCAAGTTTTCCATTTGTGACCATCATACTTATGTTTACAGTGGCAGCGATGAGCAAGTTTCAGGAGGGAAAAGTTTCCAAATCACTAGACTGATTCTATATCTGGAGCTTAGTTGATTTCCTGCACGTTTCCAGCTTAATGAACAACACAAAACATGTTTGTAATTATATGGGGCATCTAGCTGGTTTGCAGACCTTGTGCCTGAGTTAGCTATCATACTGGTTTAGACAAAAGTTTAGACAAATGATTAATCTATTCTGCAGAGGACTTCCAAGCTGGCTCTGTGTAACAAACCATCAGGCGAGTCGGGTTAGTCAGTCAGCCAATCCCAATTAATCTAATTCACTCTCTCTTAATGCCTGTTTGAGCAAAGCACAGAATTTCTGTGGTTTAAAAAAAAAGGAACAAAAAAAAGGTTTTTCAGAGTTTTACTCAATGCAATCCTGAAGTAGAGACTCAGTCTTTGTGTCAACAGCAGCTTCATAGCAAAGCTAAAAGACTTAAGTTCATTTAAAGAGTCATGACATAAAATCTGTACCAAGTCGTTGCTGTATATTTCAATGAAAATAACAGAGACAACATTTTATTCAATTTAGGTCCTGATCTAAAAAGAGTTGGCCCTGCCAAAGACTAAAAGCCGTTATCTATCTTCGTTGTGTAAAACTTATTTCCAAGAGGCACAGAGATGATAAAATGATGCTTAAGAGCAGCGATTCATCATGCAGAAATCTGCAGTTACGTTGATTCTTCATCAAACTCTGCAAACACACTTCTTTTTTTCAACCATTTTAAATGAGTGGAAGGCAAACGTCTTTTTTTTTTTTTTTTTGTTAACTTAGGAGTCCTTCTCCCTGAATTCCTGTCATTAAAGTCTCTCCATACGCACGCTTGCATGAAATCACGTACTTATGCATTCATATCATGTTTCTTGAGGCAGTACCTTAGTGAGGCTGCGGGCAGCGCTGTCCTTGCCCCCGGGCGTCAGGTTCCTGAGCTGGACATCCAGCAGCTCGACCAGTTGTGCCATCGCGCGCACTGTGGATGGCACGTCGCCAGGCCGCAAAAGCCCTTTGGTTTGCTCTGCCAGCTCCCTGGCCACAATCGCTGCTGTCTCGCCCGAGCGAAGCTGCAAGCCAAAGAAGATGGCAGCAAAAAGGAGCAGAGATGGATGGCAATGAAAAAGAAAATGTTGGAGGTGAGAAGTGAAAGTTGGCAGGAGGAGAAAAAGTTTGCAAGAGTGTCAAGTAAAAGGGAGAGAGAGGAGGAAGAGCAAAAGGCAGATGGAGAAATGACAGCGTGGAAAAGGGAGGACATAGACGAAGTGAGACAAATCAATACAAAGAAAAATGAAGGAAAAGGATGAGAGAGAAAACACAGGAAGAAAAATTAAAGCTTGTTTTTCTGTAGCTCCTGTAGTGTTAAGAATTGTTTCAATATTGTCAATTCTGAGTTTGATTGTAACCAGTTTCTAGTTTAATAAAGATCCGTTTGTTTTGTGATGGAAGACAAAAAGCTGTAAAGCTTCGCAAAAAACAATCTTAAATTCTTTTAACATTTTAGAAAACACTACAAGAAAACATAGAATACCGTTTAAGAAAACAGCAAAGCTAAAAAAAAACCCAAAAACCTTTCACCACAACTATATTTATATCATTCTATTGTTTTTTCTGTTCTATTGTAGTTTTTTTCCCTTAATATATTTTTATTCTGTTTTTCTGAAAAGTTGTTTTCCATTGAAGCCCTGAAAGGTAAATGAGACTAAATCAATATTTTGAGTCTAAAGAAAATGTTTTTTTTTTTTTTTTCCTTTGACTTCATGACTTGTAAACAGGCGAGGAAAAAACTCCCAAGTGCAAAAAAATATAGATTTAGCAATTTTTCTATTTTGCTTTTTCTTTTCTTCAGTCTCTGCAGCGACAGGAGAAACAGGTTTCTTTCTGGTTTTTATGTTCCGTCCAGACTACTATTTTGCACCCCAAGGCCACCGTAATTCTTAAACCCAAAGTGTCTTGAAGAATCAATTTTCTTAACTTCTTCCATGCAACAATGATGCATTTGCTTCTAAATTAGCCGATCGTGATGTCTGCCGGCCTATCGAGATAACAGCCAACTGCGAATCAATGACCTAAGTAGACATTTCCGCTTCCTCATAGCTATGCCGCATCTTAAACAAGACTTAAGGTTAACAAATGAAGATGGATTCATGGCCTGGATCTCTCCCTGTGGTCACTGCTTCTGCATGGGTGAGAAAAACTGCTGCAGGGGTATATCCATAACACACACTCTTATCCTGGGGCTTAGTGGGAGCTGCAAGAGCCGACGGCAGCGTTCAGACTTACTTTCTGCATGATGTGGTTGACCCAGGGTGACGTGCAGTTGCTGAGGTCAGGGCCTTGGGGATCCCAGTAGCCCAAATGGGCCACACACATGTATGTAGCCACGCCTGCAAGACAAGCAAAGCAAACAAGGTTAGACAGTCCTGACATTCACCAGGAGACACAAAGACTCTCATGCTGCTTTGCATTTTGTCTTTGTCACTGCGATAACTGAGGAGTGGAAGAATCTTCATCGTGAAAACTTTTCAGAGACGCAAGAGCACTTATCGTTAGCCTCAGAGCATAAGTGTCTAAGTCATATTTGAAGGTTTTATAGACAATGATGCCTGGTCATTCAGCATTAGGAGAGTAACTTTAGACAGATATCACAACTTAGCCGTCATATGACTGATGTAATTATGCTATGATAGGTAATGATATGTAGAGTAATGATTTTTCAGTTTTGTTTTCCAGATTTCAACTAAAAAGAGTTAAATTATTGATATAAAATCATATATGCACATGAAGGTCAGCATGTCCTGATCCATTTTAAATGTGCTGCATATATACAGATGAGGATATAGTCCGTAGAGGTGAGTAAGCTGTTATTTTGAGCCTGAGGTGGCACATCCAAGCAGGCATCTCATAAAAATGCATTATCTGTGGTGGATCAACACACAAAACTTTAAATGTTTGTTTTTTGTTTTTTTAAGAACAAGGCTGCTGCTTTCTGTTTTATGCAAGTATTAGTTAGTTAGTCGGCGTTAGTGGCGTGGTGGTTAGCACTGTGACCTCACACAGCAAGAAGGTCACTGGTTCAATCCTTGGCTGGGGAGAGGTTTGAATGGTGATCTTTCTGTGTGGAGTTTGCATGTTCTCCCTGTGTATACGTGGGTTCCCCCCAGATACTCCGGCTTCCTCCCACCATCCAAAGACATGCATGTTAGGTTAATTGGTTACTCTAATTTGCCCATAGGAGTGGTTGTGTGTCGCCCTAAGACTGCTGGGATAGACTCCAGCTTCCCTGCAACCCTTCGTTGGACTGTGCAGTTTCAGACAATGAATGAATGTAAGTATTAGTTGTTGCTGTTGTTTCTTGTCAATGATCCCTAATATGAGTGCATTTGTTTTTCTCTGTATATCAATACAGGAACGACTGCTTTCATACACACACATTGCAAATATAAGTGCTCATGCTAATTTCATCTTCTGCTATCCATCTAGCTTCTTACCCAGCGTCCCTACAGGGCAGGGCTGCTTGGCAGTCTGGCCTTGTTGCGTCCGGGGCCATGATATGTCGGCCATCACCCTTGGAGTGCAGAAATCTTGGGGAGGCAGCGCAGGGGGCTGTGGGACAGCCGGGTGGTTTTGCACCGGAGGCGATCGCCCTCCTTTCTGATTAGTATCAGGAATCAGATTGGTGTCGGGGGACGAGCCTCCAGGAGGAACCAAAATGGGCTGGCGGACTGTGGTGGTGGTCCTGTAGCGCTGGCCAGGCGATGTGGTGAGGAGAGGCCTGGGGGTGGTGTAGTAGGGAGGAGAACGAGTGGTAGTAGCACGGCTGGTTGATGAGGAGGAGGAACTTCCCCCGCCCATTGAACCGCCTCCTCGGTTTGGCGGCATCATTGGAGGTGGACGGTAGTCTAGCAAAAACAAGAAGACTTGATTATAATTGAAAGAAAGTAAAAACTGTTGATGCTTATTGTTTCAATTTTGCTAAAAAACATTTTTTTACCTTTCTTTAAAAAAGTATTACATTTTCAATGTACTCATTTTTAATTACTATATTTTTGTATTTATTTGACATTTTTACTTTTATGTTATTTATTCATTCAAAATTATATTATATTGTTTTTCCTTTTTGTCTTTTACTGCATGCATTGTTTTTAAATTATTGTAAATAAATGTAAGCGTTAAGGGGTTTAAAAGAAGCAATCCTCAATGTAAACACCAAGTGGTCTAAACATTAACATATAGGCAAAACTCATTAAAATAGAAACACAAACATATTTGCAGACACTCATTTATCCAGCACTAAATAGCAGTGACAGGAAGTAGGCTCATGGTTCTGATCACTTTCAAATGCTTCATTCTTTATCACTGTTGTCAAATCAGGTGTTGTCAAATCTTTGTGATGCTCTTCATCACTTTCCAGTGTTAGAATTCCAGAAACAGTTCAGTCACCGACAGTAGAAGGGAACCTATTCAGTATGTGTCAAAGTGAAGTAGTTGCAATCATCTTACAGCAAAACTCATGTTCTGAATAAGACCAGTGATTTCTCTTTCCTGCAAAAGATTACCAGTCTTTCCTCAGGGACTATTACACAGCAGTGGTTCTTGCAGCCTAACTTGGCGGAAAAAACATTCTTTCAGTGTCGTGCATTATTCATAACACCATGACATCATGAGAGGCAGAAAGGCAACTTAAATGCACATGGCACACTCCTTTATTGTCAATATTTCATTGTAAAACAGCTCAATTATTCACACCGGCCTTGTTTAAGGACAGATATGAAGAATGAGTGGATGAGAGGGCAGAAAAGAAGAGGAGCAGAGTGTGTGCTTGTAAAGTGTTCATGCCCTTTTAACTTACTGTGTATTAGTCCAATTTCTTTCTTTCTAAGTGGTGCTAGCATGCAGTTTTTCCTTACTTTGCTTCATAATTTCTTCTGGCATTACAGTCATTTTATGTAAGTCTATGCACAGGTGAAGCCTGTCTCTTCAAGCCTTCATATTTGCAGCCGTAAACATCTGACTTATCATAAATTATGGTTAAGAGCCTCATTAAAATAAATTAATTACTGACATCTGTCACAGGAAAAGGATTTAGCATTATATGGTTAAGTGTAGCCAACTAATTCATAGTTTAATATTTTAATATATGCATTTGTACCTGCTCCTATAACATCCCGCTATATTATATTCTGCAAATATAACATGTTTTTTTTTTGTTTTTTTTGTATACCTCAAATTATGTCCATGTAGAGTTTCAGGAAAGATCATAAATGTGCTAATAGAAATACAAATAGGCTATTTACGCATTGCTCCAGCTTTCATGAATCACAAAGCTGTAAATATAAACCTATATACATATATATATATATATATATATATATATATATATATATATATACATATTTATTTAGAAAAACTCTTCCCTCACCCATCCCTCCCATCTTTCCAGGGTAGGGCGGGTGGCTGTTCACCTCTCAAGCTTCAGTTGCCTTACTGCTTTTATTTTCAATGCCTACAGCAGGACAACCAACATCTTGTACAGTAGTAGAAGCAAAGCTAGCTAGATATCCATGTCTGTGTAAAACTAGGCCCTCTGGGGTCTCCAAAATTCAGCAATCATTTGCTGCCAGAAAAAGTATGAAGGCACATTTTGAAGCTTTAAGTCTAACCTGATGTTAAAATTATTGATTTACTGACTTTCAGCAAAGGTATAAAGCACCTTTCTTTATTCTTTCCTTGATCTGCCTGAGGCTAAACTATGTACTACATCCTGACCATTGCCACTGAGGGGTTACAGAGTTGTCAACTCTTAATGGAGCTGTTTATTTGTCCAGAGAAAGGAGTCTGATTGTTTGAATTTTACCACAACAGCTCATTGCAATTTACAGAGTAGCATGATCGTACCTACACGTCACAAGTTTTCTCCACTCTGCATATGGATGGTAAACTGTGAGGGTATAGTCAGAGTGAGGAACGTGAGAAAAGTGTGATGAGATTCAATGATTCACCAGTTGGATTATGCAAATAATTTTTCCTTACTGTTTTGGTAATTGATGTCTTTTTGCATGATTGCTCCTTTGGGGGACGATGTGGGGGGTGCGACCGTGGAGAGTGTGTGGGTGGTAAGCAAGAGTTGATGCTCATATTATTGCCTTTGAACTTAAAATGCCCCTTTCTGTTGATTTTAGATTTAATTAAGTTCACTGTTCTTACCTCCATCTTTCCTGTCTGCCTGCATCACCGACATCGATGCAACATCTCATACGTCCTGTTCAGGAGTCAATGAAATGATCTTGTATCTAAACTCCTCTGCTCCCCAATCTTGAATCACCGCTGCCCTGCCTTATGCATTCTCCACAGAACATTGCCATCAATCATGCGTGGCAGCCGCCGCCTAGGGACAAGCTGTCAATCTGCCTGCGCTTGTGCGAGTGTGTGTACTTATGAAGCCGAGGCTGTGTGTGCCTATCTGGACTCAAATGGGAAGCTCCATTAGGGGGCTCTGCCACAACAATAGAAGAGTAATGGTGTGTGTATGTGTGCGTCTGAGGCTGATGTCTGCTGTCATTTGAGTACAGGCCAGAAAAGTGGCTGGCAGCTTACCGGCAAGGTAACACAAAAGACTGCAAGCATCACAGGCAAAGGGCCATGGCACTTCAATGCCAGTGAATCTCTAGCTTTACTCTTCTGACACTTTTCAACAGATTTCTTTTCTTTATTTTTCTGGCTCACAGCTGTCTTTCACTCTTTGATGCGTTCTTTATTCTACAAATACCATTTTTCATGTGCATTCCCCCTGTGTCTTGAGTTTGTCCTCCTTTGCTTGCTCTTTTGCAGCACTTTATTTTGCAATGTGATGAATTCATCACTTGCATCACTCAAGGCTGTGGGGAACTACAGGAGCATGACACAAGTTCATGAAACATTTATAAAGAAGAAGCCTAGGTTGTACTCATGAGGGCTGACATATCTCCCTACATTTAAACTTGGGAGGCCTCAGGTAAATGCGCCATGACAGCCTCGACTAACCTAAACATTGTGCTCTTTGGCGAAATGGATGCCAAAAGAACAAGTAAAAAAAAAAAGAGGATAGTACAAGAGATTTCTCCAAGGTTTCTTTGCACTGCATGTATTTGTGTGGGACATAATGGTGCAAACATGTTTCAGGGGAAACATTAGTTATCAAATCACTGCCTTTGTGTTGCAGAAAATGCACAGAAACATTCGCTGCAGAAATGAGAGAAATTAGATTTTTTTTTTTTATAGTAACATTACGCTGCTGCTGCTGCTGCTGCTGTGTTGGCTGATTGCCTGCAGCATCCTACAGCTGCATTAACTATATTGTTTAAGACTGGGCAATGAGCTTCAGATCGATGCTACAGTAAATTAGACTTTCCAGTATTAATTATACATCGCAATATGACAAAATTAATGGGCAATGAAATAAACTGTGAAGCAGGGAAGTTTAAGGCTGAACATCTGACTAGACCCATGGACAAATGCATGAAAGACCACCTTTAGTTTTCCATTTCAGGGCTTTAATATGAACAGAAAAAATAACGATATGTTGATGATATAATCAATATGGTATGTTTTTAGCTAATTTTCAGCAAACCCAAAGTGCCTGAAGTTGCTTGTATATCATGTGACGATTCCATTCCATTCCATTCCTTTCCTATCCTATCCTATCCTATCCTATTCTATTCTATTCTATTCTATTCTATTCTATTCTATTCTATTCTATTCTATTCTATTCCATTCCATTCCATTCCATTCCATATAATTTGTTTTGTTTCGTCTTCCTGACCTGCAGGAAGCCCAGGGGAGTGTGAGACAATAGCAGGCTGGCAGTAAGCATGCTCTTGAAGATGTCATCTGTCACCACACTGGAGAGGCCACATAGATGCTGTCAGTCAGCCAGGGGATGCTTGTGCATCTCTAAAGTCTGACACTGTGTGAACGTATGCGTGTGTATGACGGTGTGTGGCAGTGTTTCTCTGTTTGGGTAAGGCTGCCTGCCTGTCTCGCGACGGCTCGCCTATCCTGAGCACTCTTGTCAACTTTCTTGCTCGGTAAACAAATGGGTCGTAAAAACTGCAACACAAAAGGTGGAAGGCAGGGAGGAGAGAGGAGAAAGAGACGAACTTCCCCTGGCAAGTTTTCTGATGCCGTCAGAACAACAGCAGCCAGACAGCGAGAGAAGGAACAGAGGCGAAGAGAACAGGGATTTGAACGAAGACTGAAGTTTGTCCAAAGTGGGATGAAGTGTCTGTTCATCTTAATATGCATGACTGCATGATGATTATAAGGATTTGCTTAAAATGCACACAAACACACACACACACACACACAAGCCATCTCGAGCAGCATGGAGGGAAGAATCCCGAGAGGAAACAGCAAAACGATAATCTGACTGGGGGTCACAAAGCTTTCTAGGCAGGATAGCAGCACACGCTGAATGCATGCTGCGATAAAGCACTACCCCTATGGCTGGAGAGCACACACCAACATGCACACACTTTTACAGACACTTTTTTTTTTTTTTTTTTGCTCAGTTGTGCACACACTGGAACAGAAATGTGCTTTCCAATACACACACACACACAGACCCACAGCTTGTGGCAAGTGGCTCAAGTCTGCTGATAAGACAGAATGGAACACTTCAAAGCAGTGATGCTTTAAGATAAAAAAAAAAAAAAAAAAACAAAAAAAAAAACTCCAACTAATCAAGCCTCCTTCAAAATGGCTGCCAGGCACCATCCTATTCCACTGCTAATGTTTCACATGCAGACGCATGGCTGCTTAGCCCCATTGGCTTTGCCTGTTGGTTGCATAATCATGTCGTCCCTCTGCTGAAACTGTAGGTACCTGCAGCAAATTCACCACTTATATGCCACTTTTTTTTAATCAGGGGAAGTTCCCATGTTCAAAGCAATGAGATAAAAGGACGATGTAGTTTCCATTTCTCCTGTGTTGTTTTTAATTTAAGACATTAGGATATCATCAGCGTATTTCTTTAAAGCCTGAATGGTAGCGTATGCTTTTCCACACATTCTAGATTCGTGTTAAAATCGGTGAAAATAACTAGCATGAATACACAAAAGACATCCAAGAAAATCCTATTAACATGCTGAATGAGAGATGTAGCCTTTAGCGAGGAACCCAATAGCTATTCAGGATTTTCTGTACTTTATTACCATGTTTCATAAACTGTTCTTCCACCTGCACATTTTTTTACAATTCAAAAATGAAATCTAAAGAGCAGCTATGGCTGCACGATGCTCGTGCCGCTCTTATTGTATTTACTTCCTGCAAGGCTGCGGGTTTCCCTTCCACCCTATTGTCCTGGCTGGGCCTGCTTAATTTGGCATCTGCTGTTTGGCAGAAGAGAAGTGGTGCAGAGGCCAACGGCACGCAGAGGGTCTGGCTGAGGCTATCCAATTGATAAGGACACACTGCAGGCAAAGAACAGGTGCAGCAGACTCTCTGAAGCAGAGTTCAGTCTCTGCTGACACGACTGTGTCGTAATCTATTTGGGAAGGAGGGAGATAGGCAGAGAGGGGGGAAGTGGAAGAGCAGGTGATGGATGCTGCTGGAAAAGACAAACAAGAGAGAGTGGGAGTGCAGAGTGAGGTATTAAACTGAGTGTATTCATTTTGTGTTGTGTTGCAATGCTTATTGGTGTAGAAAGCTGCTGTATCACAGGGACGGCCTGATTTTAGTTTTAACTGCTCGTTGCCTTTTGCGTTTATGTATGGTTTAATGGTTTTCTAGCAGCTATAAATGTAAAACTAGATCCACAGAGACCAGGGGTGTCCAAAACCAGCCCGCGAGGGCCGATGTCCGGCAGGTTTTTGAAGTATCCCTGTCTGAACACACCTGACTTCCGTTAAATGGATCCATAAGTTCCGCACAGTGAATCTGAGTCAGGTGTGTTGGAACATAGAAATCCTGCAGGACTGGAACTGGACACTCCTGACCTAGACTATCAGTGTATCTTTGTTCACTGCTAAAAATCGCAAAAACAACATTAAATGCTATAAATTAAATCCCACAGCCTTTGCAAAGTTTGAAACTATGTTATTTGACAACTTTTGACAAATTATAAAAAAAAATTTAAAAAAAAGTGTTTTATTTGAAATTGTGGATTTTTGTCATTAAAAGCAGTTTCGGCCATTAGAAGCAATGTTTACGTCAACTGATGTCTAACGACATGAAAACCAGAATAACTGAGATCACCAGGCATGACCACAGTTTAACATCATCCGCCCAGCCACTGTCCATGTTGGCAGCTATGACTCTCTCTTGGACTCTCAGTAATAGTTACGCAGCAGTGAATAACACATTTCCCCTGCTGCTTGGCACTGGTAAGTATGTTGTGCAGCCCTGTTTGTTACTTCAAAATAGGTAAACACAGCTGAACGCCCTTTGCTACATTTTTTAATTAATTGTTTGCAAAACACCAGGATGTGAGTTGGAAATTAGTTGGTTCATCATCCTTTCTAAGTCCAGAAACAGCAGCAAGACTATGAACTGTCTTTCCTCAAATATGCCTATAAAATCTTCAAGTATAAGTGGAACAAATGCTGCAAAACAAAACAAGTACCTTACACACTGAATACATGAAATATTCACTCTGAATGTTGTACTAAGAGCTAGATGAAGTGCTTTGTTTCATGTCTGTGCAGATCTGTTTTGGTCACACTTGACCAAACTATCATGCAATTCTTAAGTTATGACATCTTGAATTAATGTAAGCTATTTGAGGACATGTACAGCTTGGAATCATTATCCAGCACACATGGTGTATCACTGGTAAATATTAGGAAAAAAAAGTTGAGGTCCCAGGAAGCCCACAGTGAAGCTTTCTTGCTGAGAAACATGCAGTCTATGAATAGTCCAATAGTCCTTCATCCAACTAAGACCAGCTAAACTGAAACCATATTGTGGGAGATTTCAGATTTTTTTTCTCCAATAATAACTCACTTCGGAAAAAAGTGAGATTGATTTGAGATGATTTTGCCATTATTTCATTTAGTTAGTTATAGAGTTAAATGATTAAAGTTGAGTCGTGATCACTTTATGCGTACTGAAACCCAGAGTGCTTCAGTGTTTGAGAACAGATGGTATTCCCTTTTATTCACTAAGTGTGGGATAAATGTGGATTTTTTTTTTCTCTGGACCTATGGGTAATAAAGGCCCATAGCCCCACAGGAAGCCATTTAATGCGAAGATAAGTTCTGAAGCAGTGTAAAAGATTCGGAATTCAAAGGTTTCCCCCTTTGTAAACCATCAAAACACATACTGTGTAAATATGCCTTCATTTTCACACAGGCAGAATCTACACACACACGCACACATTTACACACGCACAACGTGGTTTGAAAAGCCAGAAAAGTGCTGAGGGTTAGTCTAATCAGCGATCTGGTGAAAGAGGGTCTCCACTTCAACCATTAACTGTTGTTATTCTCTCCACTTTAGCTTGCTTCCAACATTTCCTGCACTGCTGCTGCTTGATTGCAATCTGGTGCCAAGAAGGAGAATGGAGGAGGTGAGAGAAGCAAACAGAGGAGGGAAGGGCAGAGGAAAGAAGAGGCGGTGGGGGTGGCAAGGAGAAAAACAGGTGGAGGGGGTATTAAGACAATAGTTGCTCTATGCATGACTTCCTTAGGAAACGGGACTCTGTGATTTTAAGCATAAAGGGTTCAAAAGCCAGTCTTTAAATCTCTATAATCTGACATCTAGGCAGGTGAAGGTCATGCACATGAATCTCTTAACTTGACGCACTGTAAAAGATTGTGACACTTACAGTAAAAAATTAGCAATAGAATTGCTTGTATTTTACTTTTATTTCTAGATTCCGTGTGGAATCATTTTTATGTTACTGCAGTGCAGGAATCCAGTGATTTACAGTGTTTTGCACTAAACTACTGCCATCTGCTTTGCCAGTTTTGAAACATTTTTTACAGTGTAGAATAATTCTAGGAATCAGATTTTTATTTTTGTCTTAGTAAGATGTGCGAAGGATGTTATGTGTTGTTAGAAGATGTTTTTTTCAAGTCTCGATTAACTCTCTACAGTATATTCAAAATTGAAGAGAAATGACTTCAGGAAAACTATTAATCTCCCTGATGGATGTCAGATTTTTTTTCTTTTGCCTGCAAGTGCCGTTGTTGAGAGGCAAATTGACAAGTTTGACTAGTTTAGCACAGCGTTGTGTGAAAAGTGATCAGCACACAAAGGCTGAGACAGAACTGCAGCCTTTTTAATACTGAAATACTGAACATTAATACTGAAATAATTCTGCACTGGGCACATTTTCTAGTCTTAGATGATTAAATAAATTCACAAGAAATAAAAAAAAGTTTGGAATGAAAACCTTTATGAAAAAACTATTTGTGAAAGCACAAAAAAGTACAGCTTAATTATCATTATTTAATCATTTTCCATCAAATTTTTACAGATTTATAACACTGCAAAAACTCAGCCTAAATATATGAATAAAGACTATTATTATCAATTCTAGCTACATTATCTTAGACTGTCAGCAAAAACTGGTGCAGGGTTGCTCAGGAAACTTTTCATAATTACTTTTAACTGCTGTTTCTTTATATGAGCTTAAGTAAAGCATCATGCTGATGGACAGTGAGACGCCACAAAGACAAATAATGTTAAAGCAATTTTATGGGTGCATTCACATCAGGATGGTCCACTAGACTCGGTCCAACTGGGGACTTGGTTCAGTTGGAAGCAGGAAACATTCATTTGGACCAAGAGTGCATTCATGCTGCACTTCCCAAACAAGTTGGAGGTTTAAAAAAAACCTGCTTCACTCTCCATCAGAAGCAAGAAAACATGATGCTGCATTGGATCCTAGTGATCCAGGTTGATCATATTTCCATCAGAATATGGACTAAATTTCACCATGTGTTCCCTGTGAGCTATTTTTCCCATCCATGGCAGCCTATAATCCCAAATGGATGTTGGTCCTGTTTACCCACAGTTCCATGCTCTGAACTCACGCTGCTCTTTGTTTTATAGTCCGCTTGAAATGGATGGAGATCTGCATTTGTAGGCGGACCAAGTCTGCAACTCTGTTCCAAATCAGATTTTGCGTATTCACATTACCTCCTCAAACGATAGGGGACTTTCCAAACAAACGGATGAGGACTCATCAATTTTATAGTTTCCATCCAAACAAAAGAACAAAGATACCTGGAAAATGGAGTAGCTGAAGAAATCAAAAAGAAGGACACTAAAGAAAAAACAAAGATCGTTTTCTCCCATCCTGAATATGCAGATAATATGAATCATTTTTTGACTTTGTTGGGAAAACTTTCTAAAGTGTGGCAAGACAGACTGGAGGAGATAAATTATTCAAATGTTTCATCGGAGCCATGCTGCTTGCGTAGGGCAAACCTCTATAATATGCATGTAAGAAGACATGATGAAACAACTCTATAAACAGCAGAGAATGAGTGCGCATTTGGGGACTGTGGGGTGGAAGAAAGCGGTGATGCAGAGACAAGTGACTTTGACTCCGACTTTACATTCATGCACTAGGCCTCTATAATATATACATCTAAGGGCACTCAATGAAATAGGCCTGTGTGATGTGGGAGCGAACTTGGAGCAGAAAAGGAGGACAGATTAGGCGGGAGATAAGCATGTTGGAGAGAAAAATGGGGAAAAACACTGAGTGAAAGAGAAAGATGTATGAGAAGGAAAGAGGAAACTTTGAGATTCCTGCCATTGTGAGTTGGTTTTTGTGTGCGAAACAGGGGGGGGACGGGGATTTAACAGTCAAAGAATAAAACACAAACAGACAAGGAAAACAATAGATGTAGAGAGGCAGTTTGCTTTCTTGTTAAATACCAAGGGAGAAAGTATGCGGGTTTCAAAAAGATCATTTCCTGCTGCACCAACCGTGTGATAGAATGCATAGGAGGCAGTCTTAATGTTATCTCTTAGCCCAAGGTTAACAAAACCCGCTTCATTTTCTTTCTTTCCTGTGATGTTCAATTTCTAATGCTTAAAGCAAACCAGAAATACATACATAGAGAAAGTGAACTAAGCTGGATATATTCCTCAAAACCAGGAACCTTATCTGTCTTTCAGTACTTACTACTTTTAGTGCAGCAAACATTACATCCTGAAGTCTTTTTATTTGTTCATTCATTTCTTTTCATGTATTTATTTTTTCCAAAAGCTAAATTTCTAAGCATATAATATGTATTTTGTCCAAACCACCAGCACAGCCACTGTCGGTGATACTGTTACTTGATACCGATACTCTGAACTGCTGAGCTTCAGTGGAAACTGGAGAAGTTTTGGAAAAACACATTTTAAAATGTACTTTTGCTAAGGTTTATTTTATCTGTACTCTTGCACTTAAGTATTTTTCAAGTCTGTAACATCAGAGGGTGAAAACAAAAGTCACATCAAAGAAAGTAAAAGAAAAGCCAAATTGTGTGAGACTGGCCGAATCAACAACTGCAGCAGAGAGGAAGCTGTTGGAGTGTCTGCCGAGTGGCTGCTGGAGGGCACTCAGCTGACACCACTCTGCGACAGATACGGTGCATGTGTTTAATGTGGAAGTTCACTGGCGGGGTAGGCTGTCAGGAAGTGTGATCGCAACTGGACTGTGATTGTGAACTGCAAAAAATGCAAAGTAATAAACCAAAACAGTGGTGTCATTATGGAGGTTATGGCTGGCATAAAGTAAGCAATTTATGAATAATGGTTAGCAACACTTTAACAGTGATCAGGTGGATATTTGCTTATGATTGAGATTTTTCCTTAACACATCTGAATTTATTGTAAATTCCTAACTAAATTTACCTCACTAATGTAACGCTGTCCAGGATATTTTCTATATCCTAAGTGAAATAATAGTTAATGTAATAATCAGCAATTCCTTAGTTACTAATATTAGTTGAAAAATAAGATTGGGTTATGACTACATACCTTTCATATCATCTTCTAGGTAATGGGAATCTGGAAATATTTATCTGGTAATCTCTGACTGTTTAGCCTTGATCTTGTTCATAACATCTATATTGGGGTAATCCAGTTTGAACCAGACAGCCACTCTCAACTTGAAGATTCTTGTTCATATGTGACTGAAAATGTCCGAATATTTATCTCCTTACTTTGTATCAATGTTCTTACAGCCCCACTGCTTGCTAGCCAACTAGCTAGCTAGTCCTTGCTAGCTTAATCTATTCTACCAGCTGCTGGCAAGCTCAAACTTTCATGTCAAAAAATACAGAGCACAAACCAATAGTTTACGCAATTTGGTCATTTTAAAATGGCATCATTACACAATTTGCATAGTTTATTAACAGTGACTATAGATTACAGAACTCCCAGTCTTGTATATAGCACATACAAATTCTAATATCATGGCTAGGTGGACATTCATTGGTTTCCTTGAAAATACTGCTGGAAACTTAAACAATGACCCTCTTGTTTCTTTGTACATATTAGACTCTGTATAAGAACATTGATGTGCGCATATATATATATATATATATATATATATATATATATATATATATATATATATATATATATATATATATATATATATATATATATATATATATATATATATATACACATATATATAGTAATTGTTTGCTTGCAAAAGTTTTACCCTAATATCAAGTGACACCTACTGTGTGCTATGTTCAACAAAGTTAAAGTTGTTACCACTGTTTTGTTATAGACTTTGCACACATGGCCTTCAAAAAACTGGGTGTACTGAAGGAACTTTGCTTTCATCCCTTTGTCAAACAACAGAACAATGCAACCACTTCAGACTGAACACTGTTTTAACCACATATCTTTGTTATACAGTTAAAGACACAACTGTAATCGGTGTCCTCTGTGTTGTACCCCAGTTATTTTCTGTCCTCAGTGGCCAACCTCATCCTTCTCGTAGGCCATGGCCCATTTCCTGTCTCGTTTCATATCTTAAGAAGTTTACATGAGCCGGAACAAAAACAGGGTATGCATTAAGCAACATCAATAATGACTGGAAACCTTCTGAATGGCCCCTTTCATTGGTCTGTTTCCTGAAATTACAACAGTAAGGGAAGGAAAAAACAAAAAACTTAAGCTGGACATAACAAGTTTGCTTACAGCTCTACAGCAAAAAAAAAAAACCTGTATCAACATGCAACCAAAGAAAGCTTCAATAAATCAATTTGTTGCCTCACTATCTGAAGAATGAGAAAATCATGCAGTTAAGGTAGCTAATTTATTCCTTGTCTTCATTGAGTGAGGAAGCAGAGCGGAGACGAGCACAAAAGAGCCGGGTGTCATTGATTGTATGTATTTATCCCCCACTGGTCAGTAGTCTGGCTCGTTGCTATGCACTGGAGGTCATTCCTAACATTAAATCTCCATTGATCCCCTCTTTAAAGCCTCTTGAGACACCCAGATCTCCATAATGAGAGTGATCACCTCCTCATAATAAATAAACACTCACAAATCGAGAAAGAAAAAACTCAAACTGTAAATATATTGGCCCATGTGCATGCCCATCATTATATAAATGCACATATTTATATATGTGTGTGTGCAAACAAATACATAAGCAGTCTTTTACAGGCTCTTTTCACACACACACACACACATACACACACACACACACACACACACACAAACCCACACACTGATCGGTTGAAACCAAGTTTATTGCTGTCTCGCTCTATAATTTCTTGTACTGCGCCTCCTAACTGCATGTAAGAGCATGCGTTAATTCAGACATCATTTAATAAGACACGCAGCCAGACTGCCTTGACCACTCCATAGAAAGGTGCTGAAAGGCAATTACGCTGGGCAAATAGCCCTTCAGGCTCCAGGGGCCTAAGCCCTTCCATCCAAAGGAAAGAAGGAGGGGAGGGTGGACTAACACTTCATACCAGAGTCAAAAGTGATCTTAAGACAGGACTCCTGGCTCTTTCACATTGAAATGGTATTTATATATATATATATATATATATATATATATATATATATATATATATATATATATATATATATATATAATGTATGTGTGTGTGTGTATATACACTTAAATTCCTAAATTTACTGATAACCAATCCACAGTGTCTTTTCTATAACGTGTTGCTTGTTGCATGTTTATATCTTAATTTGTTCTCTTGCCATGATGAAAATTCCAAATATCTCATATTATGTTGATCAAAGTTAGACCATTTTCTGACCCATTGTCAGAAAAAAAATCACAAAGATCGGTCAAGTTGTAGTTGTTTGTGGAAAGTTGCAAAGAAACGGACAGACAGATTACCGCCAGCAAAAACATAACCTCCTTGATGAAGATAAGCATCTTGCTAAAAAGGGCCCCAAGGACCTGAAATTTTCTGGACCCTCTGTGGTATTCAAGCATGCAAATAAATTATAACTTCCATCTGCTTAATGTTTTAATGTTAACAAAACACTGAGATGCATTATACCTGTTTTGCTCATTGGAGTTTCAAGCTGCATTTGAGTGCTCTTGGTTTATCAAAACATTTAATCCAAACAAAACAGTGATTTGCAAGTGTGGATTTAAAAGTTGTCATGAGGACAGTGAAACAAAACCGAACCAAAACAATGAGCAGAAACTTTCCCTTTGACCAGTTCCGGCTTTAAAATACTTTGTCACAATATCTAAAAACTCTAATTGGAACAGCTTCCTGCTGGAAATTATAGGACCCATAAACATCTCTCATAGTGTGTTTGTGTTGTGCTTCATCACTAATAAGAATGAAAATACATTTTAAGCATTCATTAACAGCAACTGGTGACCAGCATTGACAGCAAACTCATATAAATGACTCAAAGGTAAACGTAAAACACATGTCAAACAGGTTGGAGCATCTTATCATATACAGCTGTTAATAGTCCCACCTTCCCCCACACACTCTTCCTCGCTTGCCTTATACACTCACTAAGAATGTGCTGTGATTTGTTTAGCAGCCATGGAGACTAAAGAGGAAGCGTATAAGTGGTGCACTTAAAAGTAGGTGTATGTAAGGTTTGGCATTAATGCTGTTAGAGGTATTTTTCTAAAGGCAAAGATCAAGATAGTCTTTATGATGTCTAGCTGATTTCCACAAATAGCAAATCTGCTGACATCTAGACTTCCAGGGACACTAATATATTGAGGGATAGCTGCAAAATTATTCCAGTACATGTTTTATTTCTATTTGTTTGTGTGGACTCTTTTGTTCCCTCTGAAAATATACGGATCTCAGGTAGGGGCTGATTAACAATCCTAATTGAGAGACATGACAGCACAGATGGTACATTTCTTTATCTACTTTTTCCAACTCATTTACCAGAATGAATCCCTAAGAGAAGATTACGACTACAACTCTTCCGCATGTTGCAACTGATAGAAGTGTTTTATAGTCAAATACATGTCATATGCCATCTTGTAGCCTCTTCAATGCATATCATAGAGAAAGTCTTCAAAGAATGATATTACGATGCTGTAAAATGAAACTAGAAAGAATTGGAGCAGGAACTTGGGTTGGACTTACCATTGTTGCCAAAGTCCAACGAGTACTTGACCACGTGGTAGTTATTCCACACGTATAGCAGGTTGTCTCTTGGGTTGTAATCCACTGCAGCTATGTACTGGTAGGAATTAGGGAATGGTATGTTAACCGTCACTTCCTTGCTCTTATCAGTGTTGTACATGTAGTCGATCTTGTTCCCTGTCCCTTCATTGTCGTCATCCTCATAGACGGTTTTGACCACATACAGGACTCCGCAGATCATGAAAGCATTGGAGGCTGAGCGCTTGTCGTAACTGGTGTCCCAGGAGCCTTCGATGCGCAGGGTGTAAGGGTTGAGCTGGCTTACCACGATACGCCCGTTGTTCTGCTCTGTTGCATAGATCACCCACAGCCCATTCTCATCCACAGCAAGGTCAATGTCCGACTTGCCCCCCCAACGGTATGGTGAAGTGTCATGGTAGTTGGCATTGGCAATGATCGCCTCACCGCTTTTAATGCGCGTGCGCAGGTCAAACTTTACAATGTTACGGGTACGCTCTTTGTTAAAGAAGAGCGCACCATCATAGACAACAAAACCAGTCCCATCCACACGATGTGGCAGTTTATATGTGGTGGTAGGCCGGCCAGCGATGAAGTCCTCTTTTGACGAATATTCTGTCAGCGTGTCGGTTCGGTATGGAGTCCAGGGCATGTAGTAGATCTTATCAGAGGATTGCATCGGGTCTTTGCACCATGCACCAGACTGGTGGTCTGATTCAAAGAGATGTTCACTTTGATACACTCCCCGTAGAATCCCAGGGCACAGAAATACTAGGGAACAAATGACAACATTTTCACATTAGATACGCTTTAAACCAGTGATGTCAAATGTCAGCTATTCTCTCCAGAGCTTCTGACAGTGCCATCATCTGTGCTTGCCTCTTTTTGTAATTGTTCATAAATAATATAACACAGTGTTCTAACTTAAGCTTAACAACCAGTGAATGATGATGACATGATAGGCTTACCGTGTTGTGATTTGGATTTTGTATAGTCTGTCATTCTTAAGCACAGCAACAGCATGCCTTCTATTCAACAGATAATACCCTGTTCCTCACTTAAGAGATGAAGGGAAAATAGCACATTTTGTTCTACTTCTACCCTTTATTCCCATTTCTCCCTCCCTCCTTAGTTCCTCATTAGTCTCAGAGCTCTTTCTTCCTTTCTCTCCCTTTCCATTTCTGTCAGTAACCTCCCGACTCCAGAGCCGAGCACATCTTTTATCGTCTGCTGTTTTTGCAGTTGTTACAATAATTATTTTCCCACTCCACGCTCTGTGTTCCCATCTTGGAATACCGGGGTCATGTTTTATGAGGGATGTGGGAGTTGTAGTAAATTCTGGGAAGCCACCGCGACCAGTCTTAGGAACCTTTGTAATTTAACTGGAATGTTGTCGCATCTATATAACACACACGCATAAAGGCCAGATGTGCATTGTGGTCTTGCTTTCCCCATTTTGTTTAATAGTGAAATTCCAGATTTCACACAAAAGCCTGGGAACATTTATTGAATATTCATTGGCTTCTTAAAGCACTGACATCGCTTTAATATCACAAGGAAGCATTTGAAATATTAAATGTCACTGTAATTTTCTGTTCATTGGCTCATTATAAAAATGTACTCAACCCATGGAGAGTTTGTTAAGTGACATTCTACACAATATCATGGAATGATATGGCCCTGGAGTGTGTCTAATGAGAACCAGAATTTCTAAATTGCCTCTATATGCAAGCTGTCTTAATATAGCAGCAGTGACTTTGAAGGAGATGTCATGCTGCCACAAGGTACAAAACGCTTCAAACACTGCCATCAAAAAGTGACGACCAATCCCAGATTTTGAGAATGTGTGCATGAGCGTGGGCTTGAGTTACAGACTTACCTTTTTGTTCTACTTCTGCATGAGCCACGGGCAAAAGATTTGGAAAATAAAAGAGAGAGAACAAGGGAGAGAAAGAGATAGAGACAAGAGACAAAAATAGATTAATGATGCAATAATAAGGAAATCATGATAATACAATCTCGGATCTCCATAATCGTCCTCATATTTCATCCTAACCTTGTGAGAGTGCCAGGATGCTCTCCATGTGTGATTGGTAATAACATTACATAAACGTCTGAGGAGAACGCACTGAAACTGGAAAGCTGTCTCGCAGTATTGCATCTCACATACGCTGTGCACCCACATATAAGGGGGGGGATAAGCAAAGATGCTCATGTCCAACAGACACCCAAAGAGGAAGAGGAATACTGTGATGAAACGCATAGGAGCATGACACAACATGCACACACACATACTCGTAGTGTCCCTGGTGGTCTTCCCCCCTACTGCAGAACAAAATACAGCAAAACAAAATGACCTGCGATAATAAGCTCTTTTAATGTATGCTAATAGTAACAGAGCAATGAAAACTAGGAAACTGATTTGATTACTGGGATTGCATTTCAGTGGACAAGCCAAAACTGCTGCAGTAAAATGCTTTTTGATACCCACTGGATGAGCTAATGCTCTGTGTGTGTCGTGTAATCCGTGTGGCTGTGTATGAGCGCAGAAGCATTTCTGTGTGTGTGGAAATGGGAGCACACTGAAAGCACCGGTTAGTGTAAAGCCAGACACCCATTCCCTGTCGATAACAAAGCTTTCATTCATAAATGGAGCAAATCTGAAACCTTTTATTTTTTTCACCCCCCCCAAATAAAAACACTTATTAGCACATTTACATTATCTGGTTTGTGGTGGAACAAGCTACATTGTTGCTGGCTGGAATTCTGTGAAAAAGGTTGGTTGGTAATTAGGGATGGGGTGTCATAAATGGTGGTGGAGGTGTGGACCCAATTGCAGGAGAAGGAAGCCAGAGATGCGGAACATGGAGGTTTTAATCATGGAATAAACTGAAGGCAGAACTCACCAGGGAAACATGGTCTAACACACACAATGATTCAGCAACTCAAAACAGAAACCAAGGTGCGTATTTACACACACAAACAGCACAAGACACAGGTGGAATGACTTAACTAATGAGTTCAGGTGAGCTAATGAACGGAAAAGCAAAACAGGAAACTAGGCATTAGGGAACAAAAGCAGGAAAACTACAAACTAACACGGGAAACCAGGAACTAAATCGAACACAAAACATCAAATCCTGACATGAGGGTTGAGCAGATTTTAATGTTAAAAATGCCAATATCTCAAGTGAGATTTTCTGCACCAACACCTCTCCTTATGATCCTAAAACCCAAACTGTAAAAGCTTTGGATTTAGTGTCTTTGTAAAGTCCATAAATATGGCATAAAGAAAACACATCAATAATTTAATAGAATATTAATATGTGACTGTAAATTTGAAATAATGTTTGCCCCAGATCTCAGAAAACAGCCTGCCTGAGCATCCTGTTTTTGAGCCAGATTATAAGAAAACAATGTAACCTAGCTTTCAAGAAATATTGGTATTCTAGTGTCAAAAAAGGGCGCAAGCCTTTCATGATTAATTATGTGATATCATAACCCAATTATCTTCATTGTTCATCACTTTCTCGGAGAGTCAAGTTTGACGGTGTGTGTCTGTCAGACATGATATGTTGTTAGGAAAATCTCAAGCCAAAAGTTGGTGATATAGCTGTTGGGACATATTCATTCTTATTGAAGTTGGAACTAACTGCATATTTGCACTCAAACATGTGAAGTTTTTTGCTAACAAGAATGGCACCAGTACAATTATCATTTGGCAAGTTAAGAAATGAGTTAACATCTCATGTTGTCATATAAGCCACACAGATGACAGGGTAAAATCTGACACCGAAACAAAAAAAAAAACAGTTAACCTGTCTATGTGTAAATCTCAGCTTTGTAAAGTGTTTTCCTGAGTTTATTTTCAGTTCCTGAAAACTGCATTTGCATGAAGTAAAGCACAAACACACAGAAAATCAGCATTTGTCAGAAAATCTCTGTGTGTGAATAAGGTCTCAGAAGCATCAAATTTTGTTACTAAAAATTTAGAACCAGGCGTTGAGTGGAATCAGTTCTCAGTGCATGAAGAAAACATAATTGGCCACTTGCAATGACCGGCAGAGAGGTGAAGCTGGACAATCTAACAAGGCCCTTATTGTTCCCCTTCCCCCTGACCCAAACCCTAACACCTAACCAGTTATGCTAGATATGGGCAGACTTGGATCTCTATCGAAGGATCCAACAAGTTGCAGTCAACAACTGTGGTGGACATCCATTAGTAAAAAATATAGGAAAGTTGGTCAGTAATTACTTTCATATCTGTTAATATCTAGACTATTTATATCATAAGTGAGATGCCAATCAGTCACATGAATTTACTGTTTGCCACCTCAGACCAACAGCTGGTGAGGTACATCATTTTAGTCTTTTCTCATCAGACATGATGTGGTTATACAAATCTTTTAAACAGTAGTTTATTATTATTATTATTATTATTATTATTATTATTATTATTGTTGTTGTTGTTGTTGTTACTTTTTTATTATTAATAATAATGATAATGATTATAACAATAATAATAATGATAATAATAACAATAATAATTTAAAGTTTCTTAATATCTTCTAAATGAAAGTCATAAAAAGCTGATAGGAAGCTTGGCTTATCATAGACAAATTGCTATCCATAGATTTTCACAGCACTCTCTAATGAAATGCACACATCCTTAAAACCTTTTTAACATATGAATTTGATTCTACTTTGGCCCCTTGGGGTCTGAGCGGAATGTGAACACGACAGAAACCTAATCCTGCAGGCTGTGCCCCTTGTGTCTTTCAAGACTGCTAGAGACCTGCTGTATGGAACTAGTCCCCTGAGAGGTGAGAGGAAAGGAATAGAGGAAAGGAAAGAAGAGGAAAAAAGTAGAGAGGGGAGCAAAATCCTCAAAGGAAAAAAAAAAACATTCAAACTTCTGGATGGCACATGTTTATATATAGAAAATGTACTCTACATATTGCAAACTATGTGCATAAATTCTTCAGCACATTAAGCCAAAACCCATCAGCAGTCGATATAGAAACACAACACATGTGACATACAAAAACACACATGCACACACCAACACTCAAGCAACCATTAAATCCTCGCCTCATGAAAAATGCATGCTAACTGGTGCAGCTCAGCACAATTCCCGATAAATAAGCAATCTCTGGAAGGAGATTGTATCCAACTCAGAACCCTGAAACAAGTATACATGCGTGTTTGCGCGTGCATTTGTATGCTATTAAAGGTTAAGATACAAAATGGTTCACCACAAAGAAGCAGCTCCCTTGTGAGGTAAAATTGGAAAGAAAGCAGATAGCCTGTCTATGCAGTGGGGGGTGGCGGCGGTGGTGAGAGTACGATGGAACGATAGATAACAGCGAGCTAAACACAAACACACTACATGCACACATACACCGACACAAAGAGGCACATTGTGGTTGGGAGGACAGGGATTGATGACACCAAAACAACAAGGCCTCCACATCACCTGAAGCTCTTACATCCCAGAGACACAAAGCAAAAACACAGAGAGTTCAAGGTTGCCAGCAACTAATAGATTTCAAATGAAAGTGTGGCAGCAACAAGTATACCAAATGGCACACAAAATGTCAAACAAATGTCATTCAATTTGTACCGCTGCTCAGTGTTTCACTAGATTAATGGACGTCTCTGCGGGTGAGCTTATTGCAGCCGTTTTTTTTTTTCAGGTGTCTCTTTTTCTTTTTTAATCTCCAGGACAAGGGTAAGAAATCAAGGTTTCTCATAGATCACAGGCATTCATTTTTCAGAGCACAGCATTCGACAAGTCGCATAGATGTCCGCGACACATCTGTTGAAACTTCAAGGTTTTGTCAAGGGTAGCTCAAGCATGTAAGATGATAAGAGAGACGAGTAGTCTTCTCCACCAATGCTAATTTAGCCAGCGAGTGTGGCAAAAAGAATATGATAATGTCATAATTTCTAAGAGAACAACAACAAAGCATATCTTGTCAGTCGCATCCAATTTTATTCAAATGACTATTTCACATGAAGGAGCCTTTTTTTTTTTTATCTACGCTGCATTTTATCCAGATCATTCGCAAAATCAGTTAGACTGTGCATTTACCTATGCGGCTATACAGGAGGAAAAAAATTTTACTAATTTATTCCCAGCAAGGCTTTGAATGAATATTAGATTTAGAAAGAAAAAAAAAAAAAAAAAAAAACTTGCAGAATAATAAGGAAGTGTCACCTCTCTAGTTTCACATTCATTAAAAATCACCTCCTTATTCATTAAAATCTGCAGGAGAATTTTCTCAACTTCACGTGAACAGCTCTTACACTCTACCTTGGATGCTTTCTGTTTTTTTCTCCCCCTTTTCCATTTCTCTTACGCTGCGCACACGCACACAGAAGCAGTGTTAACCCAACTGTGCTGCTGTGTAAAGATAATTAGCATTTTTATTGAAAACGTATGGTTTATTAAGGATGTGTTCGTCTAGGAGCAGAGACGGTGCGTTCTCTTCAGTGTGTGTCGTAACGTGTGTATGTGTGTGTGTGTGTGTGCGTGTGAGGCACGGGCACACGCACCATTCTGCATGTACGAGTGGCGACAGCAGCCTTCCTGCGATTATCACTGATCTCCAATCGGCCGGCTAAAGCCCAAGGTCATTTCTGGACACAAGCGTTTTCTGCTTTCTTTCTCCGTTATTCTATTCTCCCCCTCTGTTCCTATATCCTCACCTGCCATTCCGTTTCATTATTTCATCCCCTGCTTTTTCTCCTTGTTCATTCTCTCCATTACCTCCTCTGTATTTCCACCACTCCCCCCCCCCTCAAGCCAGAACCCGTCCATCCTCTTGCGTGGTGTCTTTTATCAGTTAATTCGTTCTCTCTGTACCTCGTCTGCTGGCCTCGTCTAACCCATTTCTCACTATCTCTGTTTCAGCTGTCGCTCTGTAGTCTGTCCTTCTGCCTCCTCCCCTCCCCCCCTCACCCCCGCCCCAATCCTCCTTTTCCCTTCTCTTTTTGGAAAACACACAAACACACACAAAACTATCCACACAAACTCATACACTGTACGTCGCTACAAAGAAAGCACATACAAAGAAGGAAGGAAAGAATCTTAAGGGTGAGTTTCCACGACGACATGCTTGCGTGTGATCATGATGAAGTTATTCCAAGGGTCCAGTCTGACAGAAGTGTTTAATTGGACAGACAAGAGGGTGATTTTATCTTTTAATTAGCTTTCCAACCAAGCCAAGTTGTATTGTCTCAAATAGACTGGGTATTGCATAACATATCTCTGGCTTTCCTGATTAATAATTGCTAATTGCTTCATAACAGCAAGTGAGAGAGCTGGAGCATACTGAATGAAGATGAAGAAATGGATAGACATGAGCACACCTGTTTTTAAAAAGGACGAACAAATTAAGGTTTTTTTTTTTTTTTTTTTTTTTTTTTTCTGCCGTAAAAGAGTTCTCTGCTCAGATTAAATCTTTCCATCTACAACAGCCGCCTTGGAGAAGCACTTTGTACGGAAGAGTGCTAATGGTTGTATGGATATTTATAGTATGCCTGCAGTGCTATGAGACAGTATACACAGGTGGCTAATTACTGCAGAAGCTAGCTGGCTAGTTTGGCACACGACCGCCACAAACTCATACCACAGTGAGCGAGAGAGAGAGAGAGAGAGAGAGAGAGAGAGAGAGAGAGAGAGAGTCAGTGCTTGATTGTAGCTTTGGAAAATCGCCAAAAAACACGAGGAGAGATGAGAAGTGAAGGCAGCGTGAGCCAAAAAAGATTCTGAAGGACTAAAAGAGGAGGGGGGGATGGGGCGGGGGGATGCCGGAGCAAACTTTCCCTGAAAACTGAACCGTACATAATTTAATTACCTGTTTTACAACCCACTTTGAGAATTGTTTACAAATATGTGTGTCGTGGGAAACTTAGCAATCCTACTTGAATGGCAGTTCTCGGGAAGAAACTGCATCTGCTGCATCAAGTTGTGTCTCTTTGGAGCTCGGCTCATTTTCTTTCCATACGCTCAGTTGGTGAATGGCAACGTGCACCCCTAGAGATCACTGCAAAATGGGGGGAATGGAGGGGGTTTGCATTCAACAAATGGTGCTAGCAGTATGCGCTATGCTAAGGCAGACATAAGCCAATGATTTATTAAAAGTCCTCATCTGGTAGACGTAAATTTGCAGTAACTTTGATGATTTTTTTTTTAAAGATTGTGCAAATAAACCTGCCTGAACATTTCTACCAATTGTTTTGGGTATGTAAAACCTAAACTAAGCGTTTGTTGTAACAGTATTGTTTCAAATTACAACCATTTCACTGTTGTTACATTATTACTACCTTCTTCTTTTTAAAAATTCTACAAAACATTTGTTGTTTATTCTTGTCCAAAACAAATAGAAAAACACAGTGTGAATGTTAAAGGGTTAAACAGACAAGACTTTGACTACACTGTCATATTTCAGCAAACAAGCCTCCTTTTTGAAAAATTGCCTTGATTTAAGGTGACATTTTGGAGATATTTCTTCCCTTAATGTCTATAAAAAACAAATCTCTCACACCAGAACTGTTGACAGCATTGATTTGCTATGTTAACACCTCATGAGATCATTAAAGGCTTAATCTGCAGCATAAATATCAGCGTGTTACAAGATTCAAGCATGATTACAGCTTTCAAGGAATATTTCTGTCTGTTTGAAGTGGAGTTGACACAATATTCATCCAATGGCTTAATGATCAATGATCATGACACTGACAGACTGCAGTATTGATGTAATGTGGATACATTTACCCTGATGCTGTAGTTAGGATCTCAATCAATAAATTAAACATTATTGACTGTAAACCAGGATTGCTTTGCAAATTTTACCAGAAGAAAAGGAAGGAATAAACATTAAGGAACCAAGGCGAACTAGCAGATGACATCGTTCTTTCTTTTTTTAAATGTTGCATTTATAAAATGATATAAACATTGTGATATTGAAGAATTTTAAACAGATTAGACCATCGCTGATGGTTTTTCTCTCATATTGATTAACTGGTCTCTCACACGCACATATGTGCAAAAAGGCCTGAAAAATCCTTAACTAGAAAAACTCTTCATATCACTGCTGTCATGTCCTCAGTAAACACAAGGTTCTTCATTTTAATATCATTGTTTCTAATTTAAAAAAAAAAAAAAAACATGAACTTCCACCACCACCAGTGAAGGAGTATGTTAACTTTTTGTATTTATATTTTCAGTGTGGCTTTCCTATGTATTTAATATGCGCCTTAGCCAAGAACCGCTGAACAGAATTTTGTTGTGCTTTGCATAATGACAATTAAGATTCATGTTTCTAGTCTGTGAGGTCCTCCACCATCTCCACACCACTTTTGGACCATTTGTACTGTCAGTGAAAGGTAGGAACATCTGGAATGCGATACCACCTGGAATAAGGGAACGCATCACTTACAGCACTTTCAAATCCCATCTCAAAAACTGGCTTATTACCAAGCAAACCTGTTCTCACAGCTTGATAGATGCTTTGCTGTGCACAGATATGTGTGCAGCTGTGTGCTGCAAACATCTGCCTTGCTTTTGTGACCTATTCTTGTTGTATATCTTATCATGTGCAGAACATGTTTACTATACACGTGCTGCATTTTTGGATGTACACTTATCCTGTGTGACTGAACAGTAATGGATTGGGTTTTCTCCAGTTCTGAAAACTACATTCCAACCTCATGCACTTGAAATATAAAATTTGACTCATGCACTGTACATAATATTTAGAACAACTGGCTTCTACTTCACTTTTTATTATCTGTACTTGTTATTATACATGTATACATGTATGTGTATGTGTGTGGCCTGTCAGGGTTTAAAAGATATAAATTAGCAGTGATGCTAACTCTAAACACATCTACTTGTATTTTGCTTTTGTTAATTAATGTGTTTAATAAACAAATAAATAGAACAAAATCTTTTTTTGGCCATTTATATTAGTCATGTTGTTGCAATGGAATTTTAAATAGTTTAATAAATGCAATATGAGGGATCTGTAAGGGGTTGGGCCATGTAAACGTCAAGGTATCATCCAACAAACATGCAGAGTCATGACATCCAAGAGCATATTTAATCTTTAAACAACATATTTCTCTGTTACATTGTGAAGTGCTTCTCCAAACACACCCACAGGAGCCAGGTAGTGTAACACGGCGCTACCTGATCCAGCCTGAGCACTTCAGACAGCATGTTGAAAATGCTAAATGCTATCAAAGCTCTCTCTCTCTCTCTCTCTCTCTCTCCTTCAGTCTCTTTCTTCATCTTCGCTGTGTCCCTTCCTCTGTTAGCTGAGCTCTCTAATGACTTTGTATCAGATGCTGTCTATTTTTGCAAGGGGAAACGCTACCCTGACTGACCAATTGTTTATCAGATCAGCATGCGGCTCCTCTCCCTTTGATCTAAAGACGCCGCTCTTTACGGTGACAAATCCTTGAAATAAAACGCACCGTCTTTTCAAGCAGCCTTGCAGTTGCACAGAAGACAAAGACGAAGCTTAAAGACGAGTCTCAAATGAACAAATTGAGAGTGAGAGCATACAGTACAGCGATACGCACTCTTTTCTTGATGCCTGCATGTGCGTGCAGTTGTGTGTGTGTATGTGTGTGTGTGCCTGGTGGGGCATTAAGCAGGTATCAGGTTGTGTTTCCATCTGCTCCAGAGAGGGCTCTGATAGTCCTATTATTTAATCTTCTGGTCATACTAGACGCCAGGCAAGAGCCGTTTAGCCTGACATAATTGAATGCTTCAGTGTGGGAGATCACCTTGGCCGTCTGTGTGAACGGTGGTGCCAGAGCTGGAGACAACGTGAGAAGAAGACTCACAAAGCGTTTGGAACTTCCGCAGAACTTTCCCAACCAGTGAACTCAGTCTGTGAAGGACGTATTTTCAATAGCAAAATCCAGAGTTAAAATACTGTGACGCAGATGTATACAAAGCTAATCTGGACTATTTTATTCCAAAAATTGCCTAAAGAATGCAAAGTTCACACAGGAAGCAATCAATCAAATCTTCGTCCTTCGTCTAACTTCTAGGTGAATTTTACTTCTTGGTAAATGGTGAATGTATGCAAGAGATACATTTAGATTATATTATATTAATGAGATTCTAAAATGAAAGGCATGGTGGCAAATTTGTGGAGGACATTCAGCTTTAAAGGACACCAAACATTTGTCCAGGTACAAAGGGATTGTAAAATTTGGACGTGATGACTGGATGTCTGTGTTTGCAGGAAAGAGTTATCTCTTTACGGTCCTGGTTTCCCATTTATTAGAGGTAAATTTCCAGTGACTTTGATAAATTTCTTTTAAAAATTGAGGAAATAAACCTTTACCAAATGGTTTGGGTATGTAAAATCCACTACTGTTTCAAATTTCAACCATTTAACTGGTGTTTCAATATTATTATTGATTTCCTATTTTTAACATCTCAACTATTTGCTAAAACATTTACTCTGTTCATTCTTGTCCAAAGCAAACAGAAACAAACAAAAAAAAACACAAAAAAAAAAACACTTTTTCTCTTTCCTTTTTGTTAGTTGAATGTTAAGACTTATAACATCTTTGGATGATGGAAGGAAGCCAGAGTACCCAGAGGGAACCCAGGCATACATCGGGAGAAGATGCTACAGAAGATGCACTCTACACCACCATCTGAACCTCAGACGAGGCTCGAACCAGTGACCTGGAACATTTAAACAAAATTTTTTAAAACTGTCAACTTCTGTACAGTCAGCTCTCTATTGCAGTGAAGTCATGATTGTAAATACATTTCTTTCTGATGTTTTATTTCACCATTTAATGTCAGTTTGGTATGTGGATTATTATTAAAAAAAAACAAGATTTTACTTGAAAATTCATGCTGGTTACAAATTTTGAACCGCTCATTATTAATAAATATAATTTCTTCCTAATTTAAAGGCAAAGTTACTTTTAATCTTTGAACGTGGCCTTAAGAAGGAGTTCTCTGAGCTTTGTAAAAGTCTTTTCAGGTTTTCCTTCGTTGCTAGCTGCTTTTTACATTCCATTTTTATTTGGGTTGTGTGTTAAATATTTTGCAATGTTTCAGTGACACTAACTGCACTTAGTTCCTGCTTTTTGGGAATGCATAAATAAAGTTCTGCGCAGTGCTGCATGCTAACCAGTATTCTAAATGAGCATTAGGTTTTAGACAATTACTGGTTAGATGAACACACTTCTGCGAAGTTAAGACGTTAGAAATCAAATAAAGCACCAACTGAGAACGATGGAGTTTAAATCATGTTGTTGTTATAGGAAAGTAATGAGAGATTGGCAGCGCATGAATAGACTCAACGTTCTCCTGAAGTAGATACTGGCATTCTACCTTTGCCTTTGAAAAATAAAAAACCTTTAAGCAAGAATCTGGTGTAAAATCAACATCAAGGACAAAAAGATGTCTTTAATCCGCTAAATCTCCATGTCGATCCTTTTTGCATTTATTATGCAGTGAGCTGTAACCTAGATTTTGGGGGAAAACTGCAATGGTAAAGAAAAACAAAAGCAGCCGGGGCATTTTGTGGACATGTCCTATACATGTTTTAGTCCAGCAAATACAGCCTTTAAGTCATTTGCAGTGTGGCCAAAGGTCACATAAGCATATCCCATTTGTCTTTCTCATCCTTCCTCTTTTGGACTTTCCCAGGCACTGAAGTCATTATGACTTCCCCAGTAAACGTACTCTGGCATCATGTTACCGTGCCCATGTTGTTAAGACTGTGCAGAGAAAAACACTTTTTCCCATATTCAGCTTTAAAGCAGATAATCTATGAAAACTTTAAATGAGATTCCTGTCACTCCGTTTGGTGATGAATTTACATGCTGGCCGCAGCAACGTTACAGGCATGAGATATTTTCATGAGTAAAAGAATGACTGTACTTACTGTAAGGAACACACTCGTATTGGACTTCCAGGTATTTGTATGTGCCTGGGCAGGGATCAGGGAAGACATCAGGGCCAGCCACCACTGCACACTGGGTACGGTTGTTGCATCTACAAGCAGAGACCCGATAAAGCGTAAAACACACATCTATCATCCAAAATGAACTTGTCATTAAAAAGAAAGGAAAAGCAACAAAAAAAAGGCGATCATAAGCTTCATGAAGGATAGATTTATTTTTGGACTGGTGAATCAGAAACCATCAGAGCCAAAACATTCTGCACGAATCCTGAAATTATAATATTTTTATTTTTATTTATTTATTTTTTTTACAAGGTCACGTTTTAAAATTGGAGAACAAACTTGGAAAAATACGGAAGAAAACTGTGATTAGAGAGGGACTAAAATGTCCGTAATGACTTGGATAACTAAATTCAGTCACCTATAAGTGTAGTGACTGCAATACAAACAAAAAGGATCAATAAAATATTTGAAATCACATTTAAAGTTTCACTACTTTACTCTTCCTATTATCTATTTTTCATCAGTGATGTGGCACTTTTGTCAACATTAAAATGGGTCAGACTCGCATGGATTGACAGACTGAAGAACAATCAGCTGCAGCTCAAACTAACAGACACACCAGGCTTGTAAAATTCTCTCCTTTTTTTCTTTTTTGTTTTAGTACTTTTTTAGTAGAAAATGATCATCGGCTATGAATAATTTTACATTTGAAGCATAACTTTGCTCCGCCAGCTCCTTTCCTCAGGCACCTATACTTCCACGCAATCCTCTACTTTCATCCAAACAAGAGTCATCTGTGTTAAAGAACCCTTTATGTTGTAAATGTGGCAGACAATAAGCCCTTATTGGTACTTCTGGAGTGGACATTACAGTAATGGAATCATTGAATTCACTTGTACACAAGGTGGATGGATACTCAAGAGCTGGAGCACAAGGACACTCCTGCTGTGTGTGCGTGTGTCTGTGTGCATGTGTCTGTGCAGCAAGAACAATAACCTATGTCTTTAAGAGTATTTTGACCCAGACTCCAGATAATTAAATCTAATCATCAGGGGGGCCCTCTCCTCTGACACACAAAATGTAAGTATTTTTCACTCTTATTAACACAGGTGATGTAAGGCGGCACGCTGTGTCTATTAAACCTGTCAGCATACGCATTTACGTCCATGTACAGCAGGCCTGCAGCTTTTGAAAATGCATGCATATAATTTATGTTTAATTAAACATGTATGCAGCACTCCTGCATGACCAAAGGCAATTTGTTGGTGTGACCGTATATTATCATGATCGATACATGTTATATAAAATGCTACATCACACTGAGGTGCCTTTTTTAAGTCCATGGCACTTCATGGTTTTTAATGAATTATTCAAATGACATGAATAAAGAATATGTTTTGTACAAGACGAGGGACAAAGCACACGTAAGAAGAGAAGGGCTATTTTAAGAGTGTTGATGAGCTATCTTTTCCGCTCTGGATATTTTCTTTCAATTACTTAATCTGCTCTGGTTTACCCTCTGTACACACCTGTCAAGCAGATGACATTTACATTAAAACAGTCAAAACTCTCCTATTGAGATGTTTTTAATGAGCCATCTAAATCTAATTTTTAAAAGGAAGAAATTTACATAATGAAATATGCATAAGAACTAGCTCCATATTCACTTATAACAGTGACATCGTGTAGATTGCAGGAAGCTACTCACTGTGACATTTATTGATGCCTACTTCTGAGCAGTTTATGGATAGTCAGGTGAGGGGTTATTGGAGTTTAAAAGGCCTAAAAGTGGATGTGTTGCAGTGTCTGTCATATTCTAATAACAATGTACGCTCCTCCTTTCTCCCTCCCTTCTTTTTTCTCGCCTCTGTGCTTTTTAATTTCTTGCCCCGGTGCCTTCATCATCGGTCACCTGTCACCATTGCAACTTGTGGACTGAGGGTGGCACAGAACTGACACGCTGCTACAACTTTGCTCACAGCACCCGCCAATGGACACAAGCTGGCCAACAGTGTTGAATCAGAGGACAAAAAACGTCATTTAATGACCTAGCTTGAAAACCGTCCGCTACTTTTGATGTCATCGCGCTTGCAGATAAATGAGCCAAGCTGACTGTTTCCCTCGTAACCGTGTGCTCAAAGTACTGCCACAGGCACAGGCGTAGCGTTAATTATTTCCAGATCCAGAGTTTAAGCCTGAACACTGACAGCACAAAGGCCCAGAGGCTTTGTAAAAACCACTTGTAACACTAAAGAAGAGGGGATGAAAAATCATCTAAAATACTGCAATTCGAGTGAAAGGGCAGTGAAATAACAAGGTATCAAAAAGTCAAACCCAAGGAGATCAACAAATAAGATAAATACATTACAAATATGAATAAAACCACTCAAATCTTGAATTTGTTTATTGAAATAGCTTTCTCAGTGAAAAATATACTAAACTCTGTGAAAACAACCTCTTGCTAGTGCATGTTAGCTAACAGTGTTGCTAATGCTAAACAAACAAACTCCCACTAGAGCTAAAATATGAGGGGATGTGTGTCTGTTATATGGGATATTTATTAAAATATTGCTTAAGGTTGTGTTGTGAATAAATCCAGAATTTATTTTACACCTTCTCTGAATTCCAACAATTAAAACTGTATATGTGTCGAGCTAAATTTGCTGCCTCCAGCGGATCTCGGTCCATTTGATAGACAAGCACACAACTGCAGGTTAATTTAAAAACAACCATAACAGACTACTATAATACTATACCTCCTGTCTGGTTTTGCTACTTATGAGATTTACCAGTTTAGCTGAGTTTGTAGCTCTGTCCAGTTTTGAAGTAGCTGCTGCATTGATCCCTCATGAAGTAAAACAGTCTGAGGGTGTATTGTTGCTTAATCCCTTTTGCTTGGAACATTACCCTCTCTTTGTACTTTGTGCCATGTCTTTATTCTCTACCTTTTGCCATCAGCTAGACAAACGCCTCTGATGCAGAACACGCAGTGTATCATAACTCAGATCCACCTAATCAATGGTGAAATTTGTTGCTAACTATTAATATCACATGCTTTGGTGTTGTGGAAACACATTGCAGTTCAAATGTGAAAATAGTCATAAAATATGCCAGTAATAGTATTAAAAACAGCTGTTTGGACATGTTAAAGGTTAAAACTTCAATACTGATTTAAAAAGATTTGATACAAGGTGTAGACATGGATGATAATGTAACTATCTGTGTGAATGAATGTTTATGCATATTTCTGCTTTATATCACTGCAAAAACTGCTTCATGGTTGAGTTATAATTCACTGAAGGTTTTTTTTGACTAAATAAAAGGTAGAGAGCAAAGATTCGACAATCCCTTGTGTGCTATATCTTTCCCCAATCACTCCCTCTTTCTGTCTATTTTTGTCTGCAGTACCTTTCTTTTTCTTCTCCCCACACTCTCTAAGCCAAGATAGAAAAAAAAAAAAAACCCACTTTTTTTTTCTGCCTCTGTCTCCATCCTTCCCGCCGAGGAATTATTCCTCTCCATTTGTCTCCGGTTCCAACTGTCATTTTTTCTGTCTGTTTTTCTGTCTTTAAACCCATTTAGCTGCAATTTCCGAAGTCACACCCAGATATATGTGGTAGGACTCTTATTGCTGACTTGTTCTCTCTCTTTCTGTCCTCTCTCACTCCTTAATACTTTTCTCATCCCTGCCTCCCTCAGGGCGTCATCTCCAGCCTTCCCTCTGTTTCTCCTTCAATCCCCCCATCTTCAGTAAAGCCCACACTGACGTCACCGCTCCGTCTGAGCCAGTGCCTGACTCAGATCCAAAAAAGACTCCCTCATGTCCCCAGTACCTCCATCTCCTCTTTTTTTAAATATTGCTCTCATTTCCTTCTCTCCATGAGCTCTCTGCATTGTGACCCATGATTAATATAAATCCATAACACACACACACACACACACACACCTTTCCATCCTGTTCTATTTATTGATTTCTTTTAAATTAGCAGGACCGCATCAAAACAAAGCAGTGGACACCGTCTTGCCTGCTGGTCTTGCTCTCTTGCAACGTGCGACACACACACACACACACACACACACACAGACACGCCTGTAGACAAACAAACCATTCACTAACAAAGCCAAGCTGTGGCAGGCAGAGGAACAGAAAGCTCAGTGACTGCAGTGCCGTTGATGTTTTTCACTTTGTTTGGGAGAGAACTCCCTTCACTTCAGCTCTGCCTCTCCGTTTCAGTCGTTCACATGAATGTAACCGACTGACTCGGTGAGGCTGGTGCCGGCTAATGGGGCATATGTGCGACAGTGCTGATGCATATGTGGGAGCGTGTGCATGCAGGCTAACAGGTGTAAAACAGAATAAATATTTGAGTGCGTATGTGTGTGTGTGTGTGTGTGTGTGTGTGAGACAGCCCACACATGTGGGTATGCTTGAATGCAGATGTGTTAAAGATCTATAATTACAGAACAAGTGAGAAGTGAGAACTAATCCTGAAGAATTGAAGCAATTCCTCAGAGTGACACATAAAGCCTCGGCAAGGTCTCTTGGATTCAACATTTAAATTTATTCAGACCAGTCCTGAGGCCTTTTATCCCTGATTTTACATGAACATGTTCAACACATAAAAACTATGTGGAATAGTGTCTGGTTCCAGAAAAACTAGTCACCTCACACACACTATGATCGTTTCTACTGTCGCAGTAGCAGATAACCAACTCCAGCCAGGTTTATTAATCTTCCATATCTGGTTTGATCAAAGCTCTTTGAGTACAGATAACTCATTGTCATGTTCACAGAACCAATTTGGGATTGTTTGACATGGTGCATTAAACTACTGGAAGTAAACATCACAAGATAGGTGGACTGTGATCTAAAAGATGTGGACATTGTTAGTCACAATACTCAGGAAGGATGTGGTGTTTACACCATGCTAAACTGGCACAAAATATCCCCCACATGAGTAGGATTTGCTTTCTTTTGCATTTTCTCTCTGGGACAAATAAAGTTTTTTTTCATTTCATTCAATTTATTTCATACAATACAGGCACCCGTCTGAACTGCTGGACTGTTGCTGTAACTGTTGTTGTTTGCACCAATTTTTTACGCATTTCAGTGTTGCAGCTTAAATGGAGCCTCATCAGACCAGATAAGTTTTTCTCGCCTTCTGTTGTACAGTTTTGATGAACCTGTGCACATTGCAGCTCTAGTTTCCCTTATAGCTGGCAGCCATGGCATCCGACGCAGCTGTGACCCAACGGCTTCAAGGTTCGCTGGTGGCATTCTGCATACCTTGATTGTTACAAGTGGCTATTTGAGTAACTTTTGCCTTTATATCATTTCTAACTAATCTACGCATCTCTCAAGAGTTTCTCATCCAGGTATGGTGCTACACTAAATTAACCATGAAAACAAATTTTAGCTCTTTGCAAGAAATGACCTCACCTGAGCCCTTCAGTAGAACAAGCATAATTGGTTGCATGGATGCATCTGAAGACATCAATTTGCTAGAGCTCAGCAGACATATTAGTTAAATGATGTCCCTTATATAACATTAAAGACAGTCGCCATAAAAAAAAAACAAAACCTTTACAGTTTCAATAAAAGGTGAAGAGAAAAAGTAATACCAATTCTAATAGCCTTCTGTTATAGATTTTTTACTGTCCTCTCCACCCCTGCAACAGCGCCATCATCATCCTTTGCAATTTTAAGCACTCAGATTTACCTGCCTTGAGTGCCTTATTGTTAATTTTATTTTACTTTATTTTATGCATCAACTTTTCAGCACCATCACCATGTTTTGTGGTGTTTTTGTTCTCGGCTGTGCGACCAGGCACATCCCAGTCATACGAAGGTGTTGAGTGTCTGACTCATTGACAGAACCACTGTGTGCTTAAAAAAAAAAAAAAAAATCTGACAAAAATAAACAACAAACAACCTGACACAAGACCTGAGATGCATCTGGTCCTTCAGACAGCTAACTACTGTTTGCTGAGGCCCTATCAAATGGCGCCCACTGAGGAGCAGCTGGCAAGAAGTCATTCTTAAGGAAGACAAACGGGAAGAAAAGGCTGAGGTATGTCAAATGACACAAGAACTGGACTGAAAATCAGTGGCAATCAATCTAATGGAGTGAGGACCCCTCCCCAGAGCTCACATCTCAACATTACTGAAACAATGTAGGATCATCTTGGCAGAGAACAAAACAAAAAGCAGGAAACATTCAATGTAGAGCTTTGAAACGTCCTTCAGGAAGAACTTTCCCTAAAGGGTGTCTTTAGACTTTTAAACAGTTCTGGATATTAAGAAGGATTAAAGCTCCTGCAAAACTGCACAGTAACAGCTTAATGTATGACTTGGGAAGGACAGTCGTTTCATTTCTTTTAATTCTGCATGTTAATGTTGTCGACTGACATATGATTTTATCAACACAATCAGTCAAGCTTTAGGAAATCTTTATTTGACTAAAGCTTCGATGGTCAAAGTTGAGAAATTTAAACAATCATTGACGTCATTGAGTATGTTCACACAATAATTGCTTATCATTGCAAAGAGAAAGGAGTAATAAAAGCAGTGTGGGTTGACTGCAACCTAACGTCCACACCGGGGGTTCTGCATTGTTTGAACTCATAATGTGGCTGAAACAATCTTTTTTTCCCCCATGCACAATTCCTGGAAAAGGAGCAGCTATACAACACTGAATACTCCCACAAAGTGACTCATTTCATATTAGGAATGTGATCCACGCAGTCAAATAACATTTGGAAAGCCTGGAAGAGCTTAGTGATCATTTTATTTTATCATATTTATGTGTGAAGGGAGCACACAGGAAGTCTGGCAGGTTGGAGAGGAGAACCCATGGACCACTCTATCCCAGCTAGAGTAAAGTAGGATTTTGATGCACATGCATAAGGAAAAAAATGATAATAAATAAATAAATAAAGGCAACTTACAAAAACATGCTATTTTAGGAAAAGCCATCAATGAGTGTGGCGCTACACCTCTCTGAAAATCAATGTCATTCAGGTGTCCAAATTCTTACTTTCCCGACTCTATCGAGCATCTTTTCCTGTTCTCCCACAATGCTGGAATTCTATTCATAGACATTGAAAAAGACTGCATATTCATGAACTTAAATGCTAATCTCTGGAGCATTGATGAAATAACACATTTCATCAATGCCTTTCTGAGCATCGTTTGGCATCTTCTCTAACACCAGCGGGAACATCTATGGTTCAGAATCCTGAGAAATCTCTTGGTAGAATTCCCTCGGAGAGTTGTGCAACGTTCGGGAATGCGCAATATGGACTCGCTGTGCGAACGCCACTGCCTTTTTCTCGCTTTTCCCCTCATACTGTGAAATAACTTGCAGAAAAACAAAAGGGAAAAAATAATGTTTCTGCTTTAGACAGCTGCACTTTTACATAAAGTCATAGTGAAGAATTATCCGTGGGGTTGTGCGTGGAGATGTTTCAGCATGCACTGAGATGAGCTGCAACAAGGAAACGAGTGAAAACTAGAAGAGTTAATGTCAGTGTAGTGTGATAAAGCATATCGTGTTTGCCTGATGGCTGCGTTCACCTTCTCTTTAATCAAGAATACATTAGCGATAGTGTGTGTATGTGTGTGTATCCCGTATAATTTGTCCACTGTTTGCTGTCCTTTCATTTTGCTGCGTTCATTTTGAGATAAATTGTTTCACAAACAATTAAACACTACTAGAAAGAACATTATGGCTGCATAATACCATTATGGATTACACTGCATGAATATCAAAAGGTATGTAATAAAACTGGATGAATACAGTACTGTAACTAGCGCCCCCAAATATTTCCTAGTTAAAGAAAATGAAAAGGAAAAAAAAATGATAAGCTTGTCTCACATTCATCAAAGAAACGCAACTGAAATCCCAAAACTGGGTGAAATGAAACAGTGACAGTTAAGCAGCTGGGAAAATATGAAATAAAGGACTTTATGACCATAATGGAGGATAAAAAAAATGGGGAAAGAAGTTTTTTTTCAGGGTTCTTTGTCCTGCGGGAGCTCAGGAAACCCATTTGACAGCAGTCACAGCACAGTTACATCTTGCTATAGGATAAAAAGCCACTCTCCCTCTCTCTCATAAAGACACCACACATGAGATTCCTCTGCTGCTGGCCTCATTTCTGCTTTATTAGTCCGCTGCTATGGTTATACACACATGTACAGAGGGGATGTTTGGCGATGGACAATAGGAGGAATAGATCTGGATGGTGGATAGGTTGCAGAGATAGAGCAGAAACTGTGGAGGGATGCAGAGGAGCAGGAATGTAGCAAATAATTGAAAGATTGATGCAGGGATTGTGATTGACAGAGGTAAGAGCCAGGGAGCAAAACTCAGGTGTCTAGGTGTTTGTGTGAGTCTGTGTATCTGTCTTCCATGGGGTATACTAAGGCAGATGCATCGCATCCTGCAGCAAAACCACCACACCTCACTGATGAAGTAGTGACAGATCTGTCTCAGTCTTTGTCTTCTCCCCTACCACACACATGCACACACACCCAAACACCAATGCACACTCTATTGAGGTCCCTGAATGTGTTTCTGTCAACTCCGGAGTAGCCTATCAGACAAGCCACAGGTAAAATGATGTTTTTTTGTTGTTTTTTTTTTTGGTTTTGTTTCGTGTTTTAGTTTTTTTTCTGTCTGCTAGGAAAACTTTGAAACGTGTTACATTATTGATATTTGGCTGGAGGATGCTGTCCTCCAATAATATATATATTTTTTTTTTGCTACACAAAATGCATTGTATGCAGGGAAACGTATATGTGTGTTTACCATGAATACTGCAAGCCCTGTGTCAAACACGGCCTCATTTCCTGTAAGTCTCATGCATGACAGCATACATTCTGAAGGATGTCCGTGACAGAAAGCGTCATGATAAAAAACTAGTCAAGTCAAGTGAACACAACGGTCCGATCCATCCAACCACGCTCAGGTCATTGGAGCGAACCGCTGAATCGCTTCTGTGTATTAAAGATGTTTCCAAAAGTTAGGTGCAGTAGTCAAAAGCTTCCTTTCTGCATGCAGAGGACCATTTGTATGCAAATGGGGAAACAGAGCATTTTTCTCTGTGATCTGCATAATACCTGCGATATTGTTAAGATAACGTGACAACACGATGCGATTTCGAGATGCTTGATGGAATGTTTTTCAACACTTGGTGAAAATGAGACTAATATAAATGTTAACTGGAGATAAAGCGGCTGTGTAATGCGTAATCCACACCGTAATAATGACCTTTTTTTTTAATATAATATGTCATAACATTTTTTTTTTTTTTTTTTTGTGGGATAACAAACCTTTTTAAAAAATGAGGCTACTTAATAATCATTAAATATCTTATCTTACACAAAGGCAAACACGATCTTAGGGTAACGTGTGGATAGCGTGCCACTTCAGGGACATTTACACTTATTTTAAGCTTTTTTTTCATGGGATTTTTTCCCCATTAAAACAATCCATCAAATAGTTTCAGTTAAGTGCGGGGCAGAGTGTCATCCTCTCTCCGTACAAAGCGTGTAGTGCCGAAAGTAACAAAGAAAAGAGACAAAAAAAACAGACCCATAATAACACATGACATGACTCCGTGTGCTATAACTACACTTTTTTTTTATCAACTGGGCTGCAAAGGCACATAAATAACACACAAACACTTCTTCCCTCTATCCTTCTGGCAGGCTGACAGCCAAGTACAGCTTTTGAGCTCCACCATCTCCACTGGTAACCATGGCAACTTCCACATCGTCCAATTCCAGGACACACTCAGGGAGTCTTCCTCCTTATTCCATCAAGAAACATTCCTTCCCTGATATCCCAGTGCTGGTCTATGCCTCACGCTTGCCTGTGGATTTCATTATGCGCAGTAACACACACACACACACACACACACACACATCCTCCCTGGTTTAAACCTAACTACCTGCTAAATGCAAACTCTAAAACATATCTAAAGATATGTGGCTTATTTTTACAGATGGATTGTTCTTTATGATTGACAACAAACAGTGTTTCTACTTGGTGGCAAAGGGAGACAGCGAGAAGGAAAGAGGGAGACGGACTTGGAGGATTCAGTCATCCCCGCCTGATGAAGCACAAAGAAATCGGAAAGTTGCAGCGGGGTGGGAGAGCGGTCGGTGGTGCTGGGGGAAGGAAAGCTTGTGTCCTGGTTTGGATTTGCACTTCGGTGTCAGTGTCAAAGTATCAAGTCAGTCAGGTAGTCAATCACTGTCTACATGCCAGCATGTCTGAGACACCGATTCACGCTCTTGTCTCTGGACGTGACACACTTGTGTGCATGTGTGTTCGAGAGACAAAGTGTGCAGTGTCTGGGTCAGTCTCAAGCCTTTCTCAGGCAGCCATGTAGCTTAGCTGCTCAGTGAAGCATGATAACTAAGGTTAGCAGAGCGGCGGTGACAGGAGAGCAGGGTCAGACTCTGACATGTGGAAATACAGAGGTTGTGGAGAAATACTCACACATATGCACACACAGTTGTCAGTCAGGGTGAATTCATATTAGTTCAGCTGTGGGAACTGAATGCATGAGGGGTAATTACATCACTGATATGATTAGGAAGCCATAAACAATATTCCCAACATCTTAAGGAAATCATTTATATGTTGCCAGAATCTATTTTTAAGTATGTTCTCACTTCTATGCATCTATCTTTGTGTGTGTTTGTGTGGATGTATGTGTGTGTGTGTGTGTGTGTGTGTGTGGGCCCTAATTACTGCACTGAACAAGGGTGACAGTTGGGCCCCCAGGGTGCTGCAGGGCATCTCCTGTAGCCGTAGTGACTGTGTGAGGGTGGCAGCGCGCGCACACACACCATTACACACATACACACACACACATTAAGTAGGACATTTCTAGATATGACCTCATTCAGTGGGAAGCCGGATAGTTAATGGAGGCAAGACGGAGGAAGGGTGAGCAAGAAAGAAAAAGTCAGCGATTGATACGCTAACAAGATTCTCTTGTTAGTATCCTGGTGAGTCCACCTCGGGAAGACATCACACACATGCGCACACACATCACAGCCTCAGAGTGAAGCTTCAATTTAGCAGACAGCATTGTTTTTTGTGCTTAGAGTCGCTGGGGTGGAATAATCATGAAAAGTGTGGGATTTATGTAAGGTTTTAAGCATTTATTTATGTGTCATTAGTCGCTGTGTGTCTCTCATCTTCTCCTGTCTTTACAGAGATGGATTAGACTGAAATGGAGAAGACAGATGAAGTGTAGAAGTGGCTGAAAAAATTGCCAGACTGCATGACATAGTTCACTAGTTACACAGACTCGGGCTGCGGGACACAGCTAACACTAGATTGCAGCCTGTGATCCTAGTGGTTTTCTATAATTCAGAGAGAATCAGAAGGGAAAAGAAAAAGAAGAAGAAGAAGAAGAAAGGAAAAAAAAAAAACTTCAGAGGGTTCTTTACAGTCTCCCGTGCGGATGGTTCAAACGCTGCCAGTGCATGCTAACTAACACACACGCACACGCGCATTCAGAAGCATACAACTGTGTGTGTATTTTTTTTTTTAAAATACGCACACAGACGCATGGCTGCCATATGTATGTGCACAAATGCATTCATATACTCGCACACGGGGCTTTGAACTCTGTGGCTCAGTTCGAGGGAGGCAAGCCGTCGGAACAACTTGACCAAACTTAAGAGTACCGAAGTGCGTATTTGTGTGTTTGCGAGCCTTTTTGTGTCTTTCTTCCTGCATGCTTGCAGGGCTGTTGTGTTCAGGCATGACTTTACAGCAATAGTGTGCCTAAAGCTGGTTCCTCTGGGCCGCTGGAGGTTTCATTTAGAGGCTTGAGGTGTCTTACCATCAACCAGAGTACATGAGGTCAATATATCAATATAGGCATGAAATATAGAATATCATATAAAGTAGAGGAAAATGGCTGCAGTCCATAAGCTTATGCAATTCAGCTTCAATCCCACCTTTCCCCAGTGCTGGGTGGAAAAAAGCTTATAGAATGAAAAAAAAAACAACAAACCAGGAAAGGAGGTTAAAGCTAAACCAGATGGCAAGGGAGGAAGGAGAAGTGACAGTGAGGGTGAGAAATAAGGGGGTGAGAAGCAATTTGAGGAATGGGGATTGGGAAAAAAAACTGGAAATGGAGTGACAAAAAAATTGAGATATCATGAGGTTGACAGACAGCAGAATAATAAATGAGGCATGCTGATATTTAACACTTCCAAAAGCAAAGAAAGGAGAGGAGAACAAAGGAAGAGAGAGAACAAGTCCTCACCCATATTTTTTTTCGCCAAAGCAGTTTCTCCCCCCTTGTGTGTTGAGGGGCTTCTTTGGAAGGGATGGAAAGAGACAGGGAATAAGAGCAACTGAGAGGGAAGGACAGGAGCGGGAGAGAAAGGAGGAGGGCAAACAAAGTGACAAGGTGGAAGGGGCGGTATGGAGGTGGCGGGGGAAAGTCTGTTTGAAGTCCAGAAGTAATTTTCTGACACGATAGCTGAGGTAGAGGTAGCAAACCAGCGTCTGTTTGCCTGTGCGCTGTCCACACATTCTTCAGGCTGTCCACCCTTTCAGCCTCGAGTATTCGTGTGTGTGGGATTAAGAGGGAGATTGAGAAACAGAGTGAGCTGAAAGGTAGAGGGTCCATGAAGCACTCAAGTACCGGTAAGGGCCAGGGAGCGGAATGTGAAGCATCTCTGTAGAAGCTATAAAGTCATTTAACGCGAATGGATCACTATTAACTTGGAGGGAGATCGAGATTTTGACTTGTAGCACTTTGTGCAGAAGGAAACAGCTGCTTAATGTAACCACATGCTGACTGTATCCATCATTTGCAGCGTGGAAAAGTGAAATACACATGCAGAGGAGAGAAAATGCACTCTATTACAATGATAAGGTTTCATGTGGATGGATGGATGGATGGATGGATAGATGATAGATAGATAGATAGATAGATAGATAGATAGATGGATGGATGGATGGATGGATGGATGGATGGATGGATGGATGGATGGATGGATGGATAGATAGATAGATAGATAGATAGATAGATAGATAGATAGATAGATAGATAGATAGATAGATAGATAGATAGATAGATAGATGGATGGATGGATGGATGGATGGATGGATGGATGGATGGATGGATAGAAATTTTATTAAAATAAATATTTTAAGGCCATTTTCTAAGAAGATGAAATCCATCATTCTACAGTAAGAAATATTATTTAAAGTAAAAATTTAAGACATTTGAGAAATCTTCTGAAAGGTGAACGTCCATCAAGTTCACCAGATCATTTATGTAAATTGTATGTAAAATTTGAGCTGTCTAAAGTAAACAATCTAACTATCTGTAGTTTGTCTGGAAGGGCTGCCAGGAAAAGGGTTTTTGCAGCGCAGTCTAAATTAGCTAAATTCCATCTGAACTGATCTTTTGGAACACTGTCTTTTGCATAGAGTCAAAGTTGATACATTTCAGCATAATGTACAATGATTTGTTTAGCAAAAAGTCATTGAGATAAACATTTTATACCTACTACTGAACACAGAGGTGGAAGGGTCATGATGTGGACATGTTACGGAGCCACAGGACCTGGACACCTTGCAGTCACATGAGTTGGCCATAAACGTTTTTTGCATGTCAAGAGTTAAATGTGAAGCTGTTTTTCTGAGAACTGCAGCTAACTGAAACAAAACTATGATTCCTTATCCCCTATGATTTTACAAAAGCACATCTAAAAGCCAGAGGTTTGCCACCCTGAAGTGAAAGCCTGGACCAGAATTAGTGAAACAAAATTTAATCAGCATGGTCTGATGACTGCTGCTGAACGCTGAATGGAAGCTGTGGCAAGGCCTTTGATTTAATGCATTTTTTTGTAAAGATGCACAATCATGTGAGAGATGCAACAATTACTTCACGTTATTACTGTCACACGGGATCCCAGCTGGGTGAACTCACTTTGTCAAACACTCAGTTTTTCTTCAATAAATCATGACACTGTGTAATATGTTGTGTGTTGTTTATTTGAGGTTGTGTTTACATTTTAATATCTAAAGAGGGGTCAATAATTTTATTTAATGTCCTCGTAGAGTCATACTTAGAATTTAAAGAGGGTGTACTAAACCAGAAAAATAAAAATAGGGCAATTTAAGGTTGCACTTGAAGAGGTTTGTGGCGTTTAATTTAGCATCAAAGACAAAATTTTAAAAAGGAAAAAGTTTCGCAAGAATCTTCAGAAGCCATAATGAAATATTGGTGTTCAGGTTCAAAACCTGATAAAAACAGAGTGAGTCACTGAACTGAGACCAGTATATCACTAAAACAGATTAAGCATAACTCTCATGGCCACGGCTTCATTTCCCCTTCAACCCAGTGCATCCCAGTGGGGAGATAATCTGGGAAATGCAGCGGTATCAGGTCCTTTCTAGGTTGCCTGAGAAGCCTTGTGAGACCCTCTGGAGATATGAAGCTTTGATATCAGGACCAATTATGTGCTACGAGCACACACACACACGCACGCACACGTACGAACAAACACATGCACATGTCTAGAAAACACAAATTCTGCACACACAAACATACACTCTTTCTGGCCTTGGAGTGTGGTAGAAAGCAAAACAAAGAGAGAATGTGATACTGGGGAAACACTGGGCAGGCAGAACATGTTCCGATTTTATCAAGCAGCTGAGCTGAGCATGAAAGACGGACACCATACAGATATTGAGGGAAAGATAGATTGGAAACCAGAAAGGCCAAACCAGACTGTAAAAAGGAATTTGTGAGTAGTGTGTGAGAAAAGAAAAAGGGGGAAAAAAAACACTTTGGTGTGTGTTAACAAGTACACAAAGACAAAAACATGGTGTGTGAACGTCTGCATTTCTTTAACACAGTTGTTAAGAAATGCAGTTGATAAAAAAGAAGAAAAAAGAAAAGAAGAAGAAACAATAAGAAAACTGGCTGTGTGCACGAGCACATTCAAGCTCCATTACACACTGCGCCATACGGCATTGTGTGCATCACAACCTCTTTAAAAGCATACACACTTTTGCTGAAAATATATGTGATAAACAGTTGTTTCTAGGCTGAGTCACCTCCACAGAGGATCCCTCAAGATTAAGTTTGGCCTCTGGCTCTGCTAATTGGAGCTTAAAGTCTGGTGCAGCCCCTGGCAGTGTAATGCTGTGTGTGGAGCATTCTTCGTGTGCGTGCGTGTGTGCCTGCGTATAAATTATGGATGGAAGCGGCTGTAGGAGAGTGGCCACACAAGCTGCTGCAGCCACAGCATTTAGACAGAAACAGAGTGAGAGACCGAGCCAGTCCAAAAGCATCGCAATCACAATGCCGCCACATGTCAGAGGCAGGTGGTTTGATAGAGAAGCAGAAGACGGAGCAGAAGACGGAACCATGACGGCAACATTAAACACTGGAGAGAAACAACAGGAGGACAGAATGTAGCAGCAGGAAGAAGCGTTCAGAGTCAGGGCAACACATGAACTGAGAAATCCGGATCCTAATGGTGACATAAATTAATTATTTATGCCCAGATTTTCTAATTACAGAGATCCATGCTTAATCATTGCTATCCTAGTCCTGTTCATATTTTCCAGTTCGTCACGACCAAAATACCACTTTTAAAATTTTAGTCCTGTAGCAAATTAACGCCAGTCAAACACTGCAGAAAGAACCAACGTTTGCAAGCAGATTAAGAAACTGTAGGTCATCTTTTCATCTGGAAAATCAGTTTGAAATAAACACTGACGCAAAGCTAAGAGTATGTTTGTTCTGACAATCAGACACTCAATCAGACACAAGCGCATCTGATGCTGCAACAAATCAGCAAATGACGCTGCAACACATTTTGCCGGTTATGTTTGGTTTTTTTTGTTAAGGTGAGCAAAAACACTTCATTTTAAGCACTGATCAAATTTAAGATACTGTTTCCATAAATTCTTATCTGGAAAATATTCTGACTCTCAGTTCTGGTGTGTTTTCTGTCAGTTTATGTAAATCAGACAAATTTACATATCAGAGCTGAATTAGATCATAGCTCAGGTATGTATGCAAATATAAAATTACTTGACCGTGTCTGATGCAAATAATGAAAATAAAACAGTACTTTATTGTAATCCTAAAGGCCAAAGCACTGACATACTGACATATTTATATATATATATATATATATATATATATATATATATACATATATATATATATATATATATATATATATATATATATATATATATATATATATATATGTATACATATATATATATATATCAGTTATGTATATACTGCATAAATATATATACATATATATATATATATATATAAATATATATATATATATACATATATATATATGCAGTATATACATAACCGAGTATATTAAGATTTTTTAAACGGTGCTGTAATCTCAAATTATTTTAAAGACATGCTCAAATTAGATTGGCTGTTTCAGTAATCAAACTATAATAGTGTAATTTATTGATGAAAATGGGGAATTGTGATGGTGTGGTGGCTGGGAGATGTTACATAACTTTGACGCCATGTGTCCTTTATATTAATTTAATTTAAAACAATTTACTTCAACTTTCAGTTCACATTAAATTGAAAATAAAATGTGAAGTTTTAAAACTTTCTCTACAGGTTATAAACTGGACATTTAAATATTTCAGACGTAGCGGAATCTTTTAGACTAGAAGCATTTTCTCGCTCCACCATATTAAAACTTCTGTTAGCGCTCTAATTTAGCTTAAGATTGTAAATATCACCCACCATCTATAAAAGTATTTCAATCATATTTCACTATAAAAAAGACCTGGATTTAAGATGAAATCCCTGGATGTATTGGTATGACATAACACACTGCTCTTCCTTAAATATGCAACATTCCCAAAGACAGTTTTCCAAAGACCAAGGCCGGTGCCTCGGACATTATGACACTTCATTCCTGTTTAGCCATTGTATTTAAAAAGGTTGATTGTAATAGAAACAATGTGTAAATTCTAAATTAAGGCCCTTGAAGACACGACCAATTCAACTCAATTTGCTGTTTCATTTTCAGATGCTGGGCTGCACGGTGGCGCAGTGGTTAGCACTGTGGCCTCACAGCAAGAAGGTCACTGGTTCGATCCTTGGCTGGTTTGGTCAGTGGCCTTTCTGTGTGGAGTTTGCATGTTCTCCCCGTGTATGTGTGGGTTCTCCCAGGATACTCCAGCTTCCTCCCACCATCCAAAGACATGCATGATAGGTTAATTGGTCACTCTAAATTGTCCCTAGGAGTGAGTGTGAGCGTGAGTGTGGTTATTCGTCTCTCTCTGTGTGGCCCTGCGATGGACTGGCGAGCTGTCCAGGGTGTACCCTGCCTGTCGCCCAAAGTCGGCTGGGATAGGCTCCAGCTTCCCCGCGACCCTGAATTTGAATAAGCGGTTTGGAAAATGAATGAATGAATGAATTTTCAAATGCTGGTAATTAAAACCCTTTCAAAGAGTCCACATTGTTTTATTTCCTTTAAGTTCCCAAAACAGATGAATTACTGTACAAGCTGTGAAACCTGCCCCATACTCATCAGGTCCTCTTATAAGTTTTACGTCTCCATGGTGTGAAATGTCACAGACATAAAGTGGAGATCAGTGTATTAACAAAACCGATAAAAACGAAAAAAGGAGCATTTATTCATTGATAAACTGATAATAGATTATAAAGTACTTTATGGTTTTCAGTCACTGAGCTCCCCACAGCAGTGTCGCTAAAAAAGAGGCACTCACGCTGGAGGAGTGTGTGGGGGAGGTGTCACCTGACTCATTTCCATCCTGCAGCTTTGTTCTATTGTGCTACAGTGCATGTGCAGGAACCATGAACAGCAGAACTGCGAGGTGTGGAGCTCATTGGTTACACTGGTTTCAGTAGATTTCCCATCACCTTTGTCCTTCTTTTCATCACACTGCTGTGAATTCACCAGGAGTTGTGTTACAGGTGTTTTGTTTTTTTTTTTTAGATGATGGTTATCGGATCGGTAATTCAGAGCTTGACGCGTTACCAGGATGAATTCTGAATACAGATTTGACAATGCACAACCTGCCGCAACTCACATATTCAGGATTTTATATGCTCTGCTCATCGCACCAAACCAAACAATTCAAGCAATTCACACAGAAGTTTCCATTTTACCCCGTCACACGCAGAGAGACGTACCTGAGTGACATGATCTTGTACGCATCGGGCAGGTAGCATCTCGTGTTCTCCATCTGGGCAGGGTCCGAGTCACAGATCTTGTCGTCGGTGCGGCCATAGTTGGCGCTCTCGATCATGATGACATCTGTGCCGGGGCAGCGCAGTTCGATGGGGTAGGACTCGCAGGACAGCTCCCTTCGCACAACTGCCATGGGGATAGGAGCGCGGCTATCCGCTGGACACACACAAACACACACAATGATGGAAAAATGTTATTTCCCATAATGACAACTGTTTCTGCCCGCACATGACAGTAACACAAAAACTGTAATTACTGCTTTGTAATAAGCTGTTTTGGACATCATCGCAGATAGCAGATAATTGTCTGGCAATTTTAGCTAACACTTAGAGCCACAAAGATTACTCAAACATGGCAATGACTAAATTACTCTCAGAAGTTGTGAGTTTGATGCATGAATCCACTTTAGTAAAATAGGAAACATGTCATTAATTTTGATGATATTAAAGCTACTGAACTCTCTCAGACTTATTTTCTTCACCATAAAAAGCAGCTGCCTTCTAAAAAAGCTCCTTTATACCAAACACAGCGATGACAGAGAGATGCTGCACAAGTGCTGCGATCCCGGTGATGTGGGGGCTTGATGTTTCCAGGGATTGTGCTTGTTGTGTAGCATAGATGTTGTTGTTCTTTGTTATTCCGAGGAGCTGTCCTCAGGAGCTTCAGCAATCATCCCTTGATAGATAGGTTATTAGTGAGGTGTTCGTGTGTCATCGTATTTTTTTTCCATCACCAAGAACTTTAGTAATATCAGTGTAGACAGCATTATGTTTAACTATATGCATGACATCATGTGTCAACAACTGCCTTCTCCACAGCAATCTCACCCGAGATTAGAGCCTTATTCAGAGCAATATACATGTTATGAATTTTCACTGTTGAATAAACAAGTAAAATGTAATAATAAATCTGGACAAAACTATTGAGGTAGAAAAAAGATTTGCTGCTTTATTTCAAGGCCGTTCATTTCATCAAAGCCTTTCAAAGTTCCCGAAAGTGTTTCCACACATGCTTGGAAGAACGCAACAGCAGTCAACAGACAGATGTACAGCATCCCCAAAAAGAGAGCCACGCTACCGCCTCTCCTGCTCTCCCTGTCATGGTAACCATGGAAACCCTGTCCTCCCTCCCTTGGCTCTTTCATTCGTTAAGGGAGCGTCATGGTTACACATATGCAGCAAAGAATCTGAATTAGCTCAATGACACTCTGCCCGGACTCAACTTAATACTGCCCTTCACCACATCACACATACACACACACACACTCAAATACACAGTGACACACAGGAAGACATGCATACAAATGCTCTGACTGATGGAATGTAGAGGAAGAAATTCACAGTCATTGTTGCTGATATGTGTGTGGCGCTGGTACCTGAGGGCACAACACTGGTAATGGCAGGCTCTAGCTTAGAGATAGGACTGATATATAAGTGACATTTACTGAAAATGTCCTCTTTAATGAACAGACACATGCACACACACGTAGGTACATCACCGAAGGCTGTGATTAGAGCTTAAGCACACATTCAGACAGAGTGCGTGTTTCGGTAGTGCATGAAGAATTGAGAGACATTGCATGGGGAGGGGGGGGGCTTATAGGGCACTGGGTCATTAAAGTGTTAAAGCAAGTGTTGGCTTGTCAGTTTTTCAATGGCTGCATTGTGACAGCCTTTGTGAGTTTGAATATAAGTATTGAAGAAAAGGTTAAGTGAAGCATGCAGGGATCAATGTGTGGTATTGTAAGGCAGCTGTCTAGACTAGTATGAAACAAGATGTCTTAAAGTGTTGCCTTGCAGGGTCCCCACTGGGCATAAAGCGTTTATCATGACACTAATACATATACACCACCAGAGGAGATCATTTCAAAGTCTTTCTTTCTCTAGTGTTAGTTATTCTGTTTTTGGTTTTTTTTCATTCATTTTTATTGACCTTTAATCAGGAACTGTTTTATAACAGTATTCTAACATTAGATAAATCCTGCAGGTGCAATTCCCAAAACTGATCACAATATTATATTGATTCAGTTAATATGATTGAATGTTAGTCATGTTTATTTGTTCCCAAACAAATCATCATGTTGTTTTTAAGCGTGTCTTATAAATAATTACTTGATCAGTGTTTGATATTTTCGACTTTGATTAATGTTAGCAGTTCCTTGATTACTGAATCGATGCACTGATAGAGATTGATGTAATGCCACACCTTAACCTCTTATTAAAGCTTAATAATCTTATTGTTTCAAAATAACTGAACCAAAACGAAGTACTTTCAGCTGCTTGTAGAAGCATCTGCAAACATGTGAAATGATTGTTTTCTGCATGATGTTACGAAGCTTTCATGTCATTGTAAAGGAATTTTGGTTCATTTTCATGACAATGTGCCTCAATTCATTGAGTTTTTGGGGCTTTTGTTTTATGCACAGCTCCCTTAAGGTCCTTTCACAGATTTTCAATTAGGCTGAGGTGTCAACTTTGACTGGACCACAGCAATATATTGATTTTCTTTCTTTTTTTTTCTACTTTTTTCATTTAGTTTTTTTAGCTGTTCTGTTGTGAATTTGCTGCTAAGTTTGTGATCATTGCTCTTCTACACGACTCCGTGTTGGTCTAGATGTAGTGTTCAGATCAGCCAAACTTGATTAAACCTTTTACAGTCACACTGTCATGACATTTAACATTTAACAGCGCTTGGCTTTATTGCACTGCGCTGTCTTAAGTGTTGGTGATACTGCTGGAACTTTCTCTCCTGATAAGATTGACAACCATATTTAATGCTTTTTATATGTGAATAACTGTTCTTACAGTATAGTGAGAGTCTTTAAATTCTTTTGTCTCGTAAAGCTTCTCTGATTAATGATGCGTAGCCATTGCAAAAGCTTGTGGATTAAATCTTGACCTTGTTAATCTGTCTTTCCTGTCGTCTCCACCCCAACCAGTCGAGGCAGATGGCTGCTCTCCCTGAGCCGGTTCTGCTGGAGGTTTTGTTTTCCTGTTAAAAGGGATTTTTCCTTCCCACTGTCATCTCATGCATGCTCAGGATGGGGGACTGGATTGAATTTAAGATTTGACACAATCAGTTGGTTATTGTTAGCTAGGCTATTTATGAAGTAGCTTGAAATAATGTGCCTGTAAAATGCCCTTGTTGTGAAGTGGCCCGATACAAAATTGAATTGAATTGAATTGAATTGAATCGAATATGTCCCCTTGGCATTGTGCTAAAACACACCTGAATGCTACTGACTGGCATGTCTAAATTTCAGTTTTTTAAGAAATGCTCATATATGATAATTAATTATCAATTAACCCAATGCACTTGATGAACAAGCACTTGGCCCCTGACTTACAGTTAGATGCACTGTTTCATACACAACTAGTTAACACACATAGTTTCTGTTCAATAAGTAATGGCACAGTGTGCTATGTCGGTCTGCACGATTATGACCAAAATAATAATCACGGTTATTTTGAGCAATATTGTAATCACGATTATCAATCACTCTTTGTCTGAAGCCGGGAGGGATCAATGTGGGGTGCGATGTCTGCTTTTTGTGCAATGAAGCTGGTTATTTCATATTTAACCAATAACTTTGTCCGCGGCAGGGCAGGTTGTACACGCGCCGGGGTTTATGTATTTAAATGTCACGTGTTTTAAAAATGTTCACATTTTTTAATCACCTCGATCAGCTGTTTAATCAAAACAATCCATTTTACCTGTAATAGGAAAAATGCAAACCTCAAATGCCCACCTCAATGACCAACCAATCCAGTGATATTTGGATGAAACTGACTCCTAGTAAAAGGTGTGCACACTTGGTATTTAGGCAGCTTTATGAAGCCTTAACCACCGGTTCTACCCTGGTGGTTGGCAGACTACTGGTTGAAAAATTGTGTGATCAAAGACGCATGCAGCAGAGCTCTCATTTTGAATGTAAATATTGTTGACAATCAGGTTTATTTAATTGTGGCCACCAAAATCATGATCACGATCAAAATCCAATTAATTGTGCAGCCCTACTGCTATGTTATATGTAAGTGTTTATTTGAGGTAATATTTAGCTAGTTTTGAGACATGTTCAGGACAAAAAAATTTTTTTTAATATCTAAGCATTTGTAAAACCTGAACTAACAGTGTAGTTTCTTCAGTGTGTTTGTGTGTGTGCAAAGAAACAATGCTCCATGACAACAGACATAACTATTTGAGAACGTTTCTGATTAATGGCAGCCCTGAAAAAAGAAAACATTACTGCTCAAGACCATAAACAGGTGAATCTCACACCTCATCATCTCATATATGTCAAGGTTTATGGAGATGTGGGGGTTTAATCCTTGCAGTACAAACACGAGCACCGCCCGGAGGAAAGATAATTGAGTACTGAGGCGTATAAATACACTGAGGGACGAATAAGGAGAAGGTGAAATAAATGAGGAAATCAAACCGGGTGAGCTGATGAACAAGAAGCAAAACAGGAAATATATACAACGAAGCTAAAACAAGAAAATCGTCAAAATAAAACAGGAAACAAGAACTAAGGACGAGACAAAATCCACATATATGGTGTTGATAGAGTAAAAATCTAAAAACTTAATGTCAAGTCATTTTTTAAAATGACTATTATTGATTATACTGTCGTTGAGGTTTTCAGCTCAGTCTCATCCTAAAATGCTTGGCTAGTTGAAAAACACAATGAAGAAAAAATAAAAAGTCCCATTTTTAATTTACCTACTGAATTACTCAACAACAAGAAAGCTTTTATTGTGCAACTAATTTCATTCACAACGTACAGTGATGACATCACCTTACTGTGATGTAAAATACCGTATTAAAAGGCACTATAGTGGTGAATGTCATTTCAACCTTCAAGTGGTGGCTTGAATCTGCCATTGAATCTTCTGCCATAATTTACCTTTCTACTTATCTCACTTGCTGAGTATTATGTTTAGGAGTTAAAAATACAAAGGGAAAAGGTAGAAAAATAAGCTTTTTTTTTTTTTTTTTTTTTTTTTACTCTTTGGTCAGAATTCATGCCCTGTCATGACGGCATCTGTCAGAAAATAATTTCAATTGGAAGTGTCACCACCTTTTAAAGGCTCCATTCTAAAGATACATGCTCCATCTGAGGTTTACATTTTCTGGTGCGACTACTACGCCGCACTTGTGTGTCAAATTTTAAAGCCAGTCAGATGTAAGGTATGGCCAATAGGACTAATATTTCCTGAAAACCATTTGTAAATCATTAGCTAGTTAAAAATGCATGACAAAATCGTAAATTCGTCATCACTGGCTATAAAGTGGCAAGGTGAAGTCAATTAGTAAGCGCTTTGCCTCCCTAAGCCCAACTGAATGTCATGGCTGGCACACACTCCTGCCTCATCTGTCATCTTTTAATCTTTTGTCTTTTCACATCAGCTGCCTCACCTTTTGTTTTCCGGTTTATTTCACTCCATGAATATGTCACTTTATTCCAAATATGTGTGGAGTCACGGAGCACCTTTTGATGCAGACATGAACACTCTGACACATACAGTACAGGCCCAAGTTTAGTTGTCTTTGCCCGCATCTAATAATGTGCAAGCTGTAAGTGCATGTTAATGCGTCTGTCATTAGTTGTGTAAGTGGTGACAGAAACTTGGCAGCCACCGATAGTACAGACAGTCTTATTCAGACACTCTCATTGCCTCAGGGGGCTGAAACAAAAGGATATTGATTTCTTCATTTGGGCCAAGAATGGGAGAGTGGTGAAAGAAGTGGATGGATGGAAGGAAGGAGAATGAGAGGGTGAGAGGAGAGAGGAAAGAGTTTTAAAAGGTGATCTCTCACTTGAACTGCCAAAACATTTGGCCTGTGCTGGCTTCTGAAATGTGCATCCTCAAAGTAAAAGAAAGAACAGCTCGTTATAAAGAGCAAAAGATATTTAAAGGTTATTCTTTTTTTTTTGTCAATAAATTCTTTGAAAAGTAACCAAAAAACAGACGGAACAACGCTAAGTTGTGTTATGTCCTTTGAGCAGCTGCTTTGTTAAAGTGAAAATCATTATTCCAGAAGGAGATCATGACCACTGTAAATTGTTTTGTTTTTCCACCTCATCATTTCGTCTGTCCTTCTATCTCCCAGCGACAGCCACAGAAACATGCCCCCCCCACATAATGGTTCTGCCACCACCATGCATTAATGTAAGGATTTTAACTCATTGGCTTTCAGGTATTGTTAAAGCATTTGCGTGCGGCCGATTTGGCCTGATGCATGGGTGTCTTTGGGGTGCATTCACAACATGTTGGGTGCGTGCTCAGGGGGCGCATTTTCAAGGCATTTTGATGCCTGCCTGACCAAATCGGCTTTCCATTTATAAAAACCGTAAAAGAGCACAAGACGTCATGAAATGTTATTAGCAGCCAATGAGTTAATAAACCCCCAATGTCTCACAATCGGAAAAATGTCAGTTTTTGTATTACTTTGACACTTGAGGCTCATTTAGGTGCCTTTTCTTGTCATTGTACCTCAGCTTTATGTACTCTACCATAAAGCCTTATCGGTGAAACGCTATACTCTGCAAGGTTCCCCCATCCCAACAAAGAACCTCAACCATAGTGGTTTTCTTTCTAATCAAGGTCTGTCCTTTAAGCTGTGACACTGTAGATGTACACAATCGTCACAAGTTTGGACACACTTTCCCACTGAATCTAATGGGAAGGTGTCACCAAACTTTGAAATGGTGCCGCATGCCCTTTTAATTATGCACCATTACACTGGAGTGAAATTGTAAATGCACGGCATGGAAAAGTCTCAACAAAGCTCAGTTGCAATGAAAGTGTCAATAAATCGGCCAATTGGTTATTGGAGTTCTGCTTTGATGAAATGACAAAACCCCTGTTTAATAGCATTTCATGGAAATTTATGTGAAGATTAAAGAAAAAAGAATTGAACCACGTTTGTCTGAAATTTATAGCAATTAATACAATTTCACCAATATTCAATCACCAATATGTTTGTCAAGTTGCCATTATTTGTTTATTTATACGCTTTTGTCTTCCAACCTTGTTATAATGACTAAACTGCTTGGTGGAAATGGACTGTTTTCTGCTGTGTGTCCTCAGACCTAAACTGTCTTTGTTCCAGCTAATCCCTCCGAGTGTAAGCACTATAATTTGCATATGTCGACGTATTCTTTTGACACTGACGCAAATGCCTCTGACTGAAACTCATCTCTGTGTTTTTGTGCGTCTAACTAGCTGCTCATATTCTGAGTGCTCCCAGAGTGTGTCTGAGACCGTCCATGTGGGTGGAAAGTATTACGGCACATAAAAAATATCATCTATGTGCATGTGTGGCAGGAGGCATCTGGACAAGCACAAAGTTGCAAATTGTGATTGACGGCACCCCATTAATAGGATTAAGTCCAAATGGGCCAGAACTCCCTCTTGGAGACTTCAAAGCCCACTGTCACAGAGGAGAGGAAGTAACATACACATGACCTACTGGAGCTGCAAACACACTATATGTGTGGAGTTTATATACGGACACATTAATAGGTTAGAAATAAATGAACAAGTGAGTGTTAGTATGCAGCTCCAGTGTTTTCTGTTTTGTCCTTGGGTTGTGTTGGAGCGGTATAATGAAATACCAGACTTCAGTTGGGAGGAACACTTTTTCTCGCTTATCGTAACAGATAAAAGTGCTTGGAAGAGAAATCTAGAATGAATATGTGCTTCTCAAAAATGCCTTGGAAGTGCCTGAACATTTATGAAAAGTAACCAAGAGAAAGAAAAATAACAACTTTTCCAAACTTTGAATGTTGTATTTTGGATAAGTAGACGTGTCCAAAGCTTTGACTGGTGCAGCGTTCGCAAAAATATTCGCATAACTGATAGAAACAAATCATAAAACCAATTCTGTTGTTGTTGCTTTTAATATGACAAAGAAGAGCAACAATGGATTCAAAAGAACGAAACTAAAAACAGCATGACAGAACGTGAAAAAAGAAAAACATTTAAGATAATGAAAAAGCAGCAACAAGTTTTGATATGTGGTTGTGTTTCATGAAACCATGTTAAGCCAGTTGATGTGTTGTATTAAATATTGTTTTGATTTCAGTCTGCTGAACTACTTTTTTTCACTTCAGGACCACCATAATTAGGTGGTTAAAAAAACTGTGGATATTCTTACAAATCACTTTTTTTTTTTTTTTTTTTTTTTTTTTTAATTTAGCCATTTTAGGTCTCCAAGTAATCAGCAAATCAGCTTTAACATTTCATCTAAGTACTCAAAGAAATAAAATTACAATGATTTGATGAGAAATTAGTGGAGACTAATGCAGACTTACCAATGGCGATGGGGGCAAGCAAGATTGAGATGGAGAGCAGGCATCTGGCCCACATGACGTCTGAGTTTGACCTGGAAGTGGGTGTGGGGGTACTTCCTGCTGAGCCCAGACGGTCGTGTGGTGAGCTGTTACTGTCACAGCTCAGTGTTTCTGACACCATACAGGCCTGCAAAGTCACACACAGAGAGGATTAGCTCAATGGCTCACTGCATCTAAACACATAAATGATCCTTTGTCGAGGTCATTGGATTTAGTTGCAGAGATTGTCTGTGCACTTAAATATTTTCTAATTTGACATCAGATTAACTCTGCGATTGTTAGCAGTGAAACTAAGTGTTAAAACATTCATAATGGAGCTTTAAATAGATGATGACAAAAAGTGAAAAGCAGCATGTCATTTTTGCATATGCACATTGCTCGATGGCCTGAAGTGCATATTAAGTCTCGCATTACATTTTAAAAACTCTGAAGAAAATTTCAAACTACATGACTGAATCAAATTTCATGTATAAATGGCAGGATGGGAAGCTTCAAAAGCTGCTCCCTAACAGATCCAAAGCAGCTTGAATTACAATGCACTGATGAAGAATGTTAAGCAGCATAACAACAGCAGTTGGTCTTGTTGTGCAAATTTGTACAAATGCATATTTCACAGGACAAAAGACCAAATGCCGAATAATCAATACCCAACAAATGTGTGAGAGAAATGCGAGACTAAATGTTTAACGCTGATTGTGTGAAGTTTGCATGACGAAGCTTCGGTCCTTATTAGGATTCACTTCGCTTTGTTTTCCACATACCGTCAAAGTGTGAAATATATTGATGTCCTGATCTAATTGTTCATTTCATGGTCCATCAGCAATAAACAATTAATAAGACGAAGCTCTCTGAGATTAGTTGTAGCATGGATGAACTGGTTACCTTTGTTTCCCACTTCTTTTTGATCGACCAGCTCTGTTCAGTCCCTTGCTTCCTCAACAAATTACTTTATTTTAGATCTGCACACTTAAAATGTACCTATTTTTACATATTTTCTCTGCAGACTTGTGTTGATATGTCGATATAATATTTGTTTTAGTATGTGAAAGGGGTCAAAGCGTCATACAGCCACATAATCATCTTATCTTATTTGTTCAAATAAACATCATTCTTCATGGTGTGTAGTTCAAAGGTAACACAAGGCCTACTCTGTGCCTAAATGTTCACTGTTCTCAAGGGAACCCAGACTTAGCTCTGAATAAACAAGTGGTAAGTTTGTGTGTATGTGTGTGTGTGTGTGTGTGTGTGACTTTGAGAGAGACAGGCAGCAGAAATTTGCAAGAGCTGGGGACAGATGGAGCAAAGCAGACAGCCAGAGCCATGGGAAATAAATCATGTGTAACAGAGACTATTGATCAGCGTGGCCATATCATTTTAGCCCAGCAGAGTGAGACAATAGTGCACTATCACTATCATAGGAGGGCAAATCACTGCTTTGACTCAGTAACTCCAGCAAATACATTGATAACTACTGTATAAAAAATACATACACATACACACACATACATTTATATATACATATTTATTTATATATATATATATATATATATATATATGTGTGTGTGTGTGTGTGTGTGTGTGTGTGTGTGTGTGTGTGTGAAAAATGGCAAATTCATGCTAACACATGACAGATAGATCTAATTAAAAGCACATGTACTCAAGCTGAATCTCCAAGAACAGACCCAAGACACACAGCATGATAAGATATGATGGTTTTTTTTGTGGGTTTTTTTTTTTTTTTTTTTTTTTTTTAAATGGCAAAATAAACCCTTGAAATTGAAAATCAATTTAAGATTTTATCATAAAAACTCAAGCTGAATTTAATCTTAGCTGAGTCTGAACAGTAGGGGGAAATCTGATTTACATTCCATCAGAAAGAACTCACAACATTTTATCTAATCAGTTTATTTTTCTTATGAACTTTGATCATAATCTGGATCAGAACAGACTTCATCCTATATTCATTTTGAAATCCATAAGAACTTGCTATTAAGCTGTTTCTTTTCATTTCGCATCATGTTGTTTCATTCCATAGGTCACATATTAATGCTGTTAAAACATGACCCATATGGGCGCCATTCAAACTACGGTGCCTACAAGCAGCAGGAGGGAAACATAACGAGGGCTTTCTACATCTGAAACACTTGCCTTGGTGGCATGTTGTGATGTTACGGTCAAACTACGGTCAGTCACTATTTTAGCAGCATAAGAACCCTTTTCTCCTACTTTTCCTGCTTAAAAAAGACAAATATAGCAAGATTTCTGCCGTTAAAGTTATGTCATAATTTGATAGTACCCCTTTCATTGTTTATAGTGATGAGAGCAGAAAACAATAACACTGGGATGAGAACATATCCTTCATAGATGGGGCATGGAAACCCATAACAGCCATGAAGTAATGAAGCCCCGTCAACACTTTCCCTAAAACGCATCACACACTAACAGCCAACATATGTCGCCCTTTTGACTGCATCTAATGCTTCAAAGCAATGAGTCAATTTCACAGTAGTTTTACCATCCGTAGTGACATGCCAACTCCTGGTCTGATTTAGGCCATAATATTACAGCCTTAGGGTTACTATTCAAAATGGTTTAGTTAAGTTAAATAAAACAACAACAAAACATCATGAATAAATAAAAGAAAAAAAAACAAGAGATACCTTAATAGAAGCCAGCGTGACCACCATGCAAATGCTCTCTAGAGCACCAGAGGAAGCATATTATCTGAACATAACTATGAGTTCTTATTAGAGAAGCATGTGTCTGCCTACCCAGGGAACCATCGATTCAGATCCCCAGGTTTTTGTGACAGCGCTTAATATGTCATTTGTCAATCCACATATAAATAAAGGTTTTATTATAACATGTTTAAAATAACTTGGCTCTATTTACCAAAGAAATATGAAAGTTATGTGAAATATCAGTCTAGTTTAGGCTTGTAGGTAGTTTAAATATATATCTGTAACAGAGTTTAAGTAAAACATATTTAGGTGAATTAATCAATTGTTAGTATGTAATGATTTGGTGCAATAAGGCAGTTTTCAGTCTAGGGTTTCAAACAACCTCCTGGTTCAGAAATGCAGCTGCAGTTTTACATCCATCCAGTAGGTGCCGCCTATTTGAAAACAAGTACGGTTCAGAACTGCAACCTGATTCTTCGGCTTTTTGGGTCAGCAGAGACATACTATTGTCTTATTGTCTTAATCAATAAAAACTCAATTATTGTCATGGTTGTTTGTTGTTGCTGGTTTGTTTTATTTTATATAATTAAATTTAAATTGTTTGTATGTTTTTTGGACACCGTAGTCCTCAACTATGCAAAAGACAAAGACAGAAGTAAGAAATAAAAAGACTTTTGTGAAGCCTGGAAGGAAGCTGAAGTCAGACAAGCATCCATTAGCCAATTTTTATCCTTGCACATTAATAACACCTTCTGTAGAATTAGACAGTTAAAAACATTCAGGATTTAAACATTAGTGTTACTTTATTATATTTAAGTAAAAGCGATTATAATAATTATCTAATTTTCTCTTTTCTTCTATTTTTTTTTTCAGCCTCAACAAAGTAATGCTTCAAATCCTGAGATTCAGTTCAGCCCATATGGATCACCATGGCAACTGCGCATCTAAATACATCAACACATAAAAGTAAAAACATTCACACCTGATCCGTTGGAAGTAAGATTTCATATCTGCTAACAGTTCCTGACAAATCCCTAATGGCTCTAAAGTGATAGACTCACAATAGACTCGTGTGTTATTCTTGCCTTCGCTTAAACAAGTGAACAAACTGCCCCATTTTGATTGATTGGACTCTAACTCGGTTGAACATGAGCAATTTGACCAGCTGTCCCCAGCCAGACAGAGGAGGCACACAGGAACATATGGCCGGACGCCACCAGTCACAGCATTCCACTGTTTCATAATTCAAAAGCTATTTCATCACCCCGTATGCTCCACCAACCACCTCACCCATCGCTTAATTAACCCTTTCATTTACTCCGTGTTCATGGTGCCTTCACAGACAATAGTTGCGTGATAGCCCGAAGCAGTGCGGGACTAATTCAAAGTCAAATCACTCTAGTTACGTTCATAATTCAGCTGGGCTGCATTCTCCCATATGCTCAGATAATGACACAAAAAATATGTTCCATATACAGAGTCCATAATGAATAGACAATGTCAACTGCCCCCAGCAATGTTTTGTTTGCGTAACCTGTTTCCTTTTATCATTTTAATGTGTTGATTAGCTGAAATACTAGGAATAGACAGCCAGTAATTATGCTAATTATCAGGACATATGTAAGGCGTTTGCACTCTGTATTCATCTGATGGCCCTGCACAGAAGGTCTGGAAAACATCACGAGACCCTGTAATACTCACTGTTTAAAAGATGAATAATCTGGGAACATTTTTCTCTCTCTGGAGCCATCCCCTAATGGGCAGAAGCAGACCAAAACAAATATCTGTCTGGATTTTGGCCCTCAAATACAGCTGCTGTATCCATCTATTTCTGACTCAATCATATCTGTCTAATAGAACATTTTTAACTGTAAAACAATGTTTTCAAAATAATTTTGCTACTGTGATTCTTTTAGATGGTTAAACAGTTACTAGGAGATCTTTTATGCAACAATTTATTTAATAGTGAAAATGAAAAGGTAAACTTCTCGTGAACTTCTCAGGCAAGGAAAGAAGCCAAACGTGCTTTAGAAAGGTCTGGCTGTGCTAAGTAAGTTTTATTACGAAGCACTATGGTTTATGTCTTCCATATACAATGTCCTCTTGCACATTTCTGATGAATCAGCCACAGCGCAGATTAAAAAAGGCTAGTAGATTGATATCCAGTTACTAGCGTGTGACGTGGTTAATAAAGCAAAATTTAGATATGACCAAATCTGACCAGGCAGCAAATACGACCAAGCAGCAACCTCCGGATCTGCCAAAAACTGCAGTTCCATCCAATAGGGGCTCCAAAGGCAGCCAATCCTCATAGATTCCAATGTTAAACAGACCAACTTCACAGCAGAAATACACATTTACAGCCTGGTACAGAAACATTTGTCAACTCATCTGTACGGATGTTAAGGACGGAATCACGTAACACAACCACAGTTTTTAACCAGATAACTGTGTGCCTTAGCTGTAACCTTACTACCTCTGTTAGCTGGTTAGCTCGCGTTAGCTCCGGGTTAGCTTGGTTAGCTCTTAGCTACAGGCAGCTCAGAGAATTTTTAGTGTCAGTCATCCACTACCCCCCTCTCAGTCCCACCTTTTTTCCCATTTTTCTAATTTTCCTAGAGTGACAACACGCATGATGCTGCCAAGATGGCAATGGGGGTTGGCAATTCAGCTCTTTGGAAACCTATGGGTGACGTCATGGCAGCTCCATCCATCCATCTTTTTACTCACAGATAATGTAACAAAGCATCCACAAAGAAAAAGTTGAAAAGTACCATTTTTTCATTGTCTAGACGGTGTTGTGCATGAAAGTCTGGAATGTTTCAGAAATGTACATAATAAATTTTCCTGTGCCATCTAAACAAGCCAGAAACAGTTACATAGAGCTAGTTTAAAGTGTCAGGATGAGTGGACCCACAAGTCTGTACAAAGATTAATGGTTACCTTGCTTAATGGCAACACGAAGTTTCAATAGTGTTTGGACAAGACAAGTGTTCAATAACAAACATGGAAATCAGGGTAGGAAGAGACAGATTGTCTATCTCACATGGCCTATGAAAATAAAGCAACACATATTAACAAGAGTATCCCCTTGTTGTTACTTCCACGAAGGAGAGTTTGGTGTGGCTGGCTGTGACGCTGAGCAAACCCTGAAGATAAAATTGGAAAACTGCGGGGCTCCATTTTCCCTCCTTTCAGGGTTTGGTCACTTTCTTCTTATTTTAAAAAATTGTATATTTACAACTACAAGTTAATAAAATGGTTACAATCAACGGTCTCAACGGCAGTGTGTGCTGCAGAGCACCAAGAGCACAGGCCACTCCCTGATAGTTTGCATGCATAAGTGACATGGTCTCTGTGGCCCATATTTTTCTGCCCTGAATCTTCATTTCCTACAGGGTCGGCATTAACAGAGCTGTCGCCAAGGTCGCTACACTACACTCACACACTATAATGCATGCATCCGTGAACTAATTGATGTTGGGCTGATTCTCTGCACCAAGGCAACCTGAGCCAGAGTGCGTGCATGTGTGTGTGTGTGTGTGTGACTGTGTGTGCAGTCCCCTAACAAGAGTCCTGCCTGTCACTGCACTCCTCATTCGGGGATTCTCTCTTTTTGCTAATGAGTACTGACCGGTCTGGGCTACCTTGTCAACGTGTGTCACGCGCATGCATCTGTACTCCCCCAACCCACATCCCCTCTCCAACCAACTTACACACGTACATTTTCACACATACACATGCTTATCACTAGGATACCAGAAGCCCTACAACCCGGGCCCTCAGGCACAGTCTCCTAAATGTGTCCATGCTGCATTTGTACTCTGTTCCCTTCATTTCCTGAAAAGGATAACATGAAGACGTAGATGTGTGTGTGTTTTTTAGGTGCAGGTTTGTGTCTAGCATTGTTTTAACTGAAACAGAAAAATGGACAAAAAAAAGTACATCAGTTTTTCATATTTTGTTGACCACCTCTATTTCATTATTCTTCTTAGCTGGACAAAAAGAAAGAAAGTTTTGGGGGGAAAAAATCATCAGAAATGAAAGAAAACCCACCCATCATAATGTAACCCATTTAATTTGAGGAATCAACTTACAGAGATGTGTTGACCAAGTACACAATAAAAAAAAATCTAAAAATAAGGACAATTAAAATTAAGTTAATTTAAAATCCCATCATGTGCAAGCACTCATTCACACGGGTTTGCTTTGCACTGTGCTGCAGCTGCAGAGAAAGCCGCTCAGTCGCTTATGCTTGTCTTATTTCCCTTGCCATTTTCTAACGCTTAGTTTTTCTACATCTATTTTTTTCCTGCCCTCTCTTCAGTCTTCTTACTTGTTCGTTCTTTGCTCTGCTGGAGAGAAAAGTCAGCGTGCAGCAAAGCTCATGGGGGGGGGGCTGTACCACCATGTTCAGTAAAATGGCATGTGTCCGCCAAGCTATGGTAAATTACCTTCAGTTGGCTTGCTAGGGTAGGTTTAACCACCATGGAGTGTGTGGGTATTTCTGTGTGTTTGTGTGTGAAGGAACAGGGTGGAATGAGCTTGTTTGGGTACGAGAGTGGGAGCCAGAATAAGCAGTATGACAAATAATCATTGGTGCAGGTAGACAGGCTGGAAGAATTTTGATTGGAGTGACCGTGCATGCACGTACGGTCACGCGCACACACACACACACACATATACGCACAAATTCAGGAAGCTAATTTTGCAGTGAGGAGCTGAAGAGATGACTAATCAGGATAGAAGCTGGTGGGAGTCTGGCCTGTGGCCTATAATGAGAGATGTAAGACACAAACACACATTCGCACACGCAATCTAACACACACATGCCATTATGTGCACTCATGCCAAGTACATGGAATGTAGTGAAGAGCAAAATACAACAGGTTTGCACACAAGACCAAGCACTGTAAGTGATTTGGAATAGATGCCTGAGATGCTGACTGGCAGCAAGTGGCCTCTCGGTGTGACTAAAGGCTGAGGAAAACTGTCAGCTCCAAACAACACGAACGCCCCGACATCTCGACCACAACATGTTTCTGTATAGTTGCATGTGTCTGGATATTTGGGAAATGTGGAGCTCACATACAAGCCCCCTCGGACCACATTAAAATCACAATTAATAATGAGTTGGTGTCACATGCTTGTGTCGGTCAAATCTTAACTCAACAAGACAAACAGTCATGTCAGCTTGTGTCTCTCATTTCAAAACTGTATATTTGGCTGGTGCAACCACAAGCCGTATGGTTTGCTCCCACTGGCGGTTTTCTAATATTTACAGCACACACACATACAGATGCATGCAGATGTATATGTGTGAGTGTGTGGGTGAGGGGCTGCTTAACTGTAGGAATGTGCATGATTGTCATTAGTGCCCTGAAGACAAGCAGTCAGGGCAGCGGTTTATTTCATACAGCTGTGGTTATAAATCCTTTGTGTGGATGAGCAGCGAAGAACTGCAGAGTGCTGCAGAGTAGCCTTCAAGGTATGGGTCACCCCTACATCAGTGTGACATGCTTTGGTCATTGCAATATCAATTTAATATCCTTGCAGAAAAAAAAATACTGACAGCAGCTTTGTGCCATCTTCACTATATGTAATACAGAGTGATTTTTTTTTTTTTTATTTCATTTTATTTTCACATCATCTATCATTTCTTTTTAATAATAATTTATATCATTTATTTTTTAATTATTTAGCCAAAACAAATAGCCAACAACAAAAAGCAAATATATAATATGATATATATAACATAATATAATATAATATAATATGATATAATATATATATAATAATATCATAATATATAATGTATTATATTATATTATATTATATTATATTATATTATATTATATTATAATATAATATAATATAATATAATATAATATAATATAATATAATATAATATAATTATATTATATTATATTATATTATAATATAATATAATATAATATAATATAATATAACCTCATTTAGCATTAGACAAAAATTTACAAAAACCTGGGCTCGCACATCAGTAGATTTCCTTTAGTTGTGCAAATATATTGTTTATCATATGTGCATTGTTGTTTTAAAAACCTATAACATATCCTTGTGAACCATCCATACACAGAACAGTTGAAAGTGTGTACCTCATCCTCCACCTCTATGTTAAGTGTGCAGGGAGGCGCCGGCTTTGACTGGACCACTGCAGTTTCTACATGGCTGCCTCTGGCTGCTCTGAGGACGCTCCCAGAAATCCGATGCACTGAAACCACCCTGAAAATCCATCTCCAACGACCTCATGTGTAAGGCACATCCGTTTTGATTCCTCTATGCCTGGCGGCTAGACACCACTTTCTGTTCTGCTCTGCTCTGAACTTTCTAATGCTCCAGTCTAATCAACTCTACGCGTACTGCCTCCCTCATGAGATAAGATGGGCTAAGGTGGAGATATGCAGGGAGGAACAGCGAGAAAAGGAGGAGGAGTGAAGTACGTAGAAGGGAGGTTTGGGGAATGAGGAGAATATGAAGGATTAGAGAGGAAGGAGGAAGATGAAGTATGATATGCATGGAGGAGATCAGGGAGGAAAAAGAGCTCAGAGAAATAGAAAAAAACAGAGGAATTAAGTAGAAGGGATGTAGAGATTGAGACAAAGTGGACTTCAGAAGACAGGAAGACAGTGCAAATTATGATAAAATGAAGAAAATCTGAAAGCAAATTAATAAAGCATTTACTTTAAATCTTCCTCTTAATCTGTGGCATCAAATATTTCAATATATTTAATGAATGATTTCAATAAACAAAGCCCTGAAACATCTGAAAATGCTACAATTAGCTCCACTTTTAAGCATCAGACGAGCAACATACTCAAGATGTGCCACTGATCCTTCTCTAACTTAATTAGCCGTAAATATGGCCACAACTGGCAGTAAGAGAATTATCTTACTTTGTCAAACCTATTTTTAAAATGTATCTGAAGAAGTAGCAAGACACAGACATGGAATTATATGTCAAGGAAATCAGCGCTTTAACTCCAGTAGATACAGCTTGCTGGCCGCCCACAACTGTAAGACTATTCCTGCATGACCAACTTTACGTCACTGAAAAGTCAAATTTCAGAAGTGTTTATTGTACCAGATAATTCGGAGGCACTGCTGAAGTTATATTCAATGTAATCACAAAGGAGATATGAATAAATAAAGAACGCTAGATGAAATTGTCATGCTAAAGGCTAACTAAGCAAGCTAATGAGCTCCCTTTTGGAAACCAGCTAGTAATTGTGGACAGCTAGCGTGAGGTAGGCCTACAGGTAACAGTTTTTCTTCACTTTTTTCCAGTCATTGAAACTGCTGTTTCCATTGCAGCCTTTGCAGTGGCTAAATCTAATTATACTGGAGACAAAAAAGTGGTGCCTGAAGGCAAACAAGCCAGACTTTTTTCTTTTTTTTCTCCTTTTTTTTTTTGCACGCTTTGACTTAATAACTTTAAGTTCTTGAAGAGTTTACTTCTTTGTTACTTCTTGCTTGTATGCAAAATACAAAAAAAGCAAAGTATATTTCTGCAGACTCGTGCAATCTCAATATTTTTGGCTGGCCTGATGACCAACTTCAAAGTTGATCATGTAATTGAGTGAATTGTTTCTGGTAAACAAATAAACAAATGACTTCATATTAATATTTGCAAAAACATAATATACAACTATTTAGCATGTGCATGACGAACTTGAGAGGCAGTTTGCTGTGAAATCGATGCAATTGGGAGAAACAAACACAATGTTAACTGCGCACCAGTCTAACCAGTTCAAGGATTGTCAGTCTTGGTGTGTTGCTTCTGTACAACAAAGACCAAATCTCTGATCAGTTATAAAATGAAAATGACACAGAAACCTTTTACTTTTCAGCCTCTGAAAAAAACTGCAGACTGAGAAACTTGTTTCAAGTGCTGGAATGCTCACGTCTCATCAGGCTCGACAAAGATAAAACTACTCTGTATAAAGATTAGATGCCAGGCATTGCTGATACTATGGAAACAAAGCTCTTAAACACCTCTGTCTAACACATAAAATACAGCTGTTTACTTGTAGTTATTCATGTAAAAATGTTTTTGCTTCTATCTTGACTGGGACTTCCTGGTTGAAAAGGTCATGTTCTTTAACATTCCTGGCAACAGTAATAAAGCAAGACAAAATGAGATAAACTGATGCTCTAAACGAGCAAATGTGCCACTATATAAATGCACCTGCTAGGCAGCCACACATAGCTCACGATAGCATGCAGCTTCCTGCGTGGTACTGGAGATGAGTAACCCATAGGGGGGGTTAATAGTTTACAAAACTGCCTCTGATAAACTCACTTATGTCAATGAGAGATGCATTGATGTTGGTTCCACTGCCACTGCCGTTACTTTCCTCCCTTTGATTCATCTGTCGTCTCCTTCATACCACCTTCTCGCTCCCCCATCGCCATCTCCCTCTCTTCCTCTCTGTCACCGCACTCTAAACCCAGTACTGTCACAATGGATATGTCAAAACCATGCCTTAAAGCCAGAGGCGGAGGTTTGTGTGTGCGTGCAATTGTATTTGCAAAAGATGAAGTAGTCCTGTACAGTACGAAGAACAGCCACCTCAGCAGTGAATGATGCTGCTTTGAAGACGAGGCAGACAAACAGGCATGGTACGACACGAGTGGCCTAGATTTAAAACCCCTCACGAAACGTCCAGGTTTGGTTAGCAGGAGAGTCCACTCAAATCCTCATGTAAATATTCTGGCTGTAGAGTTTTGTTGTCGGATTATTAATTCTTTTCAGTTCATATAAGATTCATTTGGTTCTTCTGTTTACTGCCGACCATGAGAAGAGAAATGAAAAGATGCACAGTAAGAATAGAAACATAATTAAACGATGTAAAATAAAATGATCTAGTTCACTTCTTTTATTGAAACATTTTCTCTCTATGCTGTGCTTCTTTTCTCCTGTGCTCCTATGTCCTCGTTCTCATCTGCCAAAACAATCCAATCTGCTGCTTCATGAAGATGATTAGAAATGTTTACTGCCTTCTTTGTTTTCCATTTCTAACTAACCTTACAGGAAAAACTCAGAGACCTAGAAAATGATATTCCCACAATGCAAAAACTCAGCCTTAAAAACAAGAAAAAAATATACAAAAATAAGAAAATTAAAATAAGATCAATTATCTGCCAACAGAAGAAGAAAATTTGGCTTGTCAAGACTTCTCAAAACAAGTGAAAATACTCTTAAAACAAGAGGAATTCTCTGGCATAAAAACTAAGATTCATCTTACCCTTGAAAATAAAAATAAGCATATGTGTACTTAATTTAAGATTTTTAATCTTACTTAGATTTCAGTTTTTGCAGTGCACTTCAAATTTCTCTAATAGCAGTTCCAAGTACATTCACCAAAAGAAATGCAAGATTTGTTAAGAATCAGCAAACTGGAAAAATAAAATGTAGATCCCAGAGACTCAGTTAGCAGGGAAAAATATTTCTGCAGAAGACATCAGGGCGAAATCTTTGCCTTTGCAGCACAGGACAGATAAGAACTGTGTATATCAGGGTCTTGAAATATTTATTTAAAAAGGCCTTTCTGGGGTGCTTACTGGGCCCCTTCATAATTTAATAATGCATAAGCACCAACACTGGTATATAAATATAAAAGGAGGCACTTAACTCTGGATTGTCTAACTGCTGAGGAAATGGTATTAGGAATGCAGATAGATCTACCTGGGAGGAGAGTACATTTATTTGCAGACTGTCACCTTGACTTGTGCATAAGGAAACACTCTGTTTGACATATAAAGAAATTTCCTTCTCGCATATCACAGTGCACATTAAACATTACAGCTTTTTTGAGCCACTTTGACAGCAGCGCCGCTCAGAGCAGTGATGTGCATATAATGTCTCATGACAGATGTCCGCAGTGATATGGGAGTATTTGTCAGCAAACACTTTTGTTAGATATTACATTTTCTGTTCTCTCAGGAAACAAAGTCGGAAAATCCGAACCGTGGAAGAGATTTTCTTCAAAGTATACTGGGACTGGGGAGGCACAGCGGTGGTTATTCTACACAAGAAATGTACCTGGAACATCAATACATAAAAATCAAGACTTATTACTGTTCCCCGCTGAGATGAACTTTAGATTTCGACGTGCGCATAAAATGGTTTGTCATATCATTGGATTTAAGTTCTAACGCTCATCAGTCTCACAAGGAAAGCTTTGAATATCCTTCCTTTTTTTTATCATACATGTATTGAACACGCAGGATGGAGTCATTTGGCAGTGATATGAATTGCATCAACCATCTGTATAATAAAAATTCAAAGGTTTTCAAATCCAAGTCCACAAGAAGCACAGTTCTGTGATTGCGGGGCAATGTCATTATTTGCTGCACCGACAAAGATCGCCACTGCTGCATTCCTGATAAGCTCTATCCATCACTTCTCCAAAACTGATGATACAATGAGCTCCTGTAGGATATATGCATGGTGATTTTGATGCAATCAATGGGGACAGCGAAGGTAAACACGGTGCTAAATGTCAGCTACAGTGATTGCGCTGGCTCGGTATCACCTGGGGTGGTGGATCCAAATAGCCAAAATCAATAATCTAATCATTTCATATTCAAATCACACAGGGTAGAAGTGTGGATCTTATTGCAGTTTACATATCCCTGTGGGTTTATATGTTCTAATCACTAAACCAGAGCATAAATGCATTGAAAATACAGTAATTTAGCAGAGCTTGAGGGGGCATCGCAGTGATGGAAGCGACTGTTTATCATTTTCTGTATGAGTTGCAAAACTCAATGAAATGCACTTATGGTATGTTTTTTGTTGCTTTAGCCTTCACTTATCCAACTGTATATTCATTTTGCATTGCTCAAGTCTCAAACTCTGAGATATGTACATATATGTGTTAAGCTAATTGTTTTAAACATGGTAAAAGGCTGAAACTTTTTAGGTTTGAAATGTTACAGTTTCATCAACTTTCTGTACAGGAAATTTAGGGTAAAAACTGAAATTATCTCTAATGATGAGATGTTGTTGGTAAAACATCTACACTATATTATCCGTACACAAACCCTCCATGTCACAAAGTTGTGCATTTCACTGCTAAATAACATCCTGGTCAATCTTACTTGTGGAAACATGTCTTCATTTTTCCTTTGATGCTAAAACTTGCAGAACGTGGGAGGCCTAGTTTCTGGGAGGCAAAAGAATCTAAAGAACACTTGGACTAATTTTGTAAAAAAGAAAAGGGCCGTAACTGGTTTAGAAAACCAGTTAAGTGAATTAAATGGAGTCTTGTACCACCAAGGTAAGTTTCATTAAGAAGCAATTTTTCACACAAGCAGCAGATCCCCACAAATAAACACCAGATCTGCTCAACATGCCACACAAAACCAAAACAAGATTCTTTAATGCAATAAAATGAACAAAGTTTTATATAAAAGTGGACAAGAAGTCATTACAAAGCCTTTTAACATCCTGGTGTTTGTTACCATGGTTATTACGGGACTGCATTTGCTGTGCTTACCAAAATAAATAAATTTAAAAAAAAAAAAAAAAGAAAAAGAAAATGCACAGTTTAATAAATAAATAAATAAAACAAAATCTAAAAATTGTACAATATTAACTTATCAAAAGCTGGAAGATGACCTAAATATTTAATATTCACAGTGTAAATTTGAGATTTCACTTTAAATCAGTGTCAAAATGAACTCTGTCCGCCTGGCCTCCCATCATAATAATTAATGTTTTTTTGTTTTTTTGTTTTGGAACATATTCACTTTTTCCTTACTCTGAATTTAAAATAAGTTTGCCAATTAAATAGAGAAATGTTTCATATCTCAGGATGTAGTGTAGCAAGAAAATTGTTTATTTTTATGAGTTAGAAAGTCCAAATAAAAGAAACCAAGGGTGTGCAACACTATGTTCATTTCTTGTTTCATCAATCCTTAATTGTGCCAGTGAGAAATATTTGATCAAAAATTCATTTTGTGCTCCTCAGATCTCGTATTCAGGTTGTAGCTTGAGGTCTTGAACATTGATTCCCTTTCAAACGTGTAGTATTTCTGGATAGATTCAAGTTCCAAAAACATGAACTGTATGTGCGGATTACATATGGATCCCTCAGGAGTCTGCATCTCTGCCTACAATACCCAATCAAGAATAAAGAGAGAACACATTCACAGTATTTAATCCTCTAAGATGTGAGCTACAAAAGGCTTATTTATTTGTAGATCTGAAATATAAACATCTAAAACCCAAACCAGTCCCCTAAACATTGGTTTAACAACACAGTATGCTACCGCAGTACTACCAGAGAAGCAAAAGAATCTAAATCAAAAGTAAATTTGACTTTTCCAGCAAAAATTCAGGTAAAGCAGCTTTTTTCTATATCCTTACAAACTAGCATTTTTGCTGTAATTCAGGATGAACTTGCTTAAATAGATTCAAAACCCTCTAAAGTGTGTAATGGGGATAATTGAACTGGTAAATAGACACATGGAGGGAAAACAGCTGTGAATGCATCTGTTCATCGCTGCAAAAAACATAAAATTTACAATATACTTGACATGATTAGAACTGGTTCACAAGCGCAACTCCACATATGGGATAAAACCACAGAAGAGACGACACAGGGGGAGGATAAAGGGCAATATTTACTGCCATGACTTGTTTTGTTTCATAAAGGCTCTTCACACAAATAAGATGGCTTATCCTTCCTGGAATACATTGGCCCTAAATAGCTGCTTTTTTCAAGATGTTGTCAGAGAGCGCCTCTGTGGGTTATTCCCTCTTGTCAAGCACTCGCGTGCATGTTTGTGTGTTGCACAAGGTGTGCTGGGGGTTGTACTACAGCATTCAGTCAGCAATGCATTGTATTTGTGGGCAGTGTCTATGTAGGTGTTTCTATGTGCATTCAGATGCGTGTGTGTGTGTGTGTGTGTGTGTTTGCTCCTTTGATGCACCGTGGTGATCTTGGGAGCTAGGAGGAGCACATAAGGGAGCAATTTGTATCTATGACAAAGTCAACAGGAGACAAAGCCAAGTGACAGCAAGAGTGAGACCAACATGTTTCCTTCTGACAATAAATTTGCAGGGAAACTGCTGACAGTCATACCTGGAATAATAACAGAAAATGACATGTATTTGTGAGCTATCAAATCATAAGCTTCATTTAGTCCGGCTCATTGACTGAAGAAGAATGTGTTCATGTTTGCATGAATGACTGAGGGGAAGCAGCTGAGAGGAAAGAAAGAGCTGGATCACATTCGCGCATTAACGCTGTCGCACCTGGGAGCCGTGCAGCACAGTCACACGGCGTTGCACTGTTGAACACAAAACCACTCCGCTGGAAAAGTTAAAGGTTAAGTGTCCATAGGTCGCAGCCCCTGATGGTACTTGCAGAGCAAGTTAAGAGCCAAGATTTTCACAGCTACTGGGATCCTGTGAGTTTTAAAATCCTGATCTTTCAGGGACAGACTGCTGCAACAGTACAGCTGATAGTGGCGGAAATAAGCAGAGATAGTTTTGGAAAGGTATTTGTTTTTCTGTTGTTTTTTTTTTGAGAGTATGAATAAAGGAAAAGCAACTAATATTCTTATTATAATCAATTAATCTGCAAACTTATCTCGTAGTTTATTATGTTGCCTATAATAAACTCCAGCGCATGAAGATATGTTCAAACAATCTCTTTTATCCATATTAAAGAATATTTAACAACAATTTGTTATTAATTATCACCCAGAAAAGTCATATGACAAAAAAGAAATTACATTAGAAAAAACTTCATTTCAACAAAGAACATCAAAACATCCACAACTGCCTGAGTAAATATGCATGACATTTTACTAACAATAGAAAACAATATATAGCTTCTATGTTGCTTTGTGTTAAAGCATTTTTCAGTGAAATGTCATCTTCATAAGTGCAGTTGGAAAAAATAACCTACTGCCTATTTGAAGTAAAAATATTAAAAGTGGAAGTGGAGTTACACAAGATCACAACTCTTCATTTGTGCAAAACAAAAACAAGGAGATACATTAATTGCAAGGTTTTTAGTAATTCCTGCTCATTGCAATCCACATGAACAGCAGTAAAATCTGTTCGCATTATCCTGATAAACAACAATCTATAGCATTGATTTATCACTTAGCCCCAGTAGACAGATAGACCTCAACTCTCCATTACAGCATCTGTCAGGTGTAGTGTTTCAGAGACATCTGCATTATCCATGGCACTGGGTGCTCGTCAATGTGTGGGTTTGCATGCGTCTGTTTGTGTTCATGCGTACATTTCCACACACAAGAAGGCTGAGTCTAATTGCACCGGTCCATCTGCCGCCTCTCAAAAGCAGACTTCCATCCTGCAGACTCAGACGTCGCAGACAAAAATACGCAAGTACAGACGACATGCACATGCCACAAGTGCCTGCCTCTAACCCTTCCTTCAACTTGGACCCTGAACAATCTGCACTTATTCTGTGGGCAGCTGTGTGGACAGCATTGGCTGGCATGGTTTCCAATCTGGGCTCTATTGTCTCAGGACAAAGGCCTCTCAACTCAAGGAAAAGATCAAATTATAAAACAATAAGCCTGTATTTAAACAGGGGGGTGGACAAGAAAGCCATGACTATTTATATATATATATATATATATATATATATGTGTGTGTGTGTATGTGTGTTTCACAAAGTTCAAAGTTCAAGAGCTCATTATATTTATAAAGTCTAAGAACTTTGTTCAGTCAAATAAGAAAAAAGGATTAGACTAGATGATAAGTTGCAGCAGTTAGGGGTCTAATGATGACAATCTGCTATAACACTGTGTGTATGTGCATATCTGCTTTTGTAAATCATAAAATATGAATGTTTCCACCTGAATAAGATTTGGTTAAGATTAGTAGATGAAGAGAGAATGTGTGTATCTTTACATGCATGTAAACATGTGTGCTTATGTGCATGTTAGCTTTATGCTTTCCACTATTTGTAACAAGTAAAATATACCAGCACAAAGCTTGTTAGTGGCAATAACTGTGGCATGAGGGTATGAGTATGAGTATTGTATGAGTGCATGATGTCCAAGAGTGTAAGCCAGCTTGTGTGTTCATGTGTGTGTATAGTGTTGTAATGCTATGTGACTCACTTCATATGCAATCATTGTTTAACCAATGAAACTGCCGGTAATGTGGATTGCATTTCAGTCTGTGCTCTCATTAGTCATTTGGTAAATGAAGGTTGTGTGATTGCACACGTGGACCAGGAAACACCTGTTTCACCCAGGGAAAGACACACATCCCCCCTATGAAGAAAGATATATCCCATTTCCTGTTGTTCATTCTTGTCACTCATTGTTTCAATGAAATAAAGACAAAATGCAGCCTTCATAACGCAAAATTAGATTTCAAAGCAAGCATTCAGAGTCACATGAGAGTCAAGGAAGGAAAGCCTGCGGGGTGAGACATGCTGAACAGGAAGTGTCTTTAAAGAGCTGAGCAAATTCATGCAGGTCAAACCTCATGAGGTCATGCTGTAGTCGAACCATTACATTGATTCAAACTAAGAATGAATTGCTCTAAGCATGGTTAAAATCTGTCAAACCAAACAGAATCGTTCACCTTTAAATAAGCCTTCAGTTCCATACAACTTCTTTTTATTCCCCATCCAAATGGTGGGCAACTTGAGTGGAATGACCTCAACCACCTCAAAAATTGGGCGATATGACGATTTATACCCTTTGGGTGATGGAAAATGTCTATTGTTTCATATGAGGGTCTATTGTTTATAAGGTGCTTTACAGAAGACTTTATGTCAAGACACGCTTTATGGTATGCACGAAGCAATACATAAACAAACAGGGAGGGAAACGGTAGCAGCAGGTTTCAGAGCAGGATAATTCACTAAAAGATGACCAACCAACCCAAACTGATGAGCTTGTTCCTAAAGGAGGGGAAATTTCGGTGGCATGGATGCGGTTGGGATATACAAAGACCGACGTGGAATTGACAACAGACTCCGACAACAGACTCCGACATAGCTAACTCATTTTATCACCTGCGCATTAAACAGGATAAAGAATAATAAAAGCAGCTTCAAGTGGAGGCGAAAGCGCTCATTATAAACTCCAGACGCAAACGCTGCAACAGGCATTTATCCGTAAAATGCCGTACACCCATAGTTCCTGCAGATGGAAGGAGATGCTGCCGTTGCCAAGCACATCTGACACATAACTGATGACTGACACAAAATTACACAAAAAAAATTTTATATTGTTGTGTATATTGTTATGGGAAAATAAAATTAGCTAAATTGGGATATGAGATAAGATAAGATGAGATAAGCGACATCACCCACATTCATATGACTCTCAGCCTATTCAATCAATAAAGAATAGGAGCCCATGTGAAAACATGACCTCTGGCTTTTTATACAGTAAAGACGTAATATATTTCTCCTCATGGTGAAAAACAGATGTCAACTGCCAGTCTCTATCAAGCATGTCAATATCCAACAACTGCACCCTCCTTCCATTGCCGATAAACTGAATGTGCAATTCATCAGCCAACTCTAGGAGACAGTATTTATAATTAAAAGACGCCTCGTAAATTGGACATTTTACAGGTCCTGCTCAGCTTGTAAATGCACTATAAATATGTTGTGGTGAGTGGAGTCATGGGCAAATGAAGGTCCGCGTTTGTGGTTAAACTCCTTCTGATGCCTTCAGTGAACAGTAAGCTGATTGCAATTAATTCCAACTGTTTGCTCCACACTTCCAATTGTACTCTTTTCTGTCCTCCCGTTTTCACATCTTGCTGGATTCACTGCATATTGCATGTTGTTTCGTATTCTTTTTGAAGCTTGTTTCATATCAGACTGGATTAGCAGTTTCAGAGGACACATTTGTCGGGCCAATTAGAGCACTTCCTGGCACAGATGGAACCCTGAGATCTCTGGGGAGGATGCTGGGTCGCATTTGGGTTTCTGAAAAAGCATTTTTCAGACTGTAGAGTCGGCAAAAACAGCACACCAGGTGTGTGTGTGTGTGTGTGTGTGTGTGTGTGTGTGTGTGTGTATATGTGTGTGCATTTGCGTGACTATCCCCTTAGGCCTAAATATACCTTCTGTTAATACAAATGCTTTCTGAACAACATGGTTAAATATGCTTAAAGTTATTATATAGTGAGACTGTGTATATAAGCCTAAACACACACACACACACACATATCCTTACCTGCTTTTGTGTGCTTTCCTTCCTCAAAGTGAAATTAAACTGCAGAGAATCACATCTCAGTGGCAGCTGGATGTCCTAGACCTGTGGAGATGAGAGAGAAAGAGGAGGGAGAGAAGGGTGGGGGGTTATTCAAGCTCACTGAACTGAAGTCCCTGTCATTTTTCACAATAGAGACAGATAGCCATAATATGTAGTGAATGTGGGGTGCCATGTGAATAATGGCCCCCTCCAGATCATGTGAATAGCCATAACCCACTCAAACACAAGAAAGCAGACAGTTCACAATCCACTTTGGCTTGTGATTGCTTGTTTAGTGTAAAAGTGTCTATGCGTGTGTGTACCCATCCACATGCCTGTGTGTGCTCCGCCTCATAATGACCTAAGTGTCAGTGTGTCGAAGTCTATAATGGTCTATCTCTGTGCTTCCTGGTAGTTTACTGCAAAAAAAAAAAGAAAAAATCTCTTATGCAGTGATAACTGGTGTATATGTGGACCATTTCACTGTCAGATGCCAGGGAAAAGGAAAATTGGGCTCTCTGTTTCTAAAATGCAGACAGTTATTTGTATTTAGCGCAGCTTAAATCTTTTTCTAGTTTTTTTTGTCATTTCTCCTGTCCACATCTCTCTCTGTAACAGTGCATTTTGCATCCCTGTGTATTTTTTTTGCAGTCCCCTCACTCTTTACCTTGTCATTCTTTTCCCTGTGCGTTTTTCTTGGCAAAACCATCTGGTTTCTTGTTCTTGTACTCTCATTCTTCTCCTTCACTTCCTCTCAGAACTTCAGACAAATTTTGCAGCCACGTCTCACAGGTCAATCTTAACAGAAAATAAGGGTTTCACTAACATACCCAATGGTACAGTTCTCTGAAACGCACAATATATAGTACAAAAAAAAAAAAAAAACCAGAATTACTAACAACTAACGGTATATAAATGTATCTTTCACAAAATGAAATATGACAACAGTGGTCTGCACCAGGTTACCGTCAACAAGAAGGTGCAGGAAGGTATAGAATGGGAACATAGAACTGCTATCCAAAGGAAAAAACAGATATGCAAAATAGCATCCTATAACCTGATAGTGTTTTAGAAAAACAGGAAATGTAAAAGAACTTATAATAAACTGAGTATGTTGTTCTGCCCTGCAAATGTTGCAGCAAAATACAGTTTAAGACAATCCTGTTAAGCAATTTTAGTGTCAATATGATCACAGCATCATCCAATGTGTAAAAGCAGAGTATTGCCAACTAAATTTAATCTGTTTTTTTAACTAAGACATTTCCTTGATCACACACATTGTTTCCTCTTTTTTTTTTTTTTTTTTTTTTTTGTTTCATGTCTTGGCAATAAAATTTATCACTTAAGTTTAATATTTTCCCAATAAACTATCACAATAAAATGTGAAAAGTTCTTTTTTTTCCCTTTGGAGGTGGGTTTATGCTTAGATAATACAATACTTCTGTATCATCAGCTATGTTGACTCTTTCTTCAGAAAAGATATTGATAACCTCTCCAATGTTTTACATTTTAAAACTCTGCCGGCTAAAAACAGCAATGACAGAAACATTATTATATCAATGATTTCACCAAAACATACATTCTCCACAGCTAACATTGGTAGCTTCCAATCCATCATATAACCTGCAACATTTTCATCAAATTTCCTCAGAAGTGTTAGCTTCAGCTAGCTAGCTGAAGTGTTAGCTTCAGCTAGCTAGCTGGAACCGTCACAGTGTTAAGAATCTGCATCTCATTGCTTACAAGTGCTTCTTCTTATTTAAACTACAGTCTTCTTCATCGCTGACAGATACTGATTATAACTTAAACTGATATTATTGTTGTCCATTTTACAAACAAATTCAAAATAATGCCAAAACCTCCACAGTATAACCTGTTCCCTCTTGCTAGCTTAGTGAGCTACACATTTGTACTGATGAGAACAGCACTTTGTGCAACCACAAAAACCAAAATAAATCACAATAAATCTTGTTTATACTTTCCTCATTTCTATCATACTTTCATTTGTTGACAAGGTGCAGTTACACACAATTAAATACTAATGTAATGTTTTTTGACAAACTAGGATAAGATTTCATGAGCTTCTAAAATAATGTCATATGTTCCTTAAGAGGAAAAGAATCATCAATATAGTTAATTTTAAAGTATTTTTTCTTTTAATGAAAAGATTATCAGGAACTGTTGGGGCAGCAGGTGTGATGTTTGTTTTACCAGAACGTAAAGGTGAACTTTTGTCACTAAAGGAGCACTATCTTTCCATTAATGGATACAGAGACAAAATGTAACATTTTCACGGTGGGGTAGGGTAAAGTTGGAGAAATAAAATGTGTGTACATTTTTAGGCATGTACTTTGAATTTCTATTTTCATTGTTCATGGCTGACGTTGGACACAGTTTTGTCCCTGCATTGGTTGGCATGCCAACTGTAGTTTTCTGCTCATGTATGTTCATGAATATCAGAGCATTACCGTTTTGTGGGAAGGCTGATGAATCTCAGGAAGCAGTGTTTATTTATTTGGCCTTGAAGCTTCGATTAGTCTTTATCTGTGTGCCATGCAAGATTTTTGTCAACACACAAAAAAAAGTTGAACGTAAATACAAGCACATCCACACACATTGCCAGAGCCTAGACCTTTGTGGAGCTCTGGGGTAGGGCTTTGTAGTAATTGGGTCTATTAGCCTGCACAGGAGGCCAGGAGCTGTTTCTCTGTTTGGCACAGACCGCAACAAAAGATGACTTCACTGTGCCGCACATTTATCTGTTCTTGCATATGCATGCTAATGATAAATATTGTGTGTGCATGCCAGTACTTCAATGCAAGGGAATCACCAAAGGCACAAGCAGATAACTACTGAGAAATAAGTTCAGCAGTAAACTCCCTCAACTATATAGCTTTTTCATCTGTTTTAGTTTCCTCAGCTGGCAGCATATATTCATATGTATATGTTTATATAGAAATTGAAAAAGAATTGTTGAACAGAAATAAGTTTTGATGCAGCGGAGAGGCAGTGAAGGACAAGGTTTGTATGAGCAGCTGAATGTGGCAAGGAATGAGAATTTTCATTAGGACTCATTTATGTGAACAAGTGGGAGAGAGGCAACAAAAGATCAAAGATGCAGTCACTGAAAAAGTCCATGCATACATCAGTGGTGCACCACCACTTTGTTCAAGCCCTGAAAAAGAATTCTCCATTAAATCCTAATTGTCTTTTCAGCTGTCAGGGGATGCATGTCAACAACTATCCAGATAGTATCTTAGTGAAACAACAACAACTGTGTGAAATAAATCTTCTGTCGAGAAGAGATACAACCTAGCATCCTTGATAAGTGCTTTCTTATGAAAAGATTTTGCTTTTTGCTATTTGTGTCAAGTGTCTTGTCCTCTAAACCATTAGAAGAAGTTGTGCTGAGAAGAGAAGAAATGCATCTGCTCAGCAAGTTGTTCTTATCTAATGTGGCAATGAGTGTAACATTCAACATTAGATTCACACTTATTTATTCAAATTTACATTAGAATAAAAATAATCCAAATAGATTTCCGCCAAACTGAAAAACCTTAATGTTGTGATCTAAATGACACATTAGAAAGTATTAAAATACATATAATATACATATAAAAAACATGAAGTTTTTTTGTCTTCAACAAAGATCAGTGTGAGATTACTAAACATTTACTTAAAAAAATATATATTCATACCCTCTCTGCATCAGAACTGCAACTTAAACTAAGTCAAAATGTCATTAACGGTGGGACACTAAATATTGAAAACATCCTACATCTGTTTTTTAACTATAGTTCTGCAACATCACCCCTATAAACAGAATTTTTCATAACTGGAAGCCTTAGAAAAATATTCTTAAATGTGTTTGTAAAAACACACAGATCTATACAGAGATATTCATTTTAAATAAACCTTTAATTGTAACATTATTTTTTCTAAATTTAGCTTTTTTTTCTAAGAATAGTTTTTCTAAATCTCAGTTACCTAGATGTTAATTTTGATAACATATTGTTCACACTCAAAAATAGAGGTACCAGCTTGTACCTAAAAAGGTACAAATGCTTGTCGCTGGGGGTGTACTCTTTTGAGAGACATTTCTGTACCCTTCAGTTCTGGTCTGTTTTTGTAGCTTATCAAGTTCAACCTCACCTTATCAAGTTATGTTTTTTATGTTTTTCACAGGATTAGGCTTGCTCCATGCCACTTAGCAATATTATCTTATCTTTAATCTAGAAATAATCTTCAAAAACTCAAAATACTGACCAGCCATACACTTAGTTTGCAGCATCTGACCTTCATTGTCTGGTGTAGTAAATGACTGTTAAGTAGTACTACTGTCATCACTCAACTCTGCTCTAGTTTGTAACATTACAGCCATTAACATTACATTTTTCAATGCTGCAGGTACCCTTATGGTCAAAATGGTACAAATTTGTACTTTATGTCACTTTGAACCCTTTTTCGTACTCTGAAGGTGTGCTTCTGGTCTCTTAAAGACCAGTATTGTACTTTTGAGAGAACATTTCTTTAAAATGTACCTATAGGTACAGAAATGTCCTTATCTTGTACCTCTATTTTTGAGAGTGTTGCCAGTCAGCATCACTGTAAAAATAAGTTATAAAATGCATTAATTCAATGCTTAAAATGAGCAGAATGATGTAATGCCGTTCTTGTCTTGTGATATTGCTGGAAGCACTAAACACTTTTTGATGCTTTCGAGCTTTTATTAATGTTATCAGACTCTGAATGCTGTCTGTATTGATGTTAACAGGAAGCTTCATCTCTGCCGTGTGCTAAGATACCAAAAGACTTTGGAGGCTGGGTAATTTAACTTGAAGACAAAAGATAGATGGCTGTCTTTTTTTTTTTTGTTTTGTTTTGTTTTAGGACATTTTTCTTTTTCTTGGGCGTCTTTCGGCTCTACATCTCTTCGCAAAGGTTTCACATGAGAGACGCTGTCAATTTCCCACAGGAAAACAATGATGTTTTATATTATGAGAAGCATCGTTTGTGTCAGTGTCTCACATCATCCACATTATTCATCAGCCCTCTGTATGTAATTAAAATGACTCTATGCTTTCATGATGTTTTTTTTTTTCATGTAGTTCCCTTTGTAATTATAATATAAACTACATATTGTGGCGTAACACCCAAGAAACTTTGTCGAGTCCTGTTAGTGTAGATTTATGACAAAGCCAAAACCTTTCTTTAAAGGGTGGAGTAACTTATATGTGCAAATAAAAAACACAGTTCTCTCCCTGACTTTCAATTCCATATAAGCGTGAAGAATATGGAGCAATGGTGTGCATGGCTTACCCAGCCGTAAAATTAAAGAGTCTTGTCTATGTGTCCCGTATAAATCCTTAAAAAGTAAAGAGACAAAGACAGTGAGGAGAATATGGGAAAGGAAGGTGTGTAAGATGACACATAAAACCAGCTGATTTGTCAAGTTATTGAGGACCGTTGAGGCGTAATCGACTGTACTCAACCCTGAAAGACATGAGTGCACAAGCACGCACACAACAACAAAGATAGATATGCACAACATTTATCACTTAACCTTAAAATAGCCTAGAGTAATTGTTTTTGCACAAAGATTGGTTTCTAAAAAACTAAGTATCATTCATCAAAGGTTTGCCAAACTCTACCCTACAATTAAGGCACTAGACCAATCCTATCACTCTCTTCTGTGATGGATGTCATCTCATTCATCATGCTGCCTGCGTTGGAGCCAGAATGAGGGTTCAAAACCCATGCGAGCACACTGAAGGAGAACATGCATACAGTTTCTCTTAATGTTAGAAAACAGACACGCAGCCCATGTAAGTTATTGCTGCAGGCCCACAGGCCATAGTGGTAGTCATCCGTCTTTGTGTGACACTATCAGGCTTTCTTGCGCAACACAGAGGTGGTAAAATGACTTTATTACACAATGTGAGAGATAATTCATGGACAAATTGGCGAAGACTTGCCAAAGGGGTTTGCGGCGCTTTAATCTGAAACAAGGTGGCATGTCTGAAGACGGAGAAACCTGTCAGAGGGGTTTTTAACTCTACAGAGGAAAGGTACATTCACAATCCCTGTAAAGCTCTTCTGCAAAGTCAAAAGAAAAACGTGCAGAAAAGCGCAAGTGATATGAACTTAAATTATCTTCCAATTGATCCCAACCTCAGCACATCTGCTTATTTTTTTTGCTCCGTGAAGCACGACCATCCTGTCGTCTTCAGCTCTTTTTTTTTTTTTTTTCTTAAGCCTATCACACTACACCAACAGCAAGGCTGTAGATCAATACTCTCTGGCACATATTCTCACTCCCAAAGACTTGGAATGAAACTGCCATTCAATATCAATAAGGATCACAGATGTGCTACAGCAAATGACAATATTATTTTTTTAAATTTGCCATCAAATGACCAGTCCCATCAAAGAGCTTTGAGTCAGATCTTTCAGCCTGGTTTATGTTGAAAGGATCCAGATGAACAGGCAATGGAAGATGTATGTAATGCAGTTAAAGTAAAAGCCCAGTAAGCAGGAAATTTAAGAGGGGCTGGGGGATGATGGTATTACAGCAGACGCTGATTGCGGACAATGTGCTGAGGAGGGAAAAGATATGGAAAATATCACTGGATTGCTGTATAGTGGATATGAGAGTCAGGCAGATGTCTGAAAAAGCTGTGGGAAAGGATGAATTGCACCTATTCAACAACAGGCAAACATTATCTACAATCATTGTACCATGTGCCAAAAAAATCACCCTTGAAGTGGCTGAAGTAAACACTATTCATAAAAACAGAACTCCGCTTTTATTGTCTTAGCAACTGGCGACACTCAGCCCAGCCCTTCATTTCTGAATCAGTCCTTAAACAATCTGGCATTTACATGCTTCCTCCATTGATAAGAAGAGTTGTCTTATACGCCACGGCACCAATATTTATGCCCCCAGCCCTGCGATGACCTCATTGTTCATTGCCCCATAATTCAAATCTGATCCGCTGTGTTGCATCACATTGTGTATGACTCATTTCCATGTGGCCCTTTCTCTAAACAAGCAAGGTTTTCTCAGCACGACACAGTCAACTGACAAGCAACAAAGCAAGGAGTTTCCTATCAGTACTGTGGCGACTGACTTTACACATAAAACACACTACAGCACGGTTTAAATGGACTGGTCTGGAAAGAGGGGGGGGGTGGGGGGAGTGCTATTGTTAATGCTTTCCTGCAGACAGCAAAAATAATCAGTAGACTTTAAACTGAGCTTCTTACAACCACTCCTTCCTTGTACTTTTATTCTCTATTCAGCTCCCTAATGGCAGTGTGTGTGTGTGTGTGTGTGTGTGTGTGTGTGTGTGTGTGTGTGTGTGTGTGTGTGTGTGTGTGTGTGTGTGTCACTGCTGTTTACAGCTGCAAGCCAGTTGCCATATGTCTGCGTGACTGCATGAGATTATGCATGTATACAGGAATACAGGTGCAAGCATGTGGCATTGTAGTTTCTGGGTACCTCGTTTAGCTTTTAGAGCATACGTAGAAGAAAATGCATGTGTGCTTTTGTGTGTTTTTATGGAGTGGTGACAGCTCGGTGAGGTGCGCAGGGAGGTGAAGGGCACAGAAGAAAAACGTGGACAGGAGATGTGTAGACCAGAAGGACATATGGTTTTTGTGTTTGGGGGGGTTTTGTCTTTGCCAGAGAGATAGCAACTCTAAGTTAAAAAAAAGTAGCTTTTTATATATATATATATATATATATATATATATATATATATATATATATATATATATATATATATATATATATATATATATATAAATATGTATATATATAGATATAAATATAGATATAGATATATATATATAAGCAGAGGACTCTTTAACATGTTGCTAAATTTTTAGAGGAATCTGAAAATGTAACCTGTCTGGAGATAACTTCTAACTAGATTAGTCCCTGAAGAAGCGACGTAACGCTAAACATCAATGATCCTGCAGTGCTTCATAGTTTATGTGAAATTTTTAATCTTGAAAAAATTGTTCGACCCAAATGCATCTTTGTCGCTGTGGCCAGACAAATGTTTCTTTGATTTGTTTTTCCTCTACCTCAGTTGCTTTTCTTGGTAAAGCACTCAGAGTAATAAGAATAGATATAAAGTTGACTTCACTTGGTAAATAAGAGGGAATTGTATGTTTTCCAGGTAACTGACTAGTTTTTCTTTTCTTCATTTCGTAATAAAAATGACAGAAGCCGAGATTGGCTATTCTTCTTCTTTTTTAATCCATATCTCAAGATAACAAGTCCGTGTTTCTCGTTATTTTAAGATACCAAGGACCGTTTTCTCACGATAACAGGATAATTTATCTCGTTACCCAGCGAAAACAATGTTTTTCTTTTTTCCCCGAAATAACGAGATAATGAAACGGAGCCTGAAAATAAGTGTTGTACTGAGTTACACCTGATTTCATCAAAATGGAGACCATGACAAGTGGGGAGGGGCTGCAGTCAAGGTGTTTATGTGTAATTCTGAGAACGAGCGACTGGTGAGGCTTAATAGTGAGACACGTAGTTCCAATTTTTATCGGACATGATAGAAGTCAAATTAGAGTGATGACTGTTCCTCCATGTGAGACCAGCAGCTCTGCACTGGGATGCCACGACACAGTCAAGCCACCAGTTTAGATGTTGGAACAGAAGAAAATAATGGCAAAGCTCTCGTCCATATCGTCCCCACATCCCCACATCCCTCCAGAGCACTGACAAGCCTGCAGAGCTCCTTCAGACATAGACTACAGCATCCAAAGCATAATAACAGTTATAACAGGTCCTTGATTCCCTCAGCCGCTAAACTGGTAACCAGCACTGCTACCAGTACACCACAAACATACTCAATAAAATTCAATGCAATTTATTCATGTATATAATTAATTTTTTCTTATTTTTAAAACTCTTATATATTAACAACAAGTAGGTTTCTTGTGGGAACATAGAAGGTGTCCACCCCCACCCCCCCTCCTCTGTTTCTGTGTAGCTTCATCCAATAATCTAAATTCATGCATGTAATTCTGATTTGAGTGTCTAAATTCTCACAAGGAGTGAGTTTGACTCGTATTGCATGTTTGTCTCTCTGTGTTGGGTTTGTTATGGACTAGAAACAGCTCCAACCCCCTCGCAACCCTGCATTTGAATAATTTCTCTTGAAAACACTAATTTAGATTTCTTGAGATAAAGATATAAATTATCCCATTATCATGTGAAAGCGTTTAAAAAAATAAATAAAACATGCGAGCACGGCTTTTCTGTAAGAATGTAAAAGTAAATTCTCATATTTTACTCAGTAGAAACAATAAAATCTCATTTTAAAAAATAAAAGAAAAACATCTTGAACACAGATCACTCTCTGTTTTTCATATTGCAGATTAGCTATTAGCATATATTTGCAAAATTTTGCACGGTTTATTAAAGGATTACCTTCTGTATTGATTACATTTACTCAATCCTGTATTCAATCAGTTAATTATAAGTTACAACTCTTATTAGAAAAAAATAATATATATGATTAAGCATCATGGGGCTGCTGATGTTTTGTTTAGAGCTTTCAGGCAGTTTGTTCAGACCAAACGCGTTTTGAGCGTTTTAGACGCTCAAAACGCTGAGCGATCGACGCTGGTCACTAAACTGACACTTTTGTGTCCGACACCCAAAACGCTCCTGCCGCGTTTTCTGCTTGTCTGGAGCGAGCGACAAACGCAACGGAAAAGAGAGGAGGAAAGGCGCGGCTTTTCTTCTGGTCAGTTTGAATGATGGCGGTGCAGGAGAGAGATGGCATGGTTTTATTTAATAAATAAAGCTAGAGAACGTCGTTTAAAAAAAAACAAAAACAAAAAACATGAATGCAGTGTTAATGCAACAAGAGCCGCACTCAGCAGAGAGCCACCAGCCCCTGCCCCCCCCACAAACAAAGTGTTTCTACGCTACTTATCCTGCTATGTTGCTAAATCAGTAACATTCAGTTTTTTAGCAAGGAATCATTATCCTAAATATTGCACGGAGTAATGGCATTCTTATGCAACAGTATATGGTGGAAATCCAACAATGCCTCCGGAATGTGGGTCTTTCTTTTTCATTATATATACAGAGCTACCGACGGAGCAGCTCTTTGGTGGAGTTCGGTGCAGCTGAAATCAGCCACAACTGGCAACTCTGACAGGGTCAGTTAGAGCCGTTGCGACAACAAAGTTTCTGCAAGCAGCCTGCAGCTCTTGTTTGTGGAGAGAACTGTAACATTGAGGATCATTATGACTTGTTTAGAGAGCATTTTCAGAAAGCCAGTGGCTGCTTCAAAGGCCGCAACTGAGCCGCATGCGATGAGGAACAATGACGTAGGGCATCTCAGCCCCGTGTCTGGGTTCACCACAGAAATCCTCCAGAAGCTGCGAGCAGATCGCTCTGATTGGTTGACGCCCCGCGTCAAGCGGCCAAAGTTCAGATTTTTCATCTCTGGCTTTTGACGCGCGTTCCGCGCCGAATGCCAACGCTCAAAACGCAACGCGAGAAAGCTCGACGCCCCCTTGCCACGCCTCCACATAGACTTTACATGGAAACCTGCCGCTCCTGACGCTCAAAACGCCTTTGGTCTGAACACACCGTTATATAAAAAATGCTTTCTTTTAAATTCTCGGTCTATTAAGACCAGCAACATAAAGTCAAGAGAAATGTTCATCATGTTTACACAATTATTGCTGTGTTGAAAATATCTGTGACACACACATCCTGTCAGGCTTGACAGTTAAAGCCTGCACATGTCGCACCAGGTCATAATGGGTTAGCGGGATAATTACAATTCACTGTTAAGCAATTCAATAACCACTGAGTAGGATCTAAAAAAAAAAACAATCACTAATAGGCCATACCTCATGGCATTAGCATGCAGATGTACAGTGAACATATAAGCTCTGCATGGCCATGGTGGTTCAAGCAGAAAACCTCCCAATAGCTCTATTTGTAAGCTGAGCGAGACATCTATCTCTGCAGGGCAGTTTTAATCGAAATCATAATAGCAATGAGTCAGTGAATGCCCTGAGATCTGACTGCTAGTCGTCTACTACTACTTTCCCACTTTCACAGGCATAATTAAGCAGCTGCACTCTCCTGCCGCATGGTGAAGCACTAATAGAGTTGAATGATATCTGACGTGAGTTTCACACATAACGACAGGAGGATGAAGCTCATAACTTCAGTCGACGTTGGTAAAATGCAGGGCATCTGGGAGGAGAAGGGTCGGTAGAAGGATGCGTTAACACATGACCGAGCGCTTTAGGTGGACGGGGAAGACGGGCAAGAATCTGGGCTCATTATTTCAATACGGAAGAGAGATGTCATTGAGTGCAGAAGGGGGGCTTTTGAATTAGGTTAAGCCTGGCATTTCAAGCGCGGCTGAAACTAGGGTTGTGAATCATCATCGCATTATGAAGTATCACTGAAATTATACTGCTCTGTTTTCATTAAAGCACGCTGTTATTATTCCAAGACTTCCTTCCTTTTCACAGCTTGAGCCACAAGAGTGACGACTTATTTATGCAGAAAGGTTAGTTGTCTCTGAGGGCATAAACACCACCTTCTGTTTATCTACAACTCTCTCTGGCACACACCTTTGCTTTGCCATGCATATATTAACTAAATAGAGAATTGGATCCAAACAGCACTTGTTACTGGAGTAACCATTGGGTTTTTTTGGAGAATGAAAGTAATCTCACTTTCTGAAGTGCCCTCTGACATGACCAAGCACCACTACAACCATGTCTATCAAGAGACCAACCATCATTTTCATCACTGTCATCTTGATAGCATTGGGTCAACCAGTTTATAGCTGTCCTTGGCCCCGCACCTGGTTTTCTCACACATGCAGTACATCGACCAGCACGCTCATGCAAGCACGCCAACACAAAAGGGCTTTTTAACATCTACTATTCCTCAATGGGAGATATAAGTTGCTCTCGAACCGTGTGCATCAATGTCTATAACACCTCAGTCCCAGTGGTTTCACACAACTAAGGATCCCTACAAAGGACTGAGTGAAGGATCCATCAATCAGTGTGACTGATACTGCGGAGGACAGAAAAATTCTCAATGAAAAGAACCAAAGGACAGAGAGCCAGTTACTCTTCCCTTTTTCTCACTGTTTGTCCAAATAGATGCAGAATAGAAAAAAGGCTCATAGAGGCTGAGGGCAGAGAGAATTCAGCACGAGTTCAGCCACCTTAAGCCCTACCTTAAGCTCTCATCAGCAAAAGGCAGAGGGTGAAAAGCCAGGAGATTTAGAGGCAGAAAACTGGCTAACCTCAAAGGTCTAGTTAGGGTGCAAAACATCATCTCCTCATAGTATGGCAAAAAATGTAAACAAGACACATTCACGGGAAAAGCACGTGTCTCAACTGCATGTTTACTGGAAGGCGGCGACGATATAGCGTTTGTGAAAATGCGTTTGTATCAGCAACAGACATGTCTGAAACACGTAGTGATGTACTAAATGTATTATCTGACAAAGGTTGGATTGAAAGGCTTTATTTGGAAGTAAATGTTTTGATTATGAGTATGGCTTTGTGGGGAAGTGCAATTGGCTCTTGTGTATCAAACACTGGAGAAGAAGCTTCTGCCTGCAGCTGAAATACATCAGACATTAGGAGGCTGCTGAATCGTGCAGGGAAACTGCAAACATGTCTCAGAATCCTGCTTAACCAAGGAAGGAGAATGCTGCGGCGATACAACCAATCTGGGGAGCCGTCTCTCGATAGGAGGGCGATTAGGACGATGAGAGGATTGGCCCTCTCGCTGGGAGGAGAAAGCCATGAGCAGACCAAATGAACTGCAGGACAAACAGACAACCTTACAGCTACTTATTTTCCTACACACCAAAAGAAACAGATCCAGTCTAAATGGAAACTTCACCAACCCTCATATTTTTTTAGGCTGTAGAGGTTGAGTTAAAATTCTCTGTACATGTAGACAGCTGGAAGATGAGGGCTAAAGGTGTCAAGGTGAAGGTTGAATTTGGTGAATTTCAGATATTAAATCTATGATTGCTACCCATCACCATGGTTCAGCAAGCTTAAGGACCTCAGCCCTGACTATATCGAGGCAGCAGCAGTCTGTGACAAGACGTCTGACGGGAAAAGAAGAGTCAAAAATGAGGACAAGGCATCAAGCTTTTTTTTTTTTTTTTTTGTTACCAACAATATCTAAGTAATGTCATCCCCATCCTCCTACACTCCACCACAGAACTGAGAAGCTGACTGAGATATAGATAGATATTCCAATTTAGGGTCTTCCGTCAAGAGACATGATGTGACTTTCAGGGCTGTTAACGCTCTCCAGCCCTAATCAAGAACCTGAAGTGGCACTGCACAAAATTTAAGCTGCTAATTGATCATAATTGGTGCCAGTTGAATAGTTGATGCAGAAGTGCATCAACTACCTGTAAAGAAGTCATTATGTCTTCATTGTAAATAAGAATCGTTCAAATGAAAATGAAAAAATAGCTGTAATGGCGATCCTGAATGAGTCACAGAGGAGCTGATCTACCCTGTGAAAGACAAAAGGACTGTTTACTGTGATATTTGTATGATGTGTGACTGTCTTAACAGATGTAGGTGTAGTGATTCTTTCCCCTGTAAGAATGAAATCATTTATTTTTGTAAAGCCAGGCTCAGAATGCTTCAGAAAGTGTTTCTGATCTGATTGCGCAAGCACTGGCCTTACCTTCCAATCACCCCTTGCTAATGCAAATAGACTTCAGTAATAAGCAGTTGCAGTTGTTGCAAAGCTGATTATGTGCCTGCTTGTCTTAATATTCGTGTGTGTGCACTCGTGATGTTGTCTGTCTGCAGTGGATCGTGTTGCCTGCCAAGGTTTATCTTCATTATCGTGAGGTTACGATGTTAGCACAAGATGTTTAACACGTCATCCTTTGTTTAAACTATACAAGCTTCTTCGGTAACAGGGTGAGATTTTGTTACTGGAGTCTTCCAAATCTAAACCAAATACTGTATGACATTATCAGCTCCTAACAAAGAAAGCTTGCAGTCAAGCATGACACTTGTGAATGAGCACAACCCTGATACATATGGAGTGTTTTTCCCCTTAAAAAAAAGAGGATCTTCGCAGATCTTGTGCATCATAAGAGAAAGGAATCAGTGACCTAATTAAAGAAGGACAGACCTACAGCAAGCAGCAAGCTCAGTTGCTGCTGCTGCTGGCTTCGAAACATCAGTGCTGCATGAGTGTCATTTCTATATATGACCCAAAATGTTCTTTACCATTGTTCCATTTGCAGTGTGATGTCAATCAACAGCATGCAGCTCCTTCTTAAAAGGCTACCTAATCTGCAAACTAAACCAAAAATAAAACATCCTAGTTACCTGCTGCATATTTGTACAAAAAAATGAAGGCTTGCTCTTTCTCCACTGCTTAAAATCCACACACACACACACACACACCGCCAACAAGCGCAGGATTTGCGAAGAGAAATATAAGATTCCCAAACTGGATTTTGCATATATTCAAAATAAATCATCATGTCAAGTTTCCTGGTTCATCTATAGATGCAAACCTGCCATGGTGACAAACAACCATCTCATGCAAGCAGATCCTCTGAGACTGCTTTCTCTTTTTTTTTCATTATTATTTTTCTAACAGATGTGACTAGAAGCAAACCCATCATTCCTCCAATGTAGACAATACAGTTGACTGCCTGCACTGACCATTCTCCACCTGCTAGGAGCATCCCTTAGAGACACCTTTTTCTAAGATGCAGCACTAAGCCAACATATCATCAAGCAGTCCAACATATCGCTCTGAATACTGACATCCACACAAAGTGTTTGCAGAGAATAAGAACCATGTTGCTGAAAGCCATTTGGATGTTGATGGCCAGCCTAAAAGCCACCCAGGCAGACACAGACAGCAGCATGGCTACTGAATGTAGCTCCAACTGCCTGATATCTGGGATTATTTGTGAGGCACCGCCGTGTAGACGTTCAGTCTATGATTAGTGGGATCTGCCTTAGATTATTTGCTATTTCTGCGCGCGCACAGAGGCTGAAACCACTGGTTCCAGCACCTTCAGTAGTTTCCAGTTTCACATCAAGGTCATCCAGCAAAGCCTCGGACGCCTCTTCTGTAAATAAAAGCAACGACTTTCACTCGTGGATCCGCATGATTGACGTGTCCTGTGGGTGCGCTGGCCTGCTGGATGCTCCTTTCTTACCGAGTCGCTGGATTTACTCTGAATTTCAGACTGCGGCGCCTTGAAATGAGCTGACTGCATTCCCATATACTCGAATGACAGCCGCATTAAAAAAGGAGGAAAAGAAAAGAAAAAAAAAAGCAGGGAGGTGAACTCTTAGTCTGCCATCCATCATGCCAAAGCATGTGATTTGTCATTGCGCCCTGCAGACAGGCAGATACGCGCGGCTGCAGAATAATAATCATAGTAATCATAATAATATTGTACACACACACCTAGGCCGAGCGGCTATCATGGGATAATGAGATTGCATTGATTATGTTGCACAGAGGTAATATGTATCATTGCTTAAGACTTCGCCTTCCAGTGACAGCTCACACCCGAGCGACGCCCATGCAGCCACAAGCCGCTGGACCATCATCTGCGCGAGCCTTTTTCTTTCATCTTAGCCCACCCCTTCGTCCACTGAGGCCACTTTCAGCCCCCACCCCCCCTCTCCTTTAAATGTGATAATCGCAGGCCACATTCCCATGGGCATCCGTGAGAACCAAAGTCAGCGCTGCCATGTAGCCTTTCCGAGCATCTCGCTGGCAGACACAGGTTGATGTGCGCGAGCTTCACCCACAACGCAGTAATGACAAGAAAATCATGATTTGTAGAGAAATCTTGTGTTTAAAAAGGCCTTCTTACCGTTTTTACCAGTGAGAGACAGGCGCATCCAGAGCAGAGAGGAGTCACAAAGAAAGCTGTTCTGCGCTCCTCCGTCCAGTCACCACAAAGCAGGAATATCTTCCCAGTCGGTGGGGTTTCACTTACTGGTTTCACTGACTGGTTCTGGAGCTGAGGCTCCGACTCTGGTTTATTCTTGCTGGTGCAAAGTGGGAAAAAAAAAAACCTTGCTGGGAGAAGGGATGAGGATGAAGCTGATGGTGTAATAAGCCAATAGCTGCGTGTTTGGTATCCCGATCAGCGCGCATACAGGAGGAAGAGGAGGAGGAGGAAGGTCTCGCGTCCGTGGATGCACTGGAAGCCCGGCGGAGTGCTGGAGGACCTATAGGCGTCTCTCTCTCTCTCTCTCTCTCTCTCTCTCTCTCCCTCTCTTGCTCGTTCTCTCTCTCTCTTTCTCTCTGTCCGTCTGTATCCCGCCCCCCCCTGCTCCTTCCCTGCCTGCCTATCTCTCTTTATGGATCCCAGTTGCCTTTATGGTTTTACTGACTCCTGCTGGAGTGTGCCTGAGCAGAGCGGCCGCGGGAGCAGAAGACCGTAGTCTACACACACAGAGACACACACATACACTCATACACAGAGAGAGGGAGAGACGGAGAGAGAGAAAGAGAGAGGGAAAGAGAGGGAGGTCAGAAATGACAAACCAATTTAGAGCCGCGGTGAATGCTCGGTTGATCAGAGCGCAGCCCGGCGTTACGTCGCGGGCGGGCGGGGTTAGGAGGCTGTGGGGGTGGAGGGATGGAGAGAGAGACTGCGAGAGAGAAAAGGGGGGATGATTCCTGTCTGGGGGGGATGTAGGATGAGAAAGAGGGAGAGATGAAGTGGGGTGTTTGGTGGAAAACAAGGAACTGGACCTCACTCCTGGATATCTGGACCTAGGGCTCCACCTGCCGTGTGGAAACACAGAGGTTGCCAAACTTCTTAAGGTGGAACACTGTTCCACTTCACACGACCTGATATGAGAGTGACTCATGACTTGATTCACGACAGCATATCTGCAATAGTTGGAGAATTAGCCCAAATAAAACAATTCTGTTCATTTTCACAGACAGGAAAAGAAAATTGGTCCAAACATGGCAACCCACTAGTACAGTTTTCTCGGCACCACATTTGGCCCTGATTGGCTGTAGACTCAGAGTGTGTGCGGGTGGTTAAACTCATCCACACATTCACTAGACATGACCAAAATCAGGATTTTCTTTGCGCCTCTGGGACACGTCTGACCTTCAGAACATTTGCTGTTAAAGACTGCGCGTGACATTTAGTCCACATCTGGCCCTGATAACGCAGCCCAGTGGCTTATTGAGCCACGCGAGTCAAAAGTAGCCAAGATAAGACCAAAATTTACCCTTTCTTGGTTAAATTCCAACCTTCCATGAAATTGACTGCAGTCTGGAAAGCATTAAATGACTCCATATTAAATTAACATCTGCTGGCCAAAAGGGGGGAAAGTGGAATAAATAAGTCACATCTAAGCCTGTTAGTGGCCAAATCCACGAGGGAAAATACAAATGTGTGGAAGCAATAAGACACAAATGTTAAATGAATAAAAGATAATGACGATCATTTCTAAAAATGAAAATTTATTTAGAAAGTAATTTTGTACTGATTGAATAAGTATAATGTGTTTAAAAAGGGCGCATGCGCAAAGTTTACATCAAGAAGTAGACTTATAATAAAAACAAATTAAATTAATTAAAACGCTTTCAAAACACACTGGCTACGAAGTTAATGTCTTTATATTAGAAAATGGTACATTGGATTACAAAAAGAAAACCTTAATGTGATATTAAACGTTTGCAGGGACAAAAGCACTTTGTTTATTAGTAAACTTCAGCATCCAAATGGGATTCATGAGCATTATTTACTGAGACGTGTTTATTTACATAGATTACTGTGAGACAGCTCCTCTTCATCAGCCCAAAGGGATGAGCTCTTTGTGTTGGGAGCTCAGAGGGGGGCATGCGCAGTGCACGGTGCGCTGGGAAAATAAAGTACTCATGTCCCTTCTTGGTATCCTACCGGCTCTTCCTTAGCTGGCATGACTTGTCCCGTCTGGAGAGTATTATTCTCTCCATTTGGTAAAAAGTAACTTCATCCTGCGCACTGGAAGAACCGGTTTCTGGTCTGCGTTTGGATCTCTGGGACCTGTTGATCGTCTGCTGGCGCTGCAATGGAGGTGAGACGCAGCTCTGCGCACCTTCTGCTGTCCGTCTGGTCGTCATAGTAATGGACTTGATGCGAGTGAGAATGAAGGGAGAAAAAAAAATACAATGCCAGAATGGCTCTTAGATCGCATGTTTCATGGTTAGATATTCGTAAATGTAACTGTAAAGTGTCAGTAGTCCATTTTTTTTTTTTTTTTTTTTTTTTTTTGTATTTGGAAGCTGCCAGCATTGCTCTAAAATGAACTTATAGATTTCATTAAGCTGCCGTGAAGGGCATATATCCCTGGTGCCCATCAATGGTTCCTAATTAGATTTCAGATGAGATGTTGTCATTTCCAGGCCATCGTTTTTTTGCAAATCAAATCATGTCACTTGTATCATGCTTTGAAGCTCTACAGGCTTCCCCCTTTAGTCAGAATGGTCAGCAGGCCGTGTGTCGCAGTTAATTACCATCAGTGACTGATAAAGCCTTTTGGAGAAGACTTAAATCCTGTTAAAGAGCATTAGGTGACAAGCAAAGCGCTTGCAAACAAGCATGGCACAGGCCCCTGGAGGAGAAAACTGGGGGGGTAAAATGATACATGCTCCTGAGCAGATGTAAAATAATGACTTGTGTATTAGTTTTTATGTTGGGGGGGGGGGGGGGGGGGGGGGTAATAGAAGGTTTGCTTTCTTTGTGACACAATATACTTTAAAAAAAAAAAAAAAAAAAAAAACATATTTTGCCAATATATTGTTGGCAGTTCATCTCTTTCCATCATCTTCATGTTGCAGGAGTTAAACAAAGAAATATAACTCTTAACTGAGGCATCGGGAAGACAAAAATATATTTGAGGATCGTGTCAGGCAGTGATGGAGATCATGGGTAAGTGCCTTCACTGTCTTCAAGATGCAGAAGCAAAACATTCCAGTAACCTCAGTAACACGCTGCCCTCCACCAGCATCCGAGGTTTAGCGTTCAGGTGTCAAACGTGCTTGCTCCACCAGGACAAGATGGTGTAGTTACATGTGCAGGTGGCGACGGACTCACACTCTTGTCAAAACTTTGTGGTGAGGAGTTTAGAGGGGTTTAGCCTTCTGCCACATGCAATTACTGCAGTTGTGGCTTGGGCTCATTAGCCGCTACTCTGCTAAATGAGTGAGGACAACAGCACCAGATGCCGCTTTTGCACTGTAGTTTATAACAGAAAACAGAAATGTTTCTTCAGTTGCTCTAATTGGGTCAAATGTTAGACAAAATGCTAAAGAAATTAAAAATAATAACACAGATCTATTTAAATAAAAAATAATTTACATTGGAGCAACTTTGGTTTACTTGTCTTTAGCTTGCCAGGCAATTAAAAGCGTACTGCTTGTAGCATGGTCATGTTTAATACTTACTAGTTTAACTTTCCCACTTCTAAAGTGTTGACATTGCATAGCTTAGCATCAAGGTTCTGGCTTCGTGTCAGGGTCACCCCAGCAGCAGCAGCAACTTGTGAAAATGAATGCAAAGCCAAAGCGGAGAGAATCCGGCTGCTGAATGTCACAGATCACATACAATTTCTCTGCAGATGCACAGTGTGCTTTGGAGGCTGTGGAGAGGCTTCAAGCCAAACTGAAGGAGAGGGGGGAGGCCCCCACTCAGGAGAAACTAACCCTGCTAAAGACTGTCCTGCAGAGCCCCCTGTTCCTTCATATACTCAGCTTGCAGCAAACCCAGCGGAAGCCCTCGGCGAAGGTATAGCACAAGCGTTGGTGTGTGGGTGTTTGCAAGATATTGACTGATGGTGAAGGAGCTGGAATCATTCCTAAAATACTGAATGTAGGAACCAAACTGGATGAGTAATCAGCTTACCTAAGCTTACCACTAAAGCTCTATGATAGAGTGGGAGTGACTGGGGGGGGTTGCTTTATACCACGATAAGGAGTCAGCAAAAATCATCAGTTGTATTGTCACAAGTTATGATCCGATGTGCAGTTTAAGTGCAGCATGTGCTTCTTTTTAGAGCCCTGACGCAAAGATCAGCCATAATGTTTCAAACTCCTGTCCATCACTGTGTTGGACGCCATCGCGCCACCACAGACCATGAAGCAAGGACCTGTGATGGTGGATTGTTGATCCTTTTTTGTCCTTTAGGTTACATAGTGGGGACTTAATGGATCAGCTTTGGTCTGATGATTCCCAAAGATTGGGGGGGGGTGGGGATTATTGGGAGGCTTTTAGCACTCAAAGTTTCAACCTAATCACAATACGCACAACCACGATACCAACAACTCCCAACTAGGGAGTGTAAAAGTCACCTGAAGAGGTTGTGGTGCATTTTATCTACCTTCTGACATCATATGAAACCCTGACTATACTGAACATTTTGTAATTTAACTATAAAAGTAAAAACAAATCAGTTAATAAACTTTTTTCCTTACTATGTTCCCAGTCCAGCTACAGTTTTTGTTCCAACATCCCAGTACATAAAGATCATAGATGTTCCCATACAATGTCAACTTGTGAGGACTTTCTTTACCAGAGAAAGGAAGGGATATTGTGATGTGCTCATTTGAAGATATTTACGATGCTGGGAGCACATTTGTTAAAGAGATTAGTGGTAATTTTTTTTGCTGTCCTGGACCTCAAATATGGTCAGCACTGCTTCAGTTCAAGTCTCTTCATTTATACGGGACCGGTTTACAATAAATCAAGTCAAGTTCATTACTATAGCACCTATCAATACAATCAAGTTGCTCAAAGTGCTTAAAACCTAATAAAAAATGACAAAAAGCAATGATTGAAATTAATAACATAGTAAATATCAAATCAAGGAAAATAGCAACTATAAGTAATAACGATGAACAATGAAACAAATTCTGCAATTTAGTCATACTCCACCTGAAATCAGAGACAAAGAGAAAAGGTGAAACTTCACAAGTGGAATTGTAAAACAGATGTGGAGCAGCAATAGAAAAAGCTCAATCGCCGCTCAGTTCTCATCTAGATCTGCAAACGTTTAGGAGAAGTTGGATGGTTGACCACAGTGATCTTGCAGGGGTGTGAATGTTCAGATCTGTTAAACAAGGTGGAGCTTATCCGTGTAGAACTTTATAAGTCAGCAACCCTAAAATCAGTAAACAAATGAACAAGAAGCAATCGAATGGATGGCGAGACAGAGTCATGTGTTCTTGCTTTTTTTTATTCCACTTAAAAAGACGAGCTGTAGAGATCCAAACATTCTGGCCCACCTGAAACAAACTGTCCAAACCAGTTTACAAGGACGAGATGTCAAAGTCATTGAGATGGAGGTATGGCTGCACTTTGACAATCACCCTAACCTGCATAAAAGTGGCTTTTGCAACTGCAATGCCAGTTTAGGTGGCTTAATGGTTATAAAGATCTACAGCTTACATGTTTATTATCGTCACATTTCCCATCATGTCATGTGAACACTGCCTGACAATATGCCACCAACTCACAATTTATTGCCATAGCAACCAAGGATTGTAATAACCCTCCTATTGTGTACAAAGGGGCAAACATGCATATGGCATGTTTTTTGGTGAGACTTAGCAGAAGGCTTTTCTGTGATGAGGGTGCATTATCCAGGCCTGAAGAACTGGTACTGACACAAGTCCTTGGTCTGCAGCCATTTGGATATGAAGGGGGTGGGGGGGTGGGGGGGTGTTCATGCTAAACCAATGATCCACATATTAAAGCTGGGGTAGGCAATGTTGGGGAGCTAGCAAGATGTGAAAGTGGTGCCCTGTCTTGGCTCCTCCCCCTCTGGTTTTGCTCCTTGAGTGATCCGAAGTTTTTTTCTTACCTCCGCCAATGAGGTTATGTTTTTACGCCGTTTAACTGTTTGTGTTCAAGATAACTCAAAAAGTTATGAACAGATTTTCATTAAATTTTCAGGAGTTGTTGGAAATGTGAAAAGGAAGAACTGATTTAATGTTGGTAGTGATCCGGATCACCGTTTGGATCCAGGATGTTTTTAAAGGCCGTTTCAGAGGTTTTTGCTCTCTGAGTGCTTTTCTAGTTTTCAGATTTTTCCACCAACGATTTTCTCTTTCCCAGCTGTGTAGTGGGAGGAGACGAATAAATGGAGCCAACTCAGGGAAATCCTTCCTGCATTTTCTCAGCCATGAAGAAGCTTACGAAATATCAGAAATAAGCAACTTCAATTCGGCCCGAACGTTCAATTGGTCAGAATTTTTACAGATTTATAGTAAACTGAGGGGTCTAACTATATTTCTTATTTTCATTATTACAAAATTTGTAGACTGTTATCAGGACAAGGAACCAGTTCACACAGAGTAAAGAAAAATGTCTCTGAACAACATTGCCTACCTCAGCTTTAAGTCACAAGATCTTTAACGTTATTAACTTCACCTGTGTGTGTGGTTTTAGGTGGTTTTAATTCTTTACTTGATCATTAGGTCATTCCATTAAAAAATATACACTATACACACATATCAACATCCTACACAGAGCTACAGCAAGAGGTAGAACCATCAGGATCTCTCTATTTGTGTTTGTGATTGTTGACAGTGTTGTGTTGCAAAACTGTAACGCAGCAGAACGTCTGACAATGACTGTTGCTTTTATAAGTTCATAAATTCATTCATTCAAAGGTTCACAGTCTGCACTTTGAATAGTTTTACAGAATGAAAAGCTACTGTAGTTACCCATTTTGCTCAGTGAAGTCATTATCAGTTTTTTCTATAATTATCAACGATCCCAACTTGTTTTATGAGAAATCTGTGCAGAAATACTAATAACTGCAAAGGGTTTGAAAACACGTTTGTTCAGCTGCATGTGTGGGACATTTATGGAACCATTTAGTATTTTAATGCACCTGTTAGTGTTAAGTATCATATCTTGGTAACTGCCCTATGTAGTGCACAGCAATAAGATAACCCACAGCCTCCACACTCAAGCATTATTAGATTAGCAATGTTGCATGAGCCTGCAGCCATTAAGCATCTTTGCATTCCTGTAAACATGGCGCTGGACAATGCCTAAGGGTCTGGATTTTTCAAAACACTTTGACATAGGTTTTATTTATTAGAAATTTGGTTTCATTTTAAAGTACCACATTGTCTTGATTTATAAAGCACATTAAAAACAACAACTACGCTGCTGTACAATAAAATTTAGATCAAGTAGAATAGAGTAACAAAAAAGAATAAATTAAAGCTGTAGACCAAAATTAAAACCAAATTTATAAAAGGGAAACTGACATGGGCTTGTTTTATTTTTATTTTCACAACATGGATGATGTAAAGGCAAATCAAACTCATGTGAGGTTGCTTGTTAGATTTCCGGGAAGCAACATTTATGCAGTTCTGCTGATTGTGCAGAAGAAGTCTCAGACTTCTCCATGTTCTCCATCTTTTACATTTCTCTCAATTACTCCATCACCTTCGCCCCATTCACAACAGACTGCACGTCTCCATTTTTCACTTCTCATTTGGTCTCTTTCCTCGTCTCTTCATCTCCTCCTCCCACGTCCTTTCAACCTGTTTCTCTTCTCTTGTATCCATCAACCCCTCCCCCCATCTGTGTCTGTCCTTCTCACCCTGTCCAGCTCCCTGCAACACTCCATTTTTATTATCTTCTTCCAGTTTCCCAGTGCATTCAATTTATTATTTATTCTGCTCCCTTTATCTGAGCAGGGGAAGGGCATTTCCAAGTCTCTATCCATGAACTGCGGCCCATGCCAGGACTTGCCTCTTGGTGTGAAGATGCTGAGCCATAGTGACTCGTATACATGGGCCATGGAGAACCGAAGACCCAGCAAGACCATCCAGAGGGATGGCAGCATCACCTCTCTAAGCTCACAGGAGCTGTCCCTCACAGACTTCTACCCAGACCAGCCCACTCACATTGAGTCTCAAGTATGTGAAAAAGAAAGTTATGTACTTTTGACAGCTTTTGTCTTGAACCCACTAAATATTTTGTCTTTAAGTCATGTAATGGTGCCCATTAACAATTGAAATGTCACAATTCCCATGCATGTTTAATGCAGTTAAAATCAAGCCTGGCTGGCTATTATCGAAGAAGTTCTTCATTAGAGTTTATCAAGCTGGCATTCTACATGTGATTTGATGATTTATTTGTTGTAGTACTGCACCCCTCCTCGAATCTCCCGCACCATGTCTATGGGGAGAAACCTTTCTGCTATTGCACATGAGGTACAGTAAACTTACCATCTCATGGATTAATTAATAAAAGTGTTTTTATGGATAGAATTTGGATCTAACTTCAGGATTTGTTCTCTTTTGTCTCAAACTATTTTGATATTCTATCTCCTGCCTTTTTTCCGTTTCCCTTCCATTTGCCACGTTAGAAGCGTCATGTGGAGATAATAGAGCTGATCAATGATGGGAAAGGACTTGGCTTTGGTATCGTTGGAGGAAGGAGTACAGGCGTCATGGTCAAGACCATTCTTCCTGGAGGAGCAGCCGGCAGGGTAATTCTGGGAATTAGTCAGAGGCAACCACCTTCTAAAAAGTATCAAGAAATGTTGGATGTCTTAGAACATGCCATTGGCACAAATGGCTAGGATTAAGTAATACATCTTGAATTATGCTGTCAAAATGGCTTTTCACAGGATAATCGCCTATGCAGCGGAGATCAGATCCTGCGCATTGGAGACACAGATTTAGCAGGCATGAACAGCGAACAGGTGGCTCAGGTGAGACATCACTTTTACAACAAAAGTAGAGGAGGAGATATCAGTCCATCCATCCATCCTTCCGTCCTTCCATCCATCCATCCATCCATCCTTCCATCCATCCATCCATCCATCCATCCATCCATTCATCCAATCATCCATCCATCCTTCCGTCCTTCCATCCATCCATCCATCCATCCTTCCATCCATCCATCCATCCATCCATCCATTCATCCAATCATCCATCCATCCATCCATCCATCCATCCATCCATCCATTCATTTATTCATTCACTCATTCATCATCCATCCATCCATTCTTTATACCTGCTTATGTCAATCCAGGGTTACAGGAGCAACTGGAGCATTTCCCAGCATTTACTAAGCCGATATTTCTCCATCCAAGTCTCTGAGACCCCACATACTTAAATTTTTTTAGATGTTTCTGTACGTTAACACACCTGACAGACATTAGCAGGCTTGCAAACAACTAGAAGACGTAATATGAATCAGGTGTGCTGGAGTTGGAAAGATCTCAAACACCCAGGACAGGGTATTCCCGAGGACCAGGATTGAGAAAAACGGTATTAAGCGAGAAGGTGGAGGACATGTAAACTAGGCTAATGCTTTTTTTTTCTCCACTAGTCTCTGTGATGAATTATGCGTTAAGAAACTCGTGAATAAACAACAGCTTACTCTCACATAAAGTAGTTGTCATTTCCCGTCTCTGTGTAACTACATCTCAATAGAACTTGTGAAGAATACTTCAATGATTGTAACTTTCCTGTGTTTCAACCAAAACAAAAGAACAAAAGGACAACTTGAGTTTTTTTTTTTTTTTACCTTTTTAGTGTAGTTACTTCAAATTAAATACTGAAGGCTATGTTCAGAACTCTTCTTCCTAATCTTTAGGAAAACAGACTCTTAAAACTGTGCTGCTAACAAGCTAGGCTAATCTTGTCTTGCCTAGCTTAGCTGTGGAACTTAGGTTAGATTTGGATACTTAAATTTCTATAACAACAAAACAAATTTTAGGCAAACTCTGTAAAGCATAAAGACAGAGTTATGTGGCATTATCCTGCTCTAAATAGAAGAATTTTGTTGCGGAAGGTTTCCTGACATTCCTTAGGGAGGGATTCAACTGTTTATTCACAGAGTAGAATACAACACAGCTCATGTCTTTTCTGGAAAGGTGGCTACCAACAGGTTTTAAATGCATCTACACTCCCACACAAATGTGTTTCATCTGTTCTGACCACCTGGCCCAGGTGCTGCGAAATGCTGGTACCAAGGTGAAGTTGCTAATTGCAAGGGATGTTACCAAGGAAAATCACTTTTCCTCTCCTGTCCTCAACCAGTACAGCTCGGATGGCAAGGTCTGTGCATTTGTGTGTGTGCATTCATTCTATAAATCATATCAAATGTGTATTAGAACATTCTCTGATTCCTAAGATATATATATATATTTTCCCCCCGTCCAGCTCAACGACTCAAACAATGACTATGAGTTCAGTATGCAGTTTACCAAAAACAGCCGAGGTTTGGGATTTACCATCTCTAGCTATGTGGGAGACCTAAACTCAGGTATGCAACTGACTAGTTCCAGTTTGTTGAAAATAAACTATCAGAAGATATTTTTAACGATGGGGCCACGTTGGGTTTTGTTGGACTCTGCTCAGTCTACAGTGCTGGTGTGATGGTAAAAAGCATAGTGGACGGCAGCACTGTTAGTCAAGATGGACGCATGCACGTCGGCGACATAATCCTGTCTGTAAGTCATGCTGAAAGCACAACAAATTGCTTTTTTATTTCATTATGCTTGCCAAAAATTTTGTATCTTAAAATCTCAAAAAAAAAGTATTAACTAAATTATTTTTATTTCAATTTTACCACCAATAGACTTATTATCTCTTGTTTTTGTTTATACTTTCCTTCCTGATCGGTATTTACAACTTATCTTTTTTTTCTTGCGTATTGTAAGGAACATGAATCTCCATGAAACACTCCACACACCGCCTCCACCCTTCTCTGACATTTGCCTCTTCCCACAGGTAGATGGAGTGAGTCTTCAGGGCTGCAGTGAACAGCGTGCCTTGGAAGTGCTCAGGAGGACAGGTCCCCTGGTCAGACTGAGGCTGCTGAGAAAAGCTGTTTGTCTGAGTCACATCCTGCCTGCGGTTCCTCCTCTGCAGCCCCTACGACACTCCCACAGTTTCCACGCAGGAAATCCATACAAAGTTGGCCTCACCAAGATTCAAGAGACAGGTGCTTTACATTTAAAGGCAAAAGAAGTTTGAAAAAAAAAAAAGCTAAACGAATAGGAAGCATGTTGGTGGTTTGAAGTGCTGCATCCTTCATCCTTCATTCTTCGTGATAAGTCTGGACAGATGAAATTTTCTGGTATCAGTTCATAAAAGTAAAACAGATTTATTTTTTTTCTGCTTGTTTGTTTCTTTGAACCAGTTATGAACTTTTCTACTTCTTGCATGCTGACTTTTCCCCAGTTCTTGCTGGGAAAAATATTTTCTTTTGTCGAATAGTGTGTATGTGCGTACATCCATGTGGATCCGTGCATGTGTGTTCAAACGTGTTCTTCCGTCTCCCAGGAATTTGTTCTCTGCGTGAAATCTCCCGGCGAGCGGCATATGCCAGCAGACGACCCCGACACGATTCCAGAGACGGTAAGCTCCTCTTCCCATGGTGCACAGCAGTGTAGAACTGGATCATGGGCCTTAGTCTGATATGCTGATTGGGATCACGGAACAGCGATGTGCCAGTGAACCATGCTCTTTGATGGGACTCTATTTATAGTTTTGTGCAATCATGTGTTTATGCAACTCATTCAGCTCATTCCAGATGATTTGTCTCTAACCCTGCCTGCATATATGGCTTTATTTAGACAAGAATTTCTGGGTGTGATTAGAGAGCACAGCCAAATAAGCCCTGATTGCTGTGAGGCTTTAATAGATGAATGAGAAAACATCACTTTGCCAAGAAATCACAAGATGTTGGAAGTGAATTTGCAAGCCTGTTTACTTGTGGTGTGTGTGTGCATGGGTGTTTATGCCTGCTAAGTGGTTGTGTTTTGATGCTCTGCTTTGCCACAAGGAAAAATGTTGTGATTTTCTATATAATAAAATCAAGGGATTTTTCTGTTTTTTCATCCTTTCCTTGTTTTATTCTTTATTACGGGATTTCTGTCTGTGCTTATTTTAACATCTGGGGATTCAAACAATTTGAATTGCAATGCATGTGTCTGTTTCTATAATTGCATACATGTTGTGTGAGGATAATTTTCTACATGTTTTTTTTAAATTTTTTTTTATTTTAAAAGGTGTAAAACTGAATGCAGCTGAGGAGGAAAACCTGAGGAAGAGGTGGCAGCTTGCAGTTGGACCCAGATATGAAGTGACTGTATGTGTCTGTAATGAAGATAGATGCTCAGTTTAGCACAGAATTAATGAATTTACTTTTAATTCTGTGTAATATTGCATGTGATTTTTAGGAAAAGTACTTATTTTAGAGACTAATGCCTTCCTAGTATGAATCTTGTACCAGTTAAACTTCCTTCTTTTCCTCATTTCCTAAGATTTGCTTCATTCTGCTTCATCTGTATTAAGGTGTGTCAGCTGGAGCGATTCAGTGAGACAAGCGGTCTGGGCATCAGCCTGGAGGCTCGGGCAGGACATCATTATCTGTGTTCCATCTTACCCGAGGGGCCCGTTGGCCAAAGCGGCAAGATCTTTATCGGAGATCAGATATTAGAGGTAAATCCTGATACTTTCCCCTCTTGTAGCCAATGGATCTATTCCATAATAGATTAAAAAAGATGAGTTAAACCTCTTGAAGGTGGGAAATTTCAATATAATTTGCATGAAAAATGCCCCATATTATATATGATTCAAAAGTTTAAACATTTAATCCAATCCCAAACTAAACTAGCTTTGTTTAAAAGCACTTTACAACAATCACACTAGATAAAAATGCTGCGAGAAATTTCAAATGAAAGCTACAATTAAGTCAAAACAGTTAAATTTAACACTGTAATTCAACAGAAAAACATTCATGACCTTAGTTCAGTGAGTTAAAAGATCATACTGCATCATGTTTACGTTGGTTCAGAAGAAATACATGGAACATACATTTATTCATTCATTTATTTTATTCATTTATTCATTATTCATCTATTTATTCAATTATTTCATTTATGGTTGGCAAAGGACAGTCAAGAAAACTGTCAATGCAACTTTTTGAAAAGTTCTCTGAGAAGTAATAAGAAAAGAAAAGTAAAAACTTGGTAAAATGATTACCAGAAAAAATAAAAACCGAGGCTTGGATTTATTTATTTATTTTTTATTATTATTAATTAGGATAAAATGAATGAATTAGAAAATATATATAAATATGAAACAGTATGTGAATATTGAGAATTACAAATATGCATGATAGCTTTGATTTATGTTGTTTCTCAGTCTGTCGTTTGTCCATTTCATATTAAATTCAATATAAAAAAATAAGTAAATAAAAAAATAGATAATCAACTTGTCTTTCATTATTCATTTAGAAATCTGAAACTCTAAACTTTAGTTTTTTTCAGATTTAAAAAAAGAATTACAAACAAGCTGATTTTTTCGTTCATAAATTCACATTTTGAATTAGATATCCAAGTAACAAATAATACATGGGCTTGTTTCTTTCTCTTTTCTCCTTTTTCAAGTGCATAAAATTGTGAATAAGTAAATAAATAGTCTTTTTATGTCTGTATATTAATACTCACCAAGGCAGTTTTACATAAAATGTGTGGGTTTCGGTTAACCATAACATCTTGTGAACTACGTTCTTTATCAAAAAGTTTCCTAACCTTTGTTATGACCCTTTTCTGTGGGTGGAGATGCATAGTTGTTAAAGTTTTGAAATTAAACTGAATTGTCTCCAAAATGTTTTTATTTATTATCTTAATTTAACCAAGTACCTCAATGAGATCAAGGATGTTTTCTACATCCTTGCTAAGCTAGCCGCAGCGGATGTTTGACAAGAACATAAACACAATTCAGGAAACTTTATTTAAGGATTCAAGGAACTTTATTGTCATATCAGCTCACATTCACATGTCAGAGATACGAAACTGGAACGGAGTAGCTGAGAGAAGGAAATACAAATATATACTAAAAACTATATAAAAGTATAAATAGAAATAGTAGATAAATAAGTAGAAATATTAGCTAAATAAAAATAGAAATATAAAATAAACACAATTAAAAATGTACACTGAATACAAATGTAGGCTACATGTGCATGAGGTAGTATACATATATAACTAAGAAATATATGAAAAACCTTAATAAAAGATAAAATTACAAAATTAAAATCTCAAGTTACATGCATACTGTACATAGGTTAGATAATAAGGGAAAAAATCATTTAATGTCTGTTTTATAAGTACAGTAGATATGCAGAATGATGTGTCATGTATGCCCTCGGCAGGTGAACGGGGTCCCCCTTATTGGAGTGACTCATAAGGAGGTGGTCAGCATCCTGAAGGGGCTCCCGCTGTGTGTGTGCCTTGTGTGCTCTCGCATCGTGCCCCCGTCGGTTCTTGACAGTGATGAGGAAGATGATGACGGTGTCCATCTCAGCATGAAAGAGCTGCTGGCTGAATTCAATGACAAGGTGAAAACATAACCTGAAAGACAGATGAACGGGGGAGGGGGGGCTGAAGCATTAGTTCATAACTCTTTTACACTTAATCAGCATTTTAAGTGACATTAAAAATTGCACTGATGTGCTCTTTTGTCTGCTTCCTCCTATCTCATCTGTCTGCTTGTCCCAGCTGGACCAGGGCTGCGTTATCCCCTGTCCTACGGCTGAGGACATAACCAAGCGTGGCGTGCCCCCCATGTCACCTCCTCTGGCCATGTGGGAGAAGGAGGCTCAAGTGGTGGAGCTGGAGAAAGGCGAGTCGGGACTGGGCTTCAGCATCCTGGATTACCAGGTCAGAGACTACAAACAGAACAGATTGGTAAAGGGTGCAGCCTCAGTAGACAAAGTAAAAATAAGGAAAATTGAGAATGTGTTTTGCAGGAAGAACGATTGAATTCGAGTATATTTTTGCACAAAACTGCTGACAATAGAAAATGTCAATGTATGCTCAATAATTCAAATTCAATCACCTTTTTGTCTGTTTTGGAACAAAAATCAGCATTAATGATTTTCATCTACAGCATAATAATTGCAGGGGGTTTCCCTTTTAGGAAACAGACCCATCTTATTTCTATGTGTTTGTAATCCTTTATATTGTCTTGTTTACCATCCATGTAAAGTTTAAGCAACCCATTCTCTGTAACATTATTTTAGGATCCAGAAGATGCATCTAAAACAGTCCTGATAATCAGGTCCTTGGTACCCGGGGGTGTGGCAGATCAAGATGGTCGCCTGTTACCTGGCGACCGACTGATGTTTGTTAATGAAACTGACCTAGAAGGCTCCAGCCTGGATTACGCTGTGCATGTACTAAAATCCACTGGCTACGGTCTTGTCCGCATTGGTGTTGCCAAACCGCTTCCAGTAAGTAAGAAGAAACAGATGCAAAGTTTTAAAATGTAATCATTGTATTAGCTCTGTGTTTAGCAAAAAGATTAAGTTTATCATCTTTTGGGATTCCCTTAACTGCCTATCAAGCTTAAACTTCATTGGCACAAATGGATATTTATAAAGAGTTCCGGCTCTTTCCATTTGAAGGATTTACTATATCAGGAAATAGTAATAATGGAATCACCTCATAAGTTTTGTGCACACAACTCCAGATAAACACAACATGCTGTATCCTTATTTGATGAAAATGAAACCCAAATATAAGTCTAGTGTGTGATAAACTGAACACATCCCATGACTGTAAAGCTTGTAGAACCACAGCATTAAAATCATTGAACAGTTTTCTGCATGTTTAATCTCACAGAGCTGTGGGAATTTTTTTTCATTCTGGTGTTTTGATGGTTCCACCGCATCATCACACTCACTTAGAAGACCTTGATTCTTTTACTTTTTCATTACTTTGTTGCAGATTTGCTGCTCTGCTTGGGATTATTGTTCAGTTATATTATTATATCACAACATTTGTATCTGACTACAAGTTTCCCATTTTCTGTGGCTGCAAAAGAAGCCCAAACCATGACCCCTACCTCCACTGTGCTTAACACCTGAGGTGTTTGTGCGGATGTTTCCCTCTTGGTTTTTAGCAAACATGCTGTGTATTATGGCCAAACATCTCTTTTTATTTTCATTTGTCCAAATGACATTATTCTAGAAATCTTGTGGTTATTTTCAGTGCAACCTTGCAAACCCTAGCCATGCTGCCATGTTGTTTATACGGTTGGCGACTCTTCCACATAAGACAAAACTTGCTTGATGTTTTGTTTTTCTGATCGTACTGTCAGATATACTTACAAATACTGAAGATCAATGAAGTGAATTTGTTCATCAGCACCTGGCGACTTTTTTCCCTTTTTAATTTGCATAGCAGCAGTAACAGTTTGTCACACATCACTTCTACGTTTTGGTTTAGTTGTTGCATTATCAACAAGAAACATAATTATATTCCCAAATGATGTGCTATATAATTACTTAAATATATATTTTCCCTGAGAAAGTATTGTATTTCTCCTCCTTTTTGTTGTGGATTGTGGCTTAGTAACAAGGAACAGACTCCAGTTACAGGCCTTCTGCATTTTTAATGCAGCTGAGAGATGAACACAATCCTGGACCACACTACAGATGGAGAGAGGACAGAGGAGTGCAGGGTGTCTAATTTACAGTCACCTTCTGTAGCCAGTTTGCTTCAGTACGAATTTTACTCACGTTTGAAGTTTTGCTCTTTTAAAGTTTTTCCTGTTTTTTTTTTTGGTTATTTTTTTTGTGTGTTTTTATGTCCAACACTCTTCAACTTTGGAATATTGTAATCCTCAGCTAGAACTGTGCGGCGGCTTGACGCCCATCTCAGAGAGGAGCACCCGGGCTTCATGCGATGACACTGACAGCCACACTCAGATTAGCCTGCTAGCTGAACCAGCGGAGGCTAATATCAACACAACTTGGAACTCTGAAGATAAGAGCGTCAACCCGCTGTGTTACATGGTACGTCATAGAATTAGCACAAATATTTACACAGTTGGAAATATCGTATTTTCACCTCACTAGTTTCCTTATTTTGGATTGAAATTCACATAATCCTGGCTCAAAGTAGAGTACTCTTTGTTAATACATATACATATCTACATACATACATACACACACACACACACACACACACACACACACATATATATATATGTATACACACACACATACATGTACATATATATATATATATATATATATATATATATATATATATATATATATACATGTATGTGTGTGCATACATATACATATGTGTGTGTGTGTGTGTGTGTGTGTGTATGTATATGTATGTAACAAAGAGTACTCTACTTTGAGCCTCTAAGCTTTACTGAGCTCTACTTTTTTCTGCTTCTGCATTTATTTTATTTTATTTTATTTTATTTCTTTTAGACAGCTTCTCCAGAGGATATATCAGGAAGGAATTAAATTGTCCTAATTTACATGTATAAAGGGTTCTTGAAATGTAGAAGAATCTCTACTTTATTTTGCTCAATCATCATTGAAAATTGTTATTACTTTTATTTGCATTGTTTTTGTCTCAGCGGGAGATGTCTGTTCTGTAACAGTTGCACTAACACTGCAGTAGTCTGGACCGTGCTGCCTGTCACGGAGGAAGCTTTCCTCATTATCATGCAAACCTGAGATTCTCTGGGTAGCCATTTTAGCTGCTCCAAAGAAGATTACTGTGTCAAGGCCTGTTCATGTTCTATAGTGGACACTTAAGAGCTGGTTGTATCACTATCACACGGTCAGGTATAGCGAAAGTGCTTGGTGTCAAAGACTGGCGTGGTTGCTTTAACTCACTCCTATCGCGGCAACCTTGTGAACTTGCTTTTAATAATTTGCCAGTGATTTCCTAGCAGTGGAAATAGCTGCTGCTTGGACATATAAAACACTCAATTTCTCATAAATTCTTCTCATCAAAGACATACTTGTTGCAAAGAAAGCTTCAGAACATCAGTCCTTTTTTATTTCCAGGAAAAGTTGAAAGATCTCGTTTTTGCCCTTTTTCTTTGTAAAGTGCCTGAGGGGATATAGGAAGTCTACTTTTGTCCATGTTTTACATTTTAGTGTTATTCCAAAGGCTTTCACCGTAGTAGTGTTTCTCAACCTTAAGGGAGGGCCCTCCTTGGGGGACATAAAGCCACAGATGACCAGGCGAAAAATGTGAAGAGACCTTTTATTGGATTCTGAAAGGTGGCATCCCAGACAAAGGTTTGAGAGCAAATATCCTAGAGAATTTCTAGTTTTCTCATCTTATTTGTAGCCACACAAGAATAATTTCTGCAATGACAGCTTTGGGAACTGCCAGACTGTCTCAAAGCTGCATTGTGCTGATAAGTATTTTTATTTTCTCTTTTTCACAGTTACACGTTTTTTGTTTTTTTTTATTTGTTGTGTCTCTTGATTGCTGAGATCGCCTCTTTGATACAGTGTGAATCATCAGCAATAGTTATATCATGTGCTGATTGAATAGCCTTTATCATTTCTACAGTTCTCGTAGGATGATTTATTTTAGATATTTATTTTAGTAACTTGTTAATTTTACACACGCTTCAGCTTGGCAGCGGCTCAGGGTGATATTTTATTATTTTAAAACTGTTGCTTAGATTTCCATGAAAGTTGTTGCAAGTTTGTCCATAGAAGATACATTATCACATTTTCGATGATAGTCATAATATTCCTACAGCAACTCTTGCATCAGCTTCAACTGTACCTTGAAGTTAATCTGCAGTTTGTTATCGTGGAAACTTAATATGATGAACAGTGTGAAACATTTTCCAAAACAAAGAATGAAATGCTAACGTGACTCTCAAAAATTTGCTTAAACTTTAGATTCGAAAGAAGTACAAATAAAAAATATTAAACATCAAAACAAGTTATTTTTTCAAAAAGTGTGCTTTTTTGGTTTACATTAAAGCTGCCATACAAATAAAGTCAGCCTTAATTGTATAGCTCCAAATCAATTCAAGTCAATGTGTTTTGGTTCTTTTTAAAATTATGCAGACAACAGCTGTAAAAAACATCACTGAAGACACATGTTGTATCACGTCTTGTTTTAACAGCTTCCTTTACAAGTTGAGGAGACTTTTAGTTTTGTTTGTTTGGGCTGAAATTTAGTCTGCATCAGTTTCCTTTGTTTTATGTTGTTTCTTAATGTAATGTCAGTGAGTGGCAGGACATTTTTCACCCAGTCGTTTGCCTTTCTGAGGCGTGCTGCATGCTGTAATTTTAGGAGAATGTGGTTTGGCATCATATTGCTGAGTTTATAAGTTCCTCTGAAAAACATCCTTTAAATTGCAGCATATTGCTTTCAAATCTATATTTAATGTCCAGAATTAATGGCGCCTTCACATATGTCACTGTTATGTGTCATATTTGCACTAATATGTCCTCACATGTCAACTTTTGAACCATGCTCTGATAACAAGATGAACGGTCCTTTTCATGTTTAGCCCTGAAGACATAGTGTCCACGAATTTTAAAAAAATGACAAGTCATTTTTGATTTGATCAGACGGTTTTCTGCTAATCTTCAGTTCAGTTTTGAATTGTTTCTAAAGCAGCGTTGCAAAAGGACCATAAGGCTACTGCTTTTCGGTATTGATTTGCAACTTTTTTGCTCTCTAAATTCTAAAATAATTGTTAGAGTCATATAAAAGTTGTGCTTATTTTGTATGTTTTTGTACATAACATTATAAAGGAACCATATTTTGTTGTAATAAGTAATGTGCTATTTATCCTGCTATGGAAAATTTTGCTAGGTTTTGTATAGTTTTAATAATATTTTTGCCTTTATATGTTATAGTTAAATTGACTATTTTAGGCTCCTATTAACGTCCTGCATTCGGACCATGAAGAGAGAGTGCGCTGCGGAGTGCACATGTTCAGTGGTTTTGTAAATGGAGCAGGACGAGGAGCTACAGTTTTTCTGACCGTAAAAAGAACAAAATAATTTTGATATCTTTTTTTGTTAAAGTAGTTGCTGTAGTTTTGTGGACGCAACACATACGTTTTTGTTTTTGTTTTGTTTTTTTATTATTGCTTGTTTAACAAACAGAGATCATTTTTGTATCAGTTTGCTTTGTTTTGTCAAGAGTCAGAAACTTCACGTCCTTCAAGAGTGGCCAGAACAGGTTCTATTATGTTTAAGTTACGTTGCCACGACAACAATATTCACCTGAAGATGTCGAACTGTTTCCCCAGTCATGCTGCTGTCATGTTGCTGGTAAACAGCTGTATAAACCTATATCTTGTCAGTAAATTTAGTATAATTGCAAGTTTTAAACAAGTTGAAATTTGACTTTCATTACCTTTTTTTTTCTTTAATAAATTAGACACTGATTTTGGGACAAGAGCATGGTCCTGCTCAACGCACTAATGTGCTACACACCATCACTCTAACTGTCTCATGCATTGTTGTCTCATTCTCAGGAAAACCAGCTGCGTCATCGCTTTGTCATCATGGAGGATGACAGTAAGCAGCAAGCCCCACCCCTGCCCCCTCGCACAAGCTTTGAGAGGACAATCACTGTTGTCCGGGGCAACCGTAGCCTTGGTATGTTCTCCGTCTTTCTCATGGCGATGGTGTCTTGGTGTGTGTACGTTGCAGGCATGGCGATAATAACACTAATAGGAGGCGGTGATGACGACTGCCCTGAAGAGGAGTGGTGACATGATGTGTTCCTCATACCTGAGGAAGGAGATTATCACAGTGTGAATGTGCATGCGTGCATGTGCACTGTATGTGTCTGTTTTCTGGATGAGAAACTAATGAATGCACGAGTGGTTAAAGTTATATAAAAGTATATCTGTAAGTCAGATTTAAACCCAAGGGTATATTATATGTTAAGTTTTATGTTGATTCATTTATTTATTTATTTTTTGTACTCCAGTGATGAGACTGCTTTGTCTTAACTGCAAGTCAAATGTTTGGCTGCTGAAACATGGCAGGATAACAACAGGGTGCCGGGAGATCCTGCACTTTTATCTGAAGGCACTATGCAAAGCATAAAGAAACAAACTCATTTGTATGCTGGAAACAGGCTATAAGGCAGCACACCACTTGCGTGCGTGTGTGTGTGTGTCTGTGAGAAAGACAGCGAAGGACCGAAAGAGAGTTTGAAATTATGTAAATGTTTGTGGTAGAGAAAATCAAGGTCACAGTATCACTGCATTCTTTGCGTCTTATCTGTTTGAAACTGTTTCTGTCCCCTTGCTGTGGTGTAAAATGAAGCAAGGTCTTCTGGAAATTTCTGTGTGGAGGATGTGCAGATTTGGATTGTTTCTGATTTCTTTTTCAAGTTTTAAGATATTAGGCGTGCAAAAGTTTGGGCACCCTAGATAAAAAAAAAATTGTCACTTTGACTAACACTTCAGTAAATCATTTGTTTGCTTGACAATTTTTTGGAAGAGAATAACAGAAGCGTATTGCATTCACTTGAAAAAAAAAAAAGCTCTGTTTTTTCTGAATTAAGGACAAAGGCCGAAATTCTTTTTAAAAAATAGTGATTTTTTTTCTGAATTAACGCTGTTGTAGCTATTTTCGAAGCCCATTCAACATGCCCCATATTGTTTAGTTTAATTCACTTTTACTTTGTTTTGGGATTGAGACATTTGGGAATCACTTTAAAAATTGTATGTTGATAGGATCATTGTTAGTTTGTCCGCTTTGCGAAAACACCTGTGGACTTTGCGCTTGTTCAGATGTAAAACCCCTTCTGATATTCTGGACATGGCCACATATCATCAATATCAGTCAGTTAGATCCAGAATGCTCCATGGATATAAGCTGATGCATATGAAATTACGTACATTAATTCAGAAAAACAAAGCTTCTTCTTTTTTTTTTTTTTTTTTAAATGAATGCAATAGGCTTCCGTAGAGAATTTTATCAAATTGAGCTAAAAAAAAAAAAAAAAAAAAAAACCTAAACAATGAACAGCAGCTAATAATCTTTTAAGTCTTGGGTGATTTTTATTCAGCTCTTTCTGTGGAAACATCTGGTTTTGTGAGGTTTTCCAGCAGTCATGAATACCTTGCCCTTTTGAGTATCCACAGATTTTCAATGAAGTTAATGTTGAGGGACTAAAGAAGCTGCAGCAGAAGCTCCAGCTTTCGCCTGTGGACTCTGAAGGATCTGTATCTTAAACCTCACATTTTATCTTTAGCTTTTAAACAGATGCTTGTGTTCAGAATTCCCCTAGTTTGCCTGAATCTCTTCTTCCCACGAGTGGGAAAATGTTCCCTATGACATGTAATATACCAAGTCTTCAGCTTGATCTACGTATATGCAGCCCTTCATTTAGTCATTCCATGCATTTAGTTGCAATCTGTTGTTTATACCACTAGGTGTCAGTATATATCTTATTTTGTCGGAGCTGTCACTAGGCGCACAAATATTTTTAAAGTGCACCTCTAATTTTTTTTACAGTTTGATAATAATAATGCATTTTAGTTACATAGCTCTTTCGTAGTGCTCCTTTACACAATAAAAGACAAGTTAAAATCAGGCTAAAAATACAGCCAGAACATAGAGAAAAACAGAGAAAAAAAAGAAATAATTATAAGAATATTGTTGGTCCTGAGGATGAGCATTAAAGGAGCAGATGACACATGAATAGATGTAGGGGTGCCGCATGTCTTTTCAGTATAGGAGGGAGGCTGGATGCTTTATCTGTTGAAGAAACCTTTTTCTATAACTTTCAGCCCCTTCGAAGAACAGCTCTTTTAAATATTCATAGTGACAGAAATTTTGAATTGGATGCCCAAACTTTTGTTAATCATTCTAGCAGAATCCCACTGTGTATACATAGTGCTTAAATAACAACAAAGTAGACTTCCATTTCTGATAAAGTTCCCTATGTAACAAGCTATTAACATTAGTGTACGTTTCTGCTCAGTTTTGTCAATGGGACACGTTTACTGTTGGTTTGTACAAGAGACTGTGGACGACTTCAGAGTAGCTTCATGGAAAAAGGACTGAAGGATAAATATATGGTATTTTTTTCTTGCCTTGCTCATCTAAAACATGACAGCAATAAGCCTACATTGTCCTGATTTATTCTTGAATTGTGTTGTCATTTTCTTATTCAAAAACTGAAATATTATTTTTAGCAGAATTTGTAATAGTATCTGAATTTGACTAAGTGTTGTAGTTCTTCAGCACCTTCTGGATTTTGAACAAAAAAATCTGCGTATTTTTTTCAAAGTGTTGTCTTTGAAATGTGTCTCCTGTTAGTCCTGTAAGTGGCAGTGGTTTTGTCTCCAGCTGATTGTATTCCAGGCACTATGATTGTATTGTAATTTGAATGTTAAAATCAACAAACAATAAACTATTTATTTGACCAAAAATAAGCACAAAGTCATTTCTTTGACCAGCTTCAAATTCTATACGACCATAGTGTTGTGGATGTGCGTTGGTAGATAGCAGTGTTGTTTGCCAGCACCATAGATCAGACTATCCTAATTTGTCATAGCGTTCCCTCTTTGCAGTGTGTAGGTGCGTGCACGTGGCGTGTATGTACATGGGATGCCCGATTTACATCCTTCTGCCTGTTTGAATTAACGAAGTGTCGTAATCCACCTAGTGTCCAAATTGATCTAGCTAAAGTCAGTGTTTGTGCAACTGGCATGTGTTTCCCTTCAAGTCACCTGTGTCCTCTGCCCTGTATGGGTGAGAGTGTGTGTAATTCGGTCAATGCACCGTATGTGAGTGTGACCACAGAGGTTGATGGCGTGCAAATGTCAAGCATGTGCGGCCATGTCTGTGTGATAATCCGCCTTGTGTCTGTCTCGATTATGCTGATTATTGCCACCGTCAGGTGTTTGTTTGGGCGACCGTCTCCCTGCTTGGCATGCAATCAAAGCAGTCTTAGCCAGTCCTTGATTCACCTGTGCTTGTGTGTGTTTGTGTGTGTGTGTTTCTTTGTGTGTTTGTGCATGTTGGCAGGCATGTCGGTGAGTGCTATCAAGGATGGCTCAGGCATACTGGTGCGGAGCGTGGTCCAGGGGGGTTCTGTTTGCCAGGATGGCAGGCTGGGGGTGGGGGACATCATCCTGGCCATCAACGGAGAAGCAACCTCCAACCTGACCAGCGCCCAGGCCAGGGCTATGCTCCGCAGACACTCTGTTTCAGGGCCAGAGATGAGGTGAGGAGACATAACAATATGTGGAGAGCTCTGTTCAAAAAGGACAATCTAAAGCAAAAAAAAAAAAAAAAAAAAAAAAAAAAGGGGAAGTCACTTTCTCTCTAACTTATGCAGTCATTAAAGACAACAATGTTTTCCTATTTTAGCTGAAATTCTTAAATAACAGGAACAATACAAACATCTGGGTTGATAAAGGGTTAAAAAAAAAAAAAAGAGTATAAATGAAACCTGTTTCATAAAATTTCAGACATAATTACGTTATTCATAACTACTTCTGTTCTCGTACCTACATATCAGCTGGTTGCAATACTGCTCCATGAATCTACAACTCACCTGTGACTTCCAAAACCATCTTCAAATGTCCTACTTTCCAGGTACGCAGTGCCAATGTTTTTACACAAGAGTTTTGGTGGTGAAAACAATGAGCTCCTCGATGACTACAGTACTAAAACTCATATGAAGATAGATGAGCGTGATGAGAAGATACTGGCAGCTGAGAGAACTTGATAACAAAAATGGCTCTTAAAGCCTGTGTAAACTTTGCAAAGACAAATGCATTGATGGCATTGAAATTTTTGGCCAGCATCATTCTGAAGGCAGGCGTCTAGTAATCTGCCTGCAGAAGGGACTAACACAGCAAAGGCATTCAGCAGAAACCTTCCACATAGTGACTGAAGAAATGTCGTTTATTAAAATTATTCAACATTGAAGTAATCCCAATGAATCCCACATATAACACATGGCATGTGCAGTCACACTTATTGTATTTTGATGCATCTTTTTAAGTTATGCCTGATTGAGTTGCTAATAATTAGGACAGATAGAAACATTTGAAATAAGTTGGTTTAATAAGGAAATAAGTTATAATGACGGGCTGCACGGTGGCGCAGTGGTTAGCACTGTGGCCTCACAGCAAGGTTCGCTGGTTCGATCCTTGGCTGGTTTGGTCAGTGGCCTTTCTGTGTGGAGTTTGCATGTTCTCCCCGTGTATACGTGGGTTCTCTCTGGGTACTCCGGCTTCCTCCCACCATCAAAAGACATGCATGTTAGGTTAATTGGTCACTCTGAATTGCCCCTAGGAGTGAGTGTGAGCATGAGTGTGGTTGTTCGTCTCTCTGTGTGTGGCCCTGCGATGGACTGGCGAGCTGTCCAGGGTGTACCCTGCCTGTCGCCCAAAGCCAGCTGGGATAGGCTCCAGCTTCCCCGCGACCCTGAATTGGAATAAGCGGTTCGGAAAATGAATGAATGAATGAAGTTATAATGACTTGAACGAATGGATAACAACATGGTTGGCTGGTTTCGTTTCAGACTATCAAACATCTTTTTCCTTGTTTTAGTCATGCACCGCATACAATGTGTACAGCCACCTGCTAGACTGGTTCATTTGCTCCAAGTTAACATGCAAATTTTCTTTGTAGCCTCAAAGATCACTGCAAATTTGCTTTACAATAATGAAAATAGATCCCCCTGCATGCCACCAACTAACTTTAATCACCATTTAAAACTATAATTACATATTTCTCTGCCATTTAATAATGAATAAATCTTTTACATCAATTAAAAGCTGCTATATTATTTAAAATGAAAGAAGTTAAAGTCAGACAATTAGTTTATTTCCGTGTATGGCAGAAAAACAAATACACTAACAAATAAAGTTGTCACATTTTGGCTTGTGGACCATTGTTATGTTACAGGAACACAGCTTGCTCGGAGATTTCAGCAGAGCAGAGCCTTCATTAGTACTTCTGTTCATCTTTTACTGTGACAAGACTAATTATCTGCTATGAAATCAAGGCCTCTGATGTTGGACTTTAAGACCTCGCACACTCCGACAGATGTTTTCACTTATTCCAGCTAATTAGAGCTCTGCTCAAGTTGAAGTTAAGCAGAGCCGCCACAAATGAACCATTAAAAGGAAGGTGTAACCAGCCAACCATAACACAGGGATACTCTTGGATCAAATATCTGTCAAGCTGCATGTGCACACTGTTCTCAGAACAGGTCATACTAAAAGCACCTGTGAGTGTCAACGGTATTGGCTTCCAATGGCGCAGAGAAGTCAGTCAACCAAATAGAAACCAAATAGTAATGGACCAATTCATTTAGAGATATTCTTATTCCCAGTTTTTAAAACTGCACAGACCTGGCACAAAAAGTAAGGAAATTTTGTGTTTGGTGGATTATTTCTTCATTAAAACAATACTTCTTGGCAGTAACACCTATACCTTTGGAAAGCCTTTTTCTTCCCATAATACATTGTCGAAAAATCTTTATTTAATCTTTCGTTTTTGTTAACAAGTTTTGTTTTTATTTTTTATTTTTTCATATTCTTGCCATCCTGCTGCAGTACTTTAATGTTCTGTCTAAAGCACTTTTAATTACCTTGTACATGAAATAAACTTGGGGCTGCACAGTGACATAGTGGTTAGCACTGTGGCCTCACAGCAAGAAGGTCGCTGGTTTGACCCTCAGCCGGGGCAGGGTTTGGACAGTGGCCTTTTCTTTGTGGAGTTTGCTTGGGTTCTCCGTCTTCCTCTCACCGTCCAAAGACATGAATTTTAGGTTGATTGGTTACTCTAAATTGCTCCTTGGAGTGAGTGTGAGCGTGAGTGGTTGTTTGTCTCTGTGTGGCCGTGCGATGGACTGGCAAGCTGTCCAGGGTGTACCCCGCCTTTCGTCCAAAGACTGCTGGGATAGGCTCCAGCTTCCCCGTGACCCTTCATCGGACAAGGCGAATAGGATAATGAATGAATGAATGAGATAAACTTGCCTTACAAATTAAATTTGAGGAACGAGTTACATAGTTGAGTGTGTCGGATAAAGCAAAATGGTTTGCTGTTGAGCTTCCTGTAGACCACAGCAAAGTGTGACAGGAGCTACTTTCCTCTGCCTCTTACCTCCACTCTCCTCATCAACAACAGAAACTGTGTAAAATTATGTTATACTTTCTATACTACTTATTGCCCCTTTAAAATTGCCAGTGTGTTGTGTTTCTTCAGACTTTAAACAAAACTCAGTTGCAAAATCTTCTTTGAAGAAAAAATCAGTAGAGAAGATGTGGCAGGTTTTGCATCCTTCAACAAATACATTTTGCTAAAAGAAATTAGCAAGTTTTCCATCGATAAGAATAATTGGTAAGACTGATTGTTTCAAAAGAAAAAACAAAAAAACACCAAACACAAATATCATCACTCTTTGTGAAACATTTATAATAAAAACATTGTAGGTTAAAAAACCATCACCTTTTGTTTTTGGTAATATTAATAAGTGTCCCGACTGAATTCAAACTGGTCTATCGGCTGAAAGCAGGTCCATTAAATCATCCACCATTCTGACCTGTTTATTTGTTGATAATGCAGAGTTTTGTGTGTCATCCCATGTGTCTCAAAAGAAAATGTGGTTTAGCTAAAGGAAGGGATTTAACATCAAGCAGACAGAAAACATTAATAATATCAGCTCCTGCCATTAAAAAAGAAAGAAGGAAATCATTTAACACAGTTAACTTGCTAGCTAGCGAGCATCTGTGCTAGTAAAAGCTGCTTACCCCATTTGGAAACTTTAAACCAACTCAGCCTCACAATAAAGTTCTTTAATCTGTTGACTTTTATGCTAAAAGCAAAACTTTTCTCTTATTTTTTTTCCTATATGTGAAGAAAAGGCTACAGTCTGACATTTTGTTAACAACCGCTCCATTGTTTATTTGTTACTGTGAATTATTTCCCTGCATCGATATTGACTAGACAGCCTGTGGTTGTTTCCAACGAGGCTGTTTATGGCACCAATGCCAAAAAACACAGTGATACTGAGTGATTCACTGGTGTGAGGCTTAAGAAGGTGCACGGAAATGAATGCAAACTCAAAATACTAAGTCTATAGAAGATACTCAGGCTGACATCCTGCATTACTGGTGTGGTCAGCAGAGCCTCAGCACATGAATACATACGAAGAGGTTGATTAGAAATTCCTTGCAGGTGTCCTAATCAATCTGGCGTCGCACTGCTGAATGAACAAGTTGGCCCAGCAACAGGATAAGAATTCAAAACTGATTAGACTTTGAAAAACATCATAGCTTTCTATAAAAAGAAGAACCATACAGTGTCTGTGAAAAAGCTCCTTTTTTCTGTGCTTTAATCTTAAAAAGCTAACCATTTCATTGCAATGTCTGAAGGTATATGGAGCCGTAGGCTACTAACACTATGTAGTGTACACTGTCAATAGTCCACAGCTGAAAGCGAGTGAGTGCTCAAACACCAGGCTGCGAGCCGGAAGGCAGATGGGTGAACAAAATGAAGACTATTATAAGACTAACAAAAAGTGCTGCCAGTGCAGAGTAAACAAAGATCTAAACTCAAAACCAACAAAAAAATAAAATAAGGAGCAACACACAAATGACTGGGAGGGAGCTCAGGCAAGACTGACAGAAAATAGAAACTAGCATTGACTGAAAACAGTGATCAGGCCGACAACAAAGGAAAAGAATCAGAAAATCATTATTTTCTGAGGTTGTAATGAAAAATCAAGGAGCAGGTGTGACAAGTGGCACCGAGGGGTATCAGAAGAGCAGTAACGGAAACCATAAGAAGATCAGTTGTATACAATGAAACAGGAAGCAAGGCTAGCTTGCACTTAAAGACAGAGCAGGTTAAACTGAAAACAAACGACTGACAAAGAACATAATGCAACACAGAAATCCACAAAGAACTAAATCTAACAAAAACTCACAGAGGATGACACACAATGCATTATTACTATGCAATAACCTAGCAACGACATGCAATAATACATCCCATTACACAAGCACCATTAAAACATGTCACATTGCTGTAACTTTATGTTCATTTTAAGATCATGTCCAGTTTTTTTTTTTTTTTTTTTAGCAATACTTTCACATATTAATTGCCACATATTAATATGTTTTGAGTTCTGCCCTGTGATGAACTGGCGACCTGTCCATGGTGTACCCCACCTCTCACCTGATGATTGCTGGGAGGCTTCAGCTTCTCCACAACCCTTAACTGGATTAAGTGTTATAGAAAATGAATAAATTAATAATTTTTTCCATTGTTTCAACATATGATCAGAGAATGAAGGATCCTGTATAAGTTCATACAGTTTGTTTTCTCTTTTAACTGCAGGCGTTGGAAAAGTGCATAAAGTGTGGCATGAAAGAAATTGATATGAACAAAGCAGAAAATCACTAAACAAGCAGCTATGGTGTATTTATTTGACAGAAAACGGCAAACTCTGAGAGCATCAGAGAAATTCATATGCGTTAAAGTTTTGCAACAGCATCCATGTTGTTCGGGGCACAAAGAATATGAGTAGTCTTTGAAAGTGTTCTTTTATTTTGACGAGTCCACTTTTCTGGTCCTGTTCATGCAACACCCTCTCCAGTCAGTAGGGATTCGTAAATGAGACACAGCCTTGCTTTCCAGGTGGTGAATCCCACCCATCTGAAAGCCAGAAACATGTTGCAAACTCAGAATAAACCTCCCACTGAAGGATATCACTGTGAAAGTGGTGCAATACGCTTCAAAAAAGAGCATGATTTTTGTGCCTCAGTATGAACACGATTTTCATTCTGTACCCATATAGACTGTGTTCTTTAGCCTCAGAATAGCAGGTGAAAAGATGAAAAGGTAGAACGTGGAAATAGCTTCCACACTTGTTTCTTCTCCTTGACATTAAATGACTTAAAGTTGATGAATTTGAATGCAAAGCAACCGGATTGAAATTAAAGTATTATCACTTTTAAATACGTAAATTCATTAATAAATGCGCTGATGCCAAAGATGCCATCTAACAACCAAATTACAGACAGAGTGCTTTTTTTTTTTTACTCATCCCTGTCTGTGGACACTCCGGGGGTTTAAACTAGGACATGAGTGACACATTCAGAATAGATTACAGTCAGTTATTTAGCACAGTTATTTATATTACATTCATGTTCATTGTCATAGTTTAAACACATTTACTCGAGGAAAAAAAGGAAAAAAAAAAACAAAACACAAGCTTGAGTTGTTTGTTTTTAGAGGAAAAAAAAAAAAAAACTCTTTTGGGAATGTGAAGAACAGAAAACTGCTGGAAATGTAATTAAATTCCACTCACATTTCTAGATCCCCCCAAGCAGATTTTTTTTCAGTCTCTTTGACAGGAATGAACAAGTACATGAGTGTAATAAATATAAATATCTGCACTGTGGAGAGTCAGACACACGACTGCATCGCTACAGATAAACCATTTGGTCTCACCGTGGATCTGCATCATCACCTGTTTTTGATGCAGCTGCCACAGCTGACTGAGGCACTCTGGTCATGTTTAAATTAAATGATGAAGTTTTTCTAAAGCTGCCTGAAGGGAAATTTTAGTAAATTGTTTCTTGTCATAACATCAGCAGTTATGGCTCCACATTGAGAATTCTTGTTTGGCTGATTGGGGACGTGCTCCACCTCCACCATCCCTCTGCCCTGCAGAACACCCACTCGCTTTCTCTCGCTCGCTTTTAAAGGCACACACATATACACACATTAACACACACTTGCACAGCCTTTCAATGGTCTAACCTCCAAAAACACCTTTTTCCTGCTCTGGGAAATATCTCTGAATAATTCATCACTCATCTCACCTTGAACAGTGTACTTCTGAAAGAAAAAAAAAAAGAGTGTTTTAAAGAGCCTCTCGTGGATACATTCCACACACATCACACAAAGATGAACACACACACACATCTCTTTTTTTTTTTCTTCCGTATCTCATGCACACTTGCATGCACACATAAACACTCATTTGCACATACACATGCTCTCTCTGGCTTCTTCTGACAGCACTTAAGACAATCTAAGAGCAAGAGGAGGCAGATGAGTTGCCTTGGCAGCCTCAGAGTAAGACTCAGAAGAAGGAGGGCTTGTCACTATCAAACTGCCTCTTTGTAGATGAGACAGGCTGTCCACATGGTTCACTTGCAACAGCTTACTGCAGAAGACCTCCATATTCATTGCACCGCCATGGACCTTACAGAGAAATTGACACTTTAAACATATTCATGAAGCATGTCTTCTCGTTTGTCACACTATGTGCATCATTGCATCCATATATATCCAAGCTTATGCAAAACAAAGCCCACAAATCCATCTTGGATCAGAAATACTTTTTTTTTTTAATGAAGTGTACCTATACAGTGGTGCTTAAACTATGTATATTCATACAAAAATAAAAGAAAAGCATCCTCAGATTTACACACAGATCCTGACAGTAGAGATATAGAAGATAAATTAAGCAATTATGTTGACTTTTTTTGAGACAATCTGAGGAGAAACATCAGAATATTATTGGATATCTTTCACTGACCAAAATGCATCTACCATGTGACTTACATGTAAAAAAAATGTGTTTAAAAAAAAAAAAAAGCAGAAACATCTGCTGTATCTGACTCAGAATGCCACTTAGCTCCTCATAAATGCCGTGGTTATGTCTCTCCTCTCATGGCGTGCACAGTAAAGCCCCTGTGGAGGGTCCAGAACTCAGCAGTGCATGCTGTGTTTGATCAACCAAAAAGGGCACATATCACTCCAGTACTCATTGGCACCTACTGGCAACCCATGGCAACCCAAATCACTTTCAAGTCACTAACATTTGCCTACAGTGACTTCAGGGTCAGCATCCAGCTATTTGAGCTCAGTCATACAAATGTATGCTCTTGCTTCAACAATTTGTTCTTCTGCCTCGTGCACAGCCATGTTCTGCACATGTCAGCATCCATGGAAGCTGTAATTTCATGTTAAAGGCAGAAAGCTTGGCTAGCTAGCTGCTAGTGTAATGCTACATGGTAGGGCTTTTAACTAAATTTACTTTATTAAATGTGATATCATTTTTGTCTGCATCACAAATTCGATATTTTAAATCTACGCGTACATTCCTCAGAAGAAAACTGATGAAACGTTTTTGCTAACAGCTCAAAACTACAATTCCTTAAAACACAGTTCTTACCATTTTGATATGTTTTAAGCAGCAAATGCAGTGATCTTTGCTATTTTAATTTTTCTTTTGTTTGCATTACGTTGCAGATACGGAAGCGTAGAGCTGTCATCCTCATAAAAAAAAAGTTTGGGCCTTATTACGTTATAACGTGATAGTTTATTGTAAAAACATGAATCACGTTATAACGTGATACGTTTTATTGTAAAAACGTATAACCACTTGAACACTGGAGGGATTACATCTCTCAGCTGGTCCGGGAGCGCCTTGGGACCCCCCAGCAGAGTTGGTTGAATGTGGCTGGGGAGAGAGAAGTCTGGGCTTCCCTACTTAGGCTGCTGCCCCCGCGATCAGACCCCCGATAAGCGGTAGAGGAGGGATGGATAGATGGCACTTGGATGCACCGATGATGTTTGCATTCATAGCGATTCACGTGCCGCTCAAGTTTCAATTAGAAATGATGCCACGTCATGGGGATTGGACTCATTTTTCCTTCTGTACACACCCATGTCTTTTAAAACTGTCCTTAAACGTCAAGCCATTATTACAATGGATCGAAAGTGTTCCAAAGCACCATAATTTCACAATGTCTCAACCCAAGTATGAAGAAAAACTCCATCAAGTCCTGTAAATGAGCCATTTGTAATCTCCTACCCACCCCGCACACAATTTTCTCATCTAAAGTCGAAAATTACCAAGTTCACTTTTTCAGATACATGATATGTTTCACGTTTTTACAATAAACTTATTACGTTATAACGTTATACATTTCACATTTTTACAGTAAAACTATCACGTTATAACGTAATAAGGCCCAAACTTTTTCTTTATGAGGATGACAGCTCTACGCTTCCGTAATCAGAAGTACAGATGACAAAAAGAAAAACACTTTTACCACAAAAAACCAAAAGTTGAAAGCAGGATAAACTTCACTAAAGTTCAGATGCATCGTTTTAAATTGTTTAGCATAGTTTTTTAATCATTTCTTTTAAAACATGTTTGTTTGCTAGAATAAGGCATTCATAGATCCATGTTAGAAAAGCATTCATGGCACACAGACAACAGAATTTGTCCTGTTAAAGTTGCCATGTTCATGTTTAGCGTTTCTTTTTCCTCATAAAGGTGCTGTTTTGCTCGTCAGTGTCTGAACAGCTGCCTTCAGTTGCTGCTCAATTTTCCTGCCATTGCAACACTTTTTATCTTTCCATCTGATGTTTTCCTTTATTTAAGTACTGATCAATCCATTTTTTAAGCACTTTTTAAAGAAGAGTAACTGTGAACGCTGTAGTGGCCAAACGCTGCAACTCCGCCATGCAATTAGCAATTCAATAAAAGATCATTTATGTAGAAGCCGAAACATTTTCTGGAGCACACTGCATGGCTCAACTGCAGTGGGCTGTATTAAAACCCTAAATTGTTCTTATTTTATTTTTAAATGTTCCCATATTTTTCCCACACTGATTCTTAATTCACTCGTCAAAACCTAAAATTGCCATTCTGCCCCTTAAATCTGGAAACTTTGAGGTTGTGCCAGTTCTGTGTCACAATTTTACACGTCACACATTAAACCTCGACTAGAGACAAGAGCTTCAGGTGAAGTAAAGTTGAACATGTGTCCATGAAAGTGTCTGAATTCACTTTACTCTGACTCTGTAATATGCCATTATCATCATACTCACTTCAGATTGATTGATATTTGAATGTTTTAATGTTTTCCCTCCACCCCTGCTTCTCAGTGTGACCTACGTCCCGGCTAACCAGGTGGACGACCACCGAACTCGCCTGGGTTTGCCTCCTCTGGCATCCATCTCAACAGACAGTGCCTCCTCCTCACCCATCTTACCAGCTCCTTCTCCTGAGCCTGCATCCGCCCCACCCAGATCCTCCAGCCCCCTGTCTTCATCCAAGCTCAGATCATCTGCCTCAGTCAAATTCAAAGCTGCAACTCCAGATCCAGCCGCAGACAGACCTTCTGCTTCGTTTAAAGCTCCGTTTAAAGGCCCAGCCATTGTTGCGACCATCACCCCAGCCTCAGACTTAAGGTAATCTAAGAACCAATGGCCTCAGCCTGTTATTCGTGGAAACCTAATACCTGCATGGGCCCCAGAGTGCAATATAAACCTGTCTGAGGGTTTATTGGACTTTGAGGCACCTGGTTTATTACAAATTGACATGTTAGGTGCAGTGAATCAGACTGTGCTATCCATTTAGACTCTTTTGGGTTTGCAGTTTTTTTCACTGTATCACATCAATCATTTAACCAAGCAGTGCAGTGATCTAATCTCTTATCTGCCTTTGTAATTAACCATTTCTGTGAGAAAAAGATTATATTTCATTAGACGCCGACTCAGTGCGAGCTCCTCGCAGCCCATATTTTTTTTGCTCTCCATTCTTTGCTGCTGTAAAGTCAAAAGCTTCTCTTAATGTTGAATCTCTGAGTTATATTTAGCTGTTCGCTTATAGATCTCAGTGCTGACTGTCAGCGAAAATTAATCGTTTCGCTTCTGTCTGTCCCTACTTTCACTCCATCTTCATGCCTCTGCCTTTCTCTCCGCAGCCTTTTCTTCCCTCTTATCGCTCAATCACGGCTCTATCTCTTTGTCTGTGTGTGCTGCTTACATCTGTCTTTCATCTCACCCTCTGTCATCTTGCCCAATTCTCTTGCTCTTCCCCTCATTTTGCTTCTTTCTCCCTCCCTCCTGGTTTCCTATGCCTTCCCCCCCTCCTCCTGGCTGCCCCCTTTCAGCCCTGGTAGAACCATTTGTTCTGCCCTCTTCTGAACATTAACTGGCTGCTAGCTCCTGCTGTGCAGATAACACTACTATCACTCACATCCTTGGGCTTATTACAGCACTCCACCGTTAAACATATTCATGAAAAAAATTCTCCTTCTCTACAGCATTTTTTCACGCTTACACTGTGTAGAAAGTATAAACAGAGAGACTGTATTTGTTAACACACCTACACAGATACGTAAACCTAAAGACACCTCCTCTCTGTGACCCCAAAAGCAGAAAATTGATCAATTTGGGGTTATTTTAAGTAAGCAAAGCTGCTTTAGGTATACCAGTAATGTACCAGTAATAATCATTTAGACTTTCCATCACTTATATCTCCAATATCTTGGAAATAAAGCAAAATACACCAGTATACCTTGTTATTTACTCCAGTTCAGCTGAAGGATGTTGCTCTTTGACTCAGATTAGAACTTCCATTAATAATTAATCATAAAAAATTATAATTATAATTATAATAATTTCCAGAAACTTAGAGCATGAAGCCAGCATTATACTAAACAGCAAATTCTCACATCTAAGACAGTGCAACAAAAGAATGGTCGCTATTTTGTGATGAATCACATGGATTCATGCTCACAATCAATTGAAACCAACTTATTTCTTTGTTAATGTTTTTTTTTTTTTTTTTTTTTTTTTTGTCACCATCAGTTGGCAGATTCCAAAAGCTTTTCCTCAAAAGAATAAGGAAGAGGAAAAATGTGGAAGCATTATGCAGGAGAAAAAGGATAAGATGAATGCGGAGGCAGATGAAGACACGAAGCCAGAAGTTCAGATAAAGGTGGATGGTAAAGAAGAGGGAAGTGAAGAGCTTCATTGGGGTGCCACGGTGTCTTGGGATGAACCTAAAAGGTTAGTAAAGCAGTTGATTTTGGTAATATTTGTAATTAGATTTCATTCGGAATTGAATTTTTCTGCTGTTTTCCAAACTTTATCTATGATTTTCAATTCAATTCAACTTTATTTATATAGCGTCAAATCACGGCAATGCCATCTCAAGACGCTTTACAGACAGAGGGGAAAACATAATGAAGGCCAATTCATAACAGCCTATATAAGGAAACCAACAGATTGAGTTGAGTCCAACTCAATCTCCCATCCTGAGCAAGCACACTGGCAACAGTGGGAAGGAAAAAACTCCCTTTTAACAGGAAGGAAACCTCCGGCAGAACCCGGCTCAGGACAGGCAGCCATCTGCCTCTGCTGTGTGGGGGGGAAGAGGACAGAAAGACAACAGACAACAGGAACTGCTACTCCCGGCCAGGGAGACCTGCTGAGACAGGAGACATACATGTTAATGATGCAACACTGTTATTGGAGGGGGGGGGTAAAATAGAGAGATAAAGAGAAAAAGAAAGAAGCTCAGTGTATCAGGAAATGTCCCTCAGCAGTCTAAACCTATAGCAGCATAACTAAGGGATGCTAACCATCCCTAGCTATAGGACTTATCAAAAAGATAAGTCTTCAGCCTAGTCTTAAAGGTGGGGAGGGTGTCTGCTTCCCTAACACTAACTGGGAGCTTATTCCATAAGAGAGGGGCCTGATAACCAAAGGCTCTGCCTCCTGCTCGGCTCTTTGAGACTCTAGGAACCACAAGTAAGCCTGCAGTCTGCGAACGAAGTACTCTACTTGGTATATAAGGAACAATGAGGTCTTTGATATATAGTGGTGCCTGGTTGTGGAGGGCTTTATATGTAAGGAGAAGGATTTTAAATTCTATTCTAGATTCAATAGGCAGCCAATGAAGAGAGGCTAAAACTGGAGAAATATGATCTCTCCTGCTGGTTCTGGTCAGGACTCTGGCTGCAGAATTCTGGATCAGCTGAAGGCTTTTCAGGGCATATTTAGGACAGCCCAGTAATAGAGAGTTACAGTAATCTAGTCTCGAAGTAACAAAAGCGTGAACCAGTTTTTCTGCATCACTCCGAGACAGAATGTCCCTAATTTTGGCTATATTACGTAAATGAAAGAAGGCTGTTTTAGTAACCTGCTTAATATGTGGGCCAAAGGACAGGTCAGGGTCAAATATTACTCCAAGGTTTCTCACTGTAGCACTGGAAGCTAAAGTAATGCCATCCAGGTTCATTACAAAACCGGAAAATTTAGCTCTGAGTTTTTCAGATCCAACGAGAATTACTTCAGTCTTATCTGAGTTTAAGAGGAGAAAATTTCTAGACATCCAAGTCTTTATGTCTATGAGACAATTTTGTAGCCTATTGGGCTGATTTGTTTCATCTGGTTTAAAGGATAAGTATAGTTGAGTATCATCTGCATAACAATGAAAGTTTATTCCATGCTGTCTAATAATTTTGCCTAAAGGGAGCATATATAGTGTGAAGAGTATTGGTCCAAGTACAGAACCTTGAGGAACTCCATGACTTACTGTAGTTTGGGAGGAGGACTTGTCATTTACATGAACAAACTGAAGTCTATCAGATAAATATGATTTAAACCAGCTTAACGCTGTACCTGTAATTCCAATCACCTGTTCTAGTCTTTGTAACAGAATGTTATGATCGACTGTATCAAATGCAGCACTAAGATCAAGCAAGATAAGTACGGACACAAGTCCTTTGTCTGAGGCCATAAGAAGGTCATTAGTAACTTTCACCAATGCTGTCTCAGTACTATGATGAGCTCTAAATCCTGACTGAAACTCCTCGCATAAATTATTTCTGCTCAGGTGGGCATGTAGCTGAGCTGAAACTATTTTCTCCAGAATTTTGGACATAAACGGGAGGTTAGATATAGGTCTATAATTTGCTATCACCTCTGGATCCAGAGATTGCTTTTTAAGTAAAGGCTTGATTACAGCAGTTTTAAATGATTGTGGTACATATCCTGTCACTAAAGACATATTGATAAGATTTAGTAGTGATGTATTAATTAAAGGGAAAATGTCTTTAAAGAGGCTCGTTGGGAGAGGGTCTAAGATACAGGTGGATGGTTTAGATGAAGCTATTATTTTAGTTAATTCAGAGGGTTGGACAGGACAGAAACTATTTAGACACAAGTCAGATCCTGGTTCTAAGGATGCTTCGGAGACCACAACAGGCTCAACATTATAGGTAGAAGGAAGAGTATTGTCAATTTGATCTCTAATAGTGTCAATTTTATTCCTGAAAAAATACATGAAATCATCACAGCTAAGTGAGAAAGGAATACATGGCTCCACAGCGCTCCGGCTCCTAGTAAGCCTAGCTACAGTGCTGAAAAGAAACCGAGGGTTGTTTTTGTTTTCCTCTATCAATGATGAATAATAAGCTGTTCTTGCCATACGTAAGGCTTTTTTGTATACGCTTAAACTTTCTTTCCAGGTTAAGTGAGACTCCTCTAGTCCTGATGAACGCCATCTGTTTTCCAAACGCCTTGATGCCTGTTTTAGAGCTCGAAGCTGGGAATTAAACCAGGGAGCCTTCATAATCTTACCTAATTTCTTCTTCTGTAGGGGAGCAACATTATCCAAGGTTGTACGCATTGAAGCTGTTATAGTATCAGCATGTTGATCAATCTGAGCAGGAGTAAGGCTTAAAGGGGGACTCTCGGTCATGCTAACACATGGTAGATGTGAAAAAATTGATTCAATTGATTGTTTAAATTTTGTAATATTATTGTCTGATAAACATCTACTATAGTAGAATTTATTTTTGGTCAGTGAGTAATCAAATAAAGTGAATTCAAAGGTTAATAAGAAGTGATCGGACAAGACAGGGTTTTGAGGAAATACTTTGAGCTTATCAGTCTCAATACCATATGTTAGAACAAGATCAAGAGTGTGACCATGAGAGTGAGTGGCTCCATTGACATTTTGTGAAAACCCAATTGAGTTTAGAATAGAGCTAAAGGAAATGTTTAAACTATCATTTTCAACGTCAACATGAATATTAAAATCACCTAGTACAATGACCTTATCAGTAGTCAGCACTAACTCAGACAAGAGATCAGAGAATTCGGTCAGAAACTCGGAGTAAGGTCCAGGTGGGCGATACACTAATGCTAAAAGGAGCGGTTTCTCTGAATTCCATTTTGGATGAGATAAATTTAATGTCAGGAATTCAAAGGATTTATAGTTAGTTTTGTGCTTAGGATTAATTAAAAATTCTGACTTAAAAATAGCTGCAACACCTCCTCCTCTGCCTGTAGTTCTAGGAATGTGAAAGTTTAAATAGTTAGCTGGCGTAGCTTCATTAATACTAACATAATCCTCTTGCTGTAACCAGGTTTCCATAAGACAGAATAAATCAATGTGGTGATCACCTATCAAGTCATTGACTAATAAAGACTTATTTGGGAGGGATCTAATATTCAGTAGGCCACACTTTATTGTCTTATTTTCAGATTTTATTAGATCCATTGTTTTTATTTTTATGAGGTTTTCACGATTAACCCCAGAAGTGTTTTTGTGTTGTTTAATTCTTACTGCTGGGAAGTTGTATAAGGTCGGAATGGGGTTTTGGGTGGGCGGCGGCAGGTGGGAAGCTGCAGAAAAGTGTGTAGGACTACAATTCTGCCTCCTGGTCCCAACCCTGAGTTGTCAATTTAGCTGACTAATAAAAGAGTCCATATTGCTAGATAAGAGAGCGGCTCCATCCAACGTGGGATGGATGCCATCTCTCCTAATAAGACCAGGCTTTCCCCAAAAAGCACTCCAATTATCTATAAAACCCACGTTGTTATCGGGACACCACCTAGACAACCAGCGGTTGAAGGATGACATGCGGCTAAACATGTCATCGCTGATTAAATTTGGCAAGGGACCAGAGAAAACTACGGAGTCCGACATGCTCTTGGCAAAGTTACACACCGAAGCAACATTAATTTTAGTGACCTCCGATTGGCGTAACCGGGTGTCGTTACCGCCGACATGAATTACAATCTTACGGTATTTACGTTTAGCCTTAGCCAGCAGTTTCAAATACGATTCGACGTCGCCCGCTCTGGCCCCAGGAATGCATTTGACTATGGTCCCCGGTGTCTCTAGAGCCACGTTTCTGACTATGGAACTACCTATAATCAGGGTTTCTGCCTCAGCTGACCTCAGCTATGATGTCAACAAAAGAACCCCTGCATCTAACCCAGTCTAATACGGAAAAAAAGGTGCATTCAATCTGCCTTTGTTAATTTGTTCACTGTCCACATGTTTACAACATCTAAGGCTGAAAAATTGTGAGATTGTATGTTGTTCTGTGTCGATAAGCATTCATTACGATTCAACTCTGTAACCTTTATTTATATTGATAAGTTGATGAACACCGTATACAGTGATCCTAAAGCTACGAGATGACAAACACAGAAGGAGTAATAAGGGGCAACATCGCCCACAGAGAGGAAGGTCAGAGGATAAGACCGAAGCAACACGTTAGCCATCTGTCAGAATAGCTGAAACATGCGATGACAAAAGACCTCTTTTGAAGGTATAACAAGATGGCCATATCTGAGGCACTGTAAACTACCAAACAAAGGTAGACAAAGGTGTCTGTAGGCAAAGTAGAAGATGAAACGGGACTCAAATTTGCGACTTCTTATGGTGGCGTTACACTACAGACCTCCATCAACTCCATTTTGAATAAACATACTTCAACAATAAAACAGTTGTTTGAAATATAAGCCTGTTCATATTTTTTTGCAAAAGCAATTATCAGCATAGTTCTGTCTGGGAACCTAGAAAGTTTAGTTATTTCACCTTTTTAAGCTGATTGTAAAACTGCTACATTTTGCAGAGTAAGGCTCTTACACTTTCTGGTATGAAACTGCTTTGCAGCACCAGAGAAAGCTTTGCAGAATTTGAGAGTGCTCACTTATGTTCACAGCAGGAGTACAGCAGCAGAGCCGACTTCCTCGTGCTCAGGGTTTTAAGACTTTGAGAAAGAGGTTCTGTTTAGCGCTTCATGTTTATTGCATTTGCGACTCCATCCCTCTAGGGTAAATCAAATAAGATGCCCCGTACACAAAAATGAAGTTTTGTGTGTCTCCCTGGCAGTTATAACCATGCATTGCTTTGCCTTGATCTCAGAAAATCAATAAGTAGTCCAAAGCAAACAGAAATGGAAGACAGAGTAAAAAAGTATTACACATTGCTTTAATTGTCCATCTTGTTCATGTGCATCACTGTAGCTGACTTGTAGATGGATCACATCTACAATAAATGAGAATTCATCCTTCTGTGTGTGTGTGTAGTGTGCGACTGAGACGAGCACCAGGCCAGTCCCTGGGTATCAGCATAATGGGAGGCAGAGGAATGGGCCGAAGACTGAGCAGCGGAGAGATGATGAGGGGTGTCTTCATCAAACACATTAACCCAGACAGCCCAGCCGCACATGATGGCACCCTCAGGACCGGAGACAGGATCCTCGAGGTGTGTGTGTGTGTGTTTGGACTTGACACGTGTAATGGTGTGATGCAGAGACACAGAAGGAGACACATGCATCAGTTATCAGAGGAAATGAGTGTGTGTTTTTATTAGCATGTACATCAGAGTGTTTGAGACAAAGATTGAAAAGTGAAAAAAATGATGAGTATGTTGCTAATTTAGCATGTAAGATACTTTCCATACGCCAGCCTCTCTGTTAGGTGCATACGGTTGCCACCTTTGATAAATTAAAATAAGGGACGCACACCACAGCAATGAATGACATGTTAGCAATGAATACATTCTTTGTTGTGCAACATTGTTGGATATAAAGTTTTGCTAATTAGGCAAGATAGAGCTATGATTACATGGATCTCTACTAACATGAGGAAAATACTGCATATAATAAAATGCCTTATATTTAGCTATTGTGTAATTAATTAACCTTAAATAATATTTCTGTGTGCAGAGTGTGCAACAATAAACTTCACAAAAATAACACCTGTGTCACTTCACCTGCATACAGTCAGAGGGGAGGAGTGGGATGACACATTCATATAATCTATACCGTGGTCACTAATAGATGGGCAAGTTAACTTACTGTCTTATCATTCCGTTACGGGCGTTACTATAGCAACACGTTAATCGGCTGGCTCAAATCAGCTGATTTCTGACAGGTGAATGGGAGAAAGCTGCTACTTGACAACAGTTGTTTGGCATAAAAACTATAGAGGCCAACATAAAATGGTTCCTATAGGCTACTTTAGCATATTTAGCAAGTTTTCTAATGAAAAAGTAAAGAAAAGAAACAGAAATAAACATTTGTTATAAAATGTTTACAGTGTGAGACCATGGTGATGATGACGCCTGGGCTCCTCGTTGTTTAATCCTACATATTGGACTTTTTTTTTTTTCTTTTAGTTTTTTACCACCTGTCTCATGACTTGAAGGGAAGTCATGTCATAACAGTTTAACAACACCAATAAAAAGGCAGCGTTATCGAATGATCACTTACTACAGATTACTTAAAAACATAAAGCTCTAAACATTTTCATGTTTGAAATAAATGTCTCTCTTTAGCTAGGCTATATATATATTTTGCGTGTATTTTTTAACTTTTCATCCATTGAAAATGTATTTTTAATGGGTATATATGGTATTTATATTGGCTAATACAGTATAATGCTCTCCTGATGCTGTTAGATGTCGGACAGTCCACCGTGCGGGACTGAACAGTCACTGTTGTACAATCGTACTTATGAACATCTTCGCTGACGCTGTAGCCTCGTCACGTCTGTTTTACATGCGCTTTTATTTTGAGCAGGTAGAGTACCAGGTAGGCTACAGTAGACATTATTAAAAGGTCGCGGGTCTTCTGAGGAGCGTGCAGGATTCATGTCTGTCTCTAGGCAACCGTGACTGTCCAACACAAGGCACAGAGGGGAGGAGGCTGCACCTGCGCAGATTCTGCACAAAAAGAACGTTTTTGCTGACTGTTGTGTTTTCTGTGTTTTATTTAGTTAATTATTCTTAGATTGAGTGTTGATGTGTGTGCCCGACATGTGTAGGCTGCTGGAAACTTGTGAAAATACAGAACAAAGCACGTCCTGTATTGGTTCAATCCGGACGCAGCGTTTTTCTGTCAATTAAAGGACGATTCCGTATTTTACGAGACGGGTGACAACCCTATAGGTGCACCATGCTAGTACCATATTGGCGCCTTTTGCCTTCAGAACTTCCTTAATTCCTCAGGGCATAGATTCAACAAGGTTGGAAAACTTCCTTAGAGACTTTTCTCCATGTTGACATGATAGCATCCCACAGTTGCCTCAGATTTATTGGTTGCAAATCCATGATGAGAATCTCAAGTTCCACCAAGTTCCAAAGATGTTGCATTTGATTGGGATCTGGTGACTGTGGAGGCCGTTGGAGTACAGTGAAGAGAAATGGTCTTGTTTTTATGACTTATTCTGACCCGTTGGAACTGAAAACAAGAGGCATCAGACCAGGCAGTGTTTTTACAATCTTCCAGTGGCATCCAGTCTGGTCTTCTGCTGCTGTAGCACATCTGCTTCAGTATTAAATGGGTTGTACCTTGGTTGTATGGTTATTTGAGTTCCTGTTGCCTTTTTATCATCTCCAATCCAATCTACCCATTCCCCTCTGACTTCTCGTGAATCTTTTAGACCAGGGGTGGGCAACTCCGGTCCTCGAGTGCCACAGTCCTGCAAATGTTAGGAGTTTCTCTGCTGCAACACACCTGGCATATATCAGACCTCATTAGCAAACTGGTGCGGAGTTTGATGTCAAACTCTGCACCAGTTTGCTAATTAGCCATTGATTTAAATCAGCTGTATTGCAGCAGGGACACTCCTAACATTTGCAGGACTGTGGCACTCGAGGACCGGAGTTGCCTACCCCTGTTTTAGACCATTCTCTGTGAATCCCAGTTCAGTTCAACTCAGCCTTGTTTGTAGTCGGCTACTTAACAACAATGTCATCTCAGGCCATTTTACAGACACATCAATTCAAGCCAATGTGTAATAAATAGCCTAGTTAAGGGAGAAACCAACAGATTGCATTGAATCTTGACTCCGATCAAGTTGGGGAAGCTGGATCTAGGTCTCCATCCTGAGCATGCACGCAGCGACAGTGGGAAGGAAAACTCCCTTTTAACAGGAAGGCAAAACCTCCAGCAGAACCTGACCCAGGGAGGGCAGCCATCTAGCTCCTCTAGTCGGGGTGGAGAGGAGGGAAAGGCAGCTATGGTTGTGTGAAAATCTCAGACCAGATCAGCAATTTTTAATACTCAGATCAGGCCATCTGACACCAACTACATTCAACATTTAAAGTGACTTAGATTCCATGCCTTCCTCATCTTCATGCTTATTTAAAACTTTTATAAGTTGCCTTAACTTTGTCTACATGCCTTAATGCATTGAGTTGCTGTCATGTGATTGGCTGATGAGCTGCTTGTGTCAAGCGGCGGTTGAACAGGTGGATCTAACAGAGTCTGTAATCTTAAATACTAACTAATTATTTCATAAGAAATATCTGAAAATGTATGGACAATTATTTATTTCAGCTTATTGTCTATCAAAGGACAAAGGTTGGAGATTTATCCTAATTTTAACTTAATTTTATATTTAACTTAAATTCTACACACATTGTTGCATAATTCACACATTTAGCCATATATGCATTCATGTTGCACGATTACAAAGAGAAAAATGATTGCTTAATATATACATCAATTGTCATAGAGTAAAATATGACATTTTTATGTAAATTGTCTTTGTTGCTGCAAAAGCTGCTGAGCTCAGAAAAAGCAGAGAATGGTCTGACTGGTTTGAGCTGACAGAAGAGCTACTGTATATCAGATAACCTTTCTTTTTTTGCAAGTAAGATGAGCAGACTGGCATCAGAATGCACAGCATGTCAAACCTTGAGGCAAATAGGCTACAACAGCAAAGGCCCATGTCAGATTCCACTCCCATCAGACAGGAAGAGAAAAGTAAAAAAATAAAAAATAAATCTGAGGCTGCAGTGAGCAAAGAAATACCAACACAGGCGAGATAAAGGCTGGAAAACATGCCATTCTGTTGTATTATTGTTGAGCTGTTTGTATTAAAACAGACCCACAAGGGGGTCAGCTGTCATAAATTTTGCCGTATCATTTCTCTGTTGCTGGCTTTCCGTTGACTTCATCAGCAGCAGCATTTCAAATTAATGAGTTTTAATGCAACTGGGATTGAAGAGTTAAGTTTAGTCATGAAAAATAAATTCATTTTACACACTTCATCCAAAGAGTTTCTCAGCTAATCTTTTACAAGAGAAAAAAAAAGGACTTATGAGTGTTCCTAATTGCCTGTCTTATGTTTTGTGACATATTTTTTCTTGACCAAGGTGAGTGGTGTGGACGTAAGAGATGCCAGCCATGAGCAGGCAGTGGAGGCCATCCGCAGGGCTGGAGACACTGTGGTTCTCGTCGTCCAGTCTGGACAAGTAAGATTACCGGTGAGGCATCCCAGAAACAGCACAACTAACAGAACATCTCGACACAGAAGGATTTCCTGTATTCATGGTTACGTGAAAAAAAAAAGAAGTGTTTTAAGGTTGTTTTAAGGTTTTAACATTAGTGTCAGTTTAGGTAAATAGAACCAGAACCTCAGGCGATGCATCAAACTATTTACTTATTTATTAAGTCAAATTAAAGTAAAGATGCAGAAAAGTGTGTGAAAAACTAAGTACACTTACTGCATCCACAGGAAAGAGGTCAGAAACAGAAGCTGCTATTTAGATACACCTGTTTAACTGATCAGCCGCAGCTCTGATCACCTCTACAAAGCAAAAGATTTGGCATGTTGCTGGTGTGGAGCAGCCAGGTGTGTGTTAACACCATGCAGTGGAAGAAAGACATTAGCAATGATCTTAAAGCAGAAACTGTTACTTCAGATCAGTCTGGGAAGGGTCAGAAGGTCATTTCTAAGCAGTTTAATGCCAATTACTGAATTTCTTATGCAAATTTGCATCCTAACAAACCACTGGGTATCTGGAGAAAACTTCTATGAGGATAGTATTTTAAAATGGAAATGTTTGGCCATAATTCACAGCTAACAAAAATAAAGTAATAATAATAACAGAGGCTGCACGGTGGCGCAGTGGTTAGCACTGTGGCCTCACAGCAAGGTTCGCTGGTTCGATCCTTGGCTGGTTTGGTCAGTGGCCTTTCTGTGTGGAGTTTGCATGTTCTCCCCGTGTATACGTGGGTTCTCTCTGGGTACTCCGGCTTCCTCCCACCATCCAAAGACATGCATGATAGGTTAATTGGTCACTCTAAATTGCCCCTAGGAGTGAGTGTGAGCGTGAGTGTGGTTGTTCGTCTCTCTGTGTGGCCCTGCGATGGACAGGCGAGCTGTCCAGGGTGTACCCTGCCTGTCGCCCAAAGCCGGCTGGGATAGGCTCCAGCTTCCCCGCGACCCTGAATTGGCATAAGCGGTTCGGAAAATGAATGAATGAATGAATAATAACAGACCATATCAGTACAAACACTTCCCAACTGTCCAGCACAGTGGTGGTGGGCTGATGATTTGGATTTGTTCTGCAGCTGCTGCACCTGGGCGCCAGGTGGCTCTACAACGTAATGAATCTGATGCATTTAATTTTTCACACTATGATGAAGTATTTTCAAGCTTACTTTTTGTGAAACCAACAATGAGATGTTACAATATTCCATTTGCTGCTTTTCATCTTATTCTTTTACTTAATTTACATTTCTTGAGGCTCAAATGAGTGTTAGTTATTAATTATCTAATACTTCAGTATTTAAAAATGATGCACCTTGTTTTTCTGTGACTGCATGTTCACAAACGAATTTTCCATTACTGACAAGGTGTGTTTCTTGAGTCTGCAGATATTCTCACATTTAACCTGAACTTAAATACCTATAGCAGGTACATGACACTGTGCAGTGTGTTAAACCTTTCATAAATTAATTTAAAAAAATTTTTTAAAAAAGCAACATTTTTTTAAAGAAATTTACCTCTACAGACAAATGCAATGATACTTTTATTTTGTTTATTAGTGATATTTAGAATTTATCATGATTTATGATTTATTTTAATGTTTTCAGTAAAATATTTATAAAATAATATATAATCATAACTATATTATGTCAGTCTTCTATAAAATATAGATGTATCATTTTCTTTTCCTATATATCACAAAGGCAAACTTGCATGATTGCATTATGTTCAAGTATATCATGTATTTATTTATTCTGCAGTGAGTGGAAACATATTGGATGACTCACTAACATCCACTGAAGTGGTTTATTTGCAAAAATACCATCCTTATTCATGAATATGCAAGAACAAAGCTTGTAAATAGGTGTCCACCATATGGCCACTATGCATGAAAGGGTTAAGCAGCATTGGAAGAAGGTTCTTGCCTTCAGCTGAGCAGGATCCACAAGATCTCGGCTCATTACGGCCTCAATGTTATAACCACGTTTAAACTTCATGTATAGCTGGTTTTAATCTGCATCTTTGATTAACCCACAGACTCCTTCTGTCATCAATCATGAAAGATTAAGTCCAACATCATTGTCCAACTCACACAACAGCAAGGTAATGCAGCTTTTCTCTGAGTTTCATGTCCTGTTTTCCTTTTCTGATCTGAGGAAAAAAGTTTTTTTCTGATGAATTTCCTGCACTGCTTTTCACGTGCAAAGACTTAATATGCATCAAAACATGAACTGAGACCTCAGTGGCAACTTTTTATCCTTTCTTTTACTCAGTTTTCTACTTTTTTTTCATACTGCTTTTCTATTTGTGTCTGTAAATGTATGGAGTGTTATATTTGTAATATAATATATATAGAGTGATGATTCAGTAACACCCACGGAGTAATCCAAAAGGACTGAAGGAAATGTTTTTTTTGTTGTTGTTTTTTTTGTTTTTTTTGCCATTTTTGGTTTTCCAGTGGTAGATTTCTGTTTGGGTAGCAGTGTGTGCAGAACTACATCTATGTTTCCCTGCATGATTTTAGGAAGCAGAGACTCTCAGCAGTCTTTTCCGTAGTCTCTCCCCTGCAAACCCCTTCACTCCCACCCCCTTTAAGGTTGGTACGGTGTTATGTGTGTGTCTGCGTGTGTTTTACCACGGGTATACACCATCTTAAAAGCAGCCTTGTGTTTGCATCCAACCGACTTGCAAAAAAAGTAATTAACTTGCATATTTGTAAATAGAACCCCTGCAGTTCAAAGTCCCTCGCAGCTACCTTGTTTGTTATAGCCTTTGTTTTTTCTCTTTGATGGAGATGCATAACTCGAAATAGACAGTAGATTCTTTTGAAGTTATTTTCCCATGTTCTTGTAAGTTTGCTACAAAATAATGCATGATTCTGGTCATCTTTCATGTTATTTTTAGCTGATTTTAAGACTACATTCATTAATTCATCTTGTTCTTTAGCTTCTTTGCTTCATCAAGCGCAGTGAAAAAGCCTCAGGGGTCGTCCAACTCATGCCTAAAGGACCCCTGAGGCTTCTCAAACTCAGCCCTTTAATAATGCAACACTTCTCCCAAGGCATCCTCCCCAACATCCAATAAGATGGATGGGAAAAGCCCAGCAAATGTCCCAGCGGTCAAAATGGCAGCTGAAGATGGCGACGACTCCAGCAGGAGTAAGTGGGCATCATAAGCACGACATACGCAAGAGACAGAAGACTTTAAATGCACGCATTTATTACAAGCTGTTGCTATTTTTCTACACATTTCAGAGCATTTCATGCAGTTTTCAAACTGAATTGAAAATTATTTTTGATCCCATTTACAAAGACGTTTCCCAAAAAAAGCCGGGACACTGTGTGAAATATAGATAAAGACAGAAAGCAATGATTTGCAAATCTTCATGAACCCATATTTTATTCACGAAAATAAACATATCCGAAGCTGGAACTGAGAGATTTAACTAACTCTAGGAAAAATCCTTTCCTCATCTTGATCTTAATGGCACCAAAAAGCCTGAAAATGCTGGAAAGTTGGCAGCAAAAGATTTAGAAAGTATGTGATACGATTCAGCAACATTTTGCAACTAAGATGTTGCGATATGTACAGTGTGTAAAACGGTTTGCGCCTTTTAGTGTTTTATTATTTACAGTCTCTATCACAGTATGACTCTGAAGAGGTCTTATCACACCAGCAGCACTTCAACAACTTTAACATAAAACTTTTCTGCATGCATCTGTATGTCAGACATTCCATCCGGCACCAAACTTTCTAGTTGACCCATCTTTTTCTCCTCCTGCCAACCTCCTAACTGGCTCTCTCCTAGAAAAGATGCTTCAGCGCTATGGCAGTCTGTCAGGAAAGCTCCACATGATTGAGCTGGAGAAGGACCCCGCAGCTCAGGGTCTGGGAATAAGTCTCACAGGCAACAAGGACGGCTCTAGGGCCCGCATGAGCGTCTACGTGGCAGACGTAGACCCTCGAGGCCCCGCTGGTTTGGACGGGAGGATACAGGTTGGGGATGAGCTACTGGAGGTAAGAAGAGGGAGTAAGAAGAATAAGGGATCATGTGTTTAGGTTGGGATTAAAATAAGCAATGACATCTAAGAAAGAGAATAAATATCAAAGCCAAAAAAGAAAAAAATTGTTAACCATGTTGGAGGCACTAATAAGCTGAAAAGCATCTCGTCTTTGCAGTGTATTTTAAAAAGGAAAATATAAATAAATACTATTCAGAGTATGATTGATGCTTATTTGTTTTTGTTTTTTAAAGAGCAACCCTTAAAATAGAGGTGAGGAAAGCGGAGAAGGGAAAGACAAGTAGAGGATGACTAAAAGGAAGATTAATGTGGAGGCAGATTGTTTAAGCAAAAGAACTGCTGATGAGGAAGTATTCCTAAGTGCATGAATCAAGGGCAGCTGGATTGCTTTTCTTCAAGGAGAAAGCAAAAAGCTCATGACATTTCGCTTCTTTCAGATCAACGGTCAGATTTTATACGGCCGGAGTTACCAAAACGCCTCCACCATCATCAACAACGCGCCACCTAAAGTCAAAATCATACTGATCAGGTAACAGTCATGTGTCGTTCAGATGCTCTCTAACTTTAACTGGGAGGAACAGAGGTTGATTGTGTTGTTTTAACAGAAATAAAGCAGGTCAGATGGTTACTGTTAGAAGGCAGTGTGAGGACTTAGTGGACTCCCATCCAGACGCTGCAGAGGGTGGAGGATCATCCGGAGAGATGGAGCACATTATCCTTCCTCAGGTACAATAACTTCACCCCTCTTTTAGCACCTGGCTTCAGCCAGTCTTGGCTTGAAGCACATGTCTGAGTGAAGTCTCCGTACGAAAGGGAGAGAATGATTTATAGTTTCTGTCTGCATTGTTTATCTCGTTTCTCTCCAGGATCATGTAGGTCTGGGCCTTTGTGTCGCAGAGGGTGCTTCCAAACGAGGAGTGGTGGTCAGGTCCGTGATCCAGCACGGTACTGCCAGTAAGGTGGGCATCGTCAAAAGCATTGCAGTCACATTCCTTCAGGATTGTTCCTTCTTTCAACAAAATACAGATCCAGTCAAAAGTTTACATGCAGTCTTATTCATTACCTGTCTCATGGCAATATTAGGTCTTCACTCACAGTATTTCTTTTAGCATTTCTCTGTCTAGGGAGAAATTATTACACAAGAAACTTTTTTTTTTTTTTTTTTTTTTTTAAACACACAAATTTGTGCCAAAGTGATCATATAAGAGTTTCCTGAAATGAGAAGATATTGTGAATTATCCTATAATCAGAAGGTTCTGATTATACATAGGGTAGTTGGTGTAATTGATTAAATCTGCCCTGGCGCGCTTCTCCACCCGCAGCTGCCATCAACTCTTCTTGGCAGAATTTCTGCTCTTTTGGCTGACTTGACTTATAAGCACAGTCCATGAATTTTAACAAGCATTGAGGTCAGATATTTGGGGAGACTGTACCAAAAATGTAATATAAGCCGTTGTTATTGATTCAAAAAGCGGCATTGATGTACATTTGAGGTTACTGTCCTCATGGAATAGAAAAATGTATTTCAGCAGTCCAAGCGACGGTTTGAGGTCATGTCTGAGATACTCGTCTCCATCTATTTTGTACAAAGGACCAGCTCCACTGGAAGTATGTTGCACCACCACCACTGTGACAAAACTCATGGCAACATCTCCAAACAGACCTCATTATACCTAAATCGATTTTTTCTTCTCTCATCCGACCATCAAAATTTCCAGACAGCTTCCTCTTTGTCCTTGCAGTCATCTGTAAACACAAGTCAAGCTTGGAGGTGTTGATTTTGGAACATGACCAAATGAAGACACCCAAGCAACGGAAAGCAGATAAAGAATGAGTCAGCTGTAGAAAAGGCACTGAAAAGCTGACATTCATCCAAACAAAGGGCTTGAAAAACAAGATGTGATTCAGTAACCTAAAACTAACTTCCTGTTTTTAAAGCTAAACAGAACAAATACATATACATATACATATATATATATATATATATATATATACATATATATATATATATACATATACATATATATATATATATATATATATATATATATATATATATATATATATATATATATATATATATATATATATATATGTATATATATATATAAATATATGTATATATATATATATATATATATATGTATATATATATATAAATATATGTATATATATATATTTTTTTATATATATATATATATATATATATATATATATATATATATATATATATATATATATATATATATATATATATATATATATGTGTGTGTATATGTATTTGTTCTGTTTAGCTTTAAAAACAGGAAGTTAGTTTTATCATTATTAAATGATTTCTTAAAAGACTTGATCAGCTGATGAACAACATCTTGACAAATGAGTTTATTTCAAACTGTAGTTACCCTGAATCTGATGAGCAACCTGAACAGGTAAGACACTTTGGAGGATGACTTACCTGTACTGTATAAATAAATAAATAAATGGGTTTGTTTTACGCCATGGTCAGTGATAATTCTAATAATAATAATATCAGTCTGTTATGGGCGTCACCATAGCAACGTGTTGATCAAGTAGTTCAGATCAGCTGCTTTTGACAGGTGAATGAAAAACATGCTGCAGCTTAACAACAGTTGTTTAGGATAAAAAGTATATCGAGGACAACATAAAATATTCATTAATTCATTCATTATCCTAACCGCTCAATCCGATGAAGGGTTGCGGGGAAGCTGGAGCCTATCCCAGCAGTCTGTGGGTGAAAGGTGGGGTACACCCTGGACAGCTCGCCAGTCCATCGCAGGCCAATATAAAATAGTTTAAAAAAGAAATTCTCAAAAAGAAATAAACATTTGTTATAAAACATTGGGACCATGAGTGAATTAAACAACTCAGATCTGTATGACGCGGTTAATGTGGTGTTCTAGACTCCACGTTGTGCATTAAAACAGCATAATGCAGGGTTCCTCGTTTAGTCCTTACCTACAGCTCTCTGTCCTGTGATGTTAATTATTGAGCTTTATTATAGCAGAACTCTGGAATTACACGATCACTTACTGGAAATATTTCAATATATTTTGCAGATGATTTCCTATTTTTTCAAACTTCTGATTGTACGATCCCATCAAAGTTAACAAAGAGCACTATAGATGTGCAGCATCACATCCTAGCTCATGATTCTTACTAAACTATCCATTTACAGTTTAAAGAACGATGAACTCTAATGGGATGATTCCAGTTTATTTGCATCAGGGAAAAAGACTCAAACCAGATTAACTTTCAGTTAAATTCTTTTTTTTAGCCGATGTCATGTACTTATGAGCTTTTATGTGTGGCCCCAGGCTGCATTCATGCAGATCTTTGTCCAGAGGGTGTGTTGGAATTTTAATCCTGCTCCCAGTCCATCTGTCTTTCATATTTTCTGCTTATATTCCTTTTTTTTGTCCTGTCCCTGTTTGCAGGACGGCAGGATAAAGGTTGGGGACAGAATCATAGCGGTGGGCGATGAACCTGTGGCCGGACTCTCAGTGGAAAAGGTTTAAACGCAAACACACACACACACACACACACACACACAGACACACACAAATGCTCTACAATATCTTCTCCAAGGTCAGGCTGATTTAATGATTTATGACTCACCTGTCCTTTTTGTATTCAGGTGTCCAGTTTGATTCTCAAGCACCGGGTCACTGTCAAGCTCTCCATCAGCCGTCCCAAGAGTCCTTCCCTCTCTTCTCCTCTACCTCCCTCTTCATCACTCTCCTCATCTTCCCGCTCTCTCCCCTCTGCATCCTCCCAACTCCTTCAAGTCTCCTTTCCCTCTTCTTCATCTCCCAGCACCAGCCAGGCCTCTTCTGTGGGGCATTCTGATTGGCTAGGCACCACCCCGGCAACCTCTGACCCCCTGAGCTGCCCAGTTGTTGCTGGAAGAGAAACAACCGTAGAGATTTGTAAAGGAAATTTAGGCCTCGGCCTCAGCATCGTTGGAGGATGCGACACTCTGCTGGTGAGACAATTTCTCTTCACACTCTGGCGACGATGCCAGGGACCATGTTGTTTAATCGAGCATAGCTTTCGAACCATAAAAGATAGAAACTTTTTTTCCCTTCTTAATCGGGAGACTCCGGGCTTTCAGACGGTAGTTCCAGCATCACTGTAGCCCATTCATAGGTGATACAGTGTTGTGTCAAAATAGGTGTTCCAATCAGAGCCTTTGTCTTTGGCACATGACACGTGTTTGTCCAATCAGAGCCGATGATGCCTCAGGAAACGCCTCAAAACAGTGTCAATTACTATGCATCGGTGTCATTAGCAGTCGGATAGCTGCCTTCTGTATTTACAAGGTTGATAAATTATGAAAACAACAGCTTTTACGCACGCATACCATGCGTAATTGCGCAAACAAACATTTGCATTACTCAAGCATTTTATTTCAACATAAACGACACGACGGCATCGTAACAGATGTATAGCTTGGTAACAGATACAGTGTGTGCAGCTGACAGTGATTTCGGAAAGCTGCAGTGCTTCAGTTCCCTTCAGTACCTTTAGTCATGCTTCGAAATTATACTATTTATTTCAAGCAAAGGAACCTCATTTACATAGCAGTTTATGATATTTCAATTCAAAATAATAATAAAAAAAAAACAAGGTATAGGACATTATGGGGCATTGAAAGGTGGTGTTTATTAGCATTTAAACAAAAAAAAAAAAAAAGTCAGGCGAGGTTTATTTCTCTAAAATACCCTTGGTCCCCAGAGGGTTAATGCCAGTAATGAAAATGAACGTGTGTGTGCATATGTGTCCCATCTTTATGACTCAACATAATCAGCCTTATAGAATCAGATTATGCTGGAGATGTGCAGGCATTTTCTCATCATCCTTTAAGATCTGAAATAACAAGCGGTTTGTCATTTGTACACTAGGGGGCAGTAATAATCCATGAAGTGAATGACGGAGGAGCGGCGCAGAGAGATGGACGACTTCAGGCTGGAGACCAGATTTTAGAAGTACTGTCTGCCACACACACACACACACACACACACACACACACACACACACACACCCTAATATGCAAATATTTCTTGTTGGCATCATTTCTTTGTATCTGTGCCTTTTTTCATGTTACTATTTAGTCATTCAAATTGTTCTGTTTTGATACAAAAATAGTACATGAATTAAATAAAAAAATGTGTGTTATAATAATGCATATCTATATGTTCAAGCCCCCAGTCATACACACTCACATGCATCTCTTCTTACATAAAATTAACTGTGTAAAGAATCCATTTTCTTTGGGATTGATAAGAAAAGGATCATTTTAAAATGTTCCTCTTCAAAAATAACTGCAGCAGAAGGAAACGGCTTTGCTTTTCATCACGGAGAGCTGCTTGGAGCTGATGAGTTTTCTGTCTTGGTTCACAGCTTTGGTTGATTTGTTCTGGTGTTTATGTCTGTGTAGTGACAGCTGTGCACCTGTATGATCAGACTGTCAGAAGACGCTAAAGATGAAATATTTCCAGTTTTCCCAGCTTCATGCTGTTTGTCTTCCTACTCTCCAGGTAAATGGCATAGACCTGCGGCAGGCCACGCATGACGAAGCCATCGCTGTGCTGCGCCTCACCACTCAGCGTGTTCAGCTGTGCATCTTCAGGCACCAGGAGGCCTACAGGGAAGAAGACCTCTGGGATGTCTTCAGTCTGGAGCTCAGGACTCATCCTGGAGAGGGGCTGGGGTTCGTGACTGTAGGGAAGAGGTAAAGTCATGTTGCTCTGACAAATTAAAACCATCCAGCTACTATGGGTCTTGTTAGAAAAACCTAATTATAACGAGCTAATATCTCTTGCCTTAAACCCTAATCCAAATCAGTTTTCTGACTGGAAGGTTTTTCATATGATGTTAACATTATATACCAAGTAGCAGTGGTGTAGTCCAGGGTATACACAGGTATACTGAGTATACCCACTTATTTTTCAGTTAGTATTGAGTAAACCTACTTCTAAAGTCCCTGTGATGCTGATTTTACAGTTACAAACGTCCCCACGAACATACATCAACCAGCAGCTAAGCTAATGTTACCAATGCCACACTGGTGTAGTTAGTCAGCAGCTCTGTTAACTTTTGCCTGTATATAGACTGAATAAAGATGTTAACTTTAGCCTGTATATAGTGTTACGACCCTCAATGGAGTTTGTCCAGGGGTACAAAGGGGTGGCAACATTAACAAAAGAAAACCATGAAAATGCACAAATGAAGGCTTTATTTAGGACCCACTAGTCCTTAAAAAATATCAAAGGTCAGAAATCAAAAGCCAAAACAAACCCAACAACACAAGTATATACCGAAGCTGGCACCAACCCAGCTGTAATCACAAATGCGTCAAATCACAAACACCAAACAGTCAATCTCATTCACAGTCAGTGAATGAGTGGCAAGCTGTGGCACCAAGGCTCAACCAAAACACAGCTGCCCGGAACGAAGTTTGGTGACAGCCTTTATTCCGGTGCTCTTCCGGCGACCAATCAGCATCCAGCACACATCAGCCTGAGGGCAGCTCCAGGAAGAAAGCCAGGTGTATCAAATCCCTCAGGTGATGCTTGTTGAAATGATGAGCTAGATGACAGGCCATGGGACGTAACAATAGAATGAATAAAGATGTTATCTTTAGCGTGCATGTAGACATAATAAATATGTTAACTTTAGCCTACATATAGACATAATAAAGATGTTAATATTAGCCTGCATATAGACATAATAAAGATACTAACTTTAGCCTGCATGTAGACATAATAAAGATGCTAACTTTAGCCTGCATATAGACTGAATAAAGATGTTAACTTTAGCCTACATATAGACCTAATAAAGATGTTAACTTTAGCCTGCATATAGACATAATAAAGATGTTAGCTTTAGCCTGCATATAGACATAATAAATATGTTAATGTTAGCCTGCATATAGACATAATGAAGATGTTAACTTTAGCCTGCATATAGACATAATAAAGATGCTAACTTTAGCCTGCATATAGACATAATAAATATGTTAACTTTAGCCTGCATATAGACATAATGAAGATGTTAACTTTAGCCTGCATATAGACATAATAAAGATACTAACTTTAGCCTGCATATAGACATAATAAAGATGTTAATATTAGCCTGCATATAGACATAATAAATATGTTAACTTTAGCCTGCATGTAGACATAATAAAGATGTTAACTTTAGCCTGCATATAGACATAATAAATATGTTAACTTTAGCCTGCATGTAGACATAATAAAGATGCTAACTTTAGCCTGCATATAGACTGAATAAAGATGTTAACTTTAGCCTACATATAGACCTAATAAAGATGTTAACTTTAGCCTGCATATAGACATAATAAAGATGTTAGCTTTAGCCTGCATATAGACATAATAAATATGTTAATGTTAGCCTGCATATAGACATAATGAAGATGTTAACTTTAGCCTGCATATAGACATAATAAAGATGCTAACTTTAGCCTGCATATAGACATAATAAATATGTTAACTTTAGCCTACATATAGACCTAATAAAGATGTTAATATTAGCCTGCATATAGACATAATAAAGATACTAACTTTAGCCTGCATATAGACATAATAAATATGTTAACTTTAGCCTGCATATAGACATAATAAAGATGTTAATATTAGCCTGCATATAGACATAATAAAGATACTAACTTTAGCCTGCATATAGACATAATAAATATGTTAACTTTAGCCTGCATGTAGACATAATAAAGATGCTAACTTTAGCCTGCATATAGACATAATAAAGATGCTAACTTTAGCCTGCATATAGACATAATAAAGATGCTAACTTTAGCCTGCATATAGACTGAATAAAGATGTTAACTTTAGCCTACATATAGACCTAATAAAGATGTTAACTTTAGCCTGCATATAGACATAATGAAGATGTTAACTTTAGCCTGCATATAGACATAATAAAGATGCTAACTTTAGCCTGCATATAGACATAAAAAATATGGTAACTTTAGCCTGCATGTAGACATAATGAAGATGTTAACTTTAGCCTGCATATAGACATAATAAAGATGCTAACTTTAGCCTGCATATAGACATAATAAATATGGTAACTTTAGCCTGCATGTAGACATAATAAATATGTTAACTTTAGCCTACATATAGACATAATAAAGATGTTAATATTAGCCTGCATATAGACATAATAAAGATACTAACTTTAGCCTGCATATAGACATAATAAAGATGTTAATATTAGCCTGCATATAGACATAATAAATATGTTAACTTTAGCCTGCATGTAGACATAATAAAGATGCTAACTTTAGCCTGCATATAGACTGAATAAAGATGTTAACTTTAGCCTACATATAGACCTAATAAAGATGTTAACTTTAGCCTGCATATAGACATAATAAAGATGTTAGCTTTAGCCTGCATATAGACATAATAAATATGTTAATGTTAGCCTGCATATAGACATAATGAAGATGTTAACTTTAGCCTGCATATAGACATAATAAAGATGCTAACTTTAGCCTGCATATAGACATAATAAATATGTTAACTTTAGCCTGCATATAGACATAATGAAGATGTTAACTTTAGCCTGCATATAGACATAATAAAGATACTAACTTTAGCCTGCATATAGACATAATAAAGATGTTAATATTAGCCTGCATATAGACATAATAAATATGTTAACTTTAGCCTGCATGTAGACATAATAAAGATGTTAACTTTAGCCTGCATATAGACATAATAAATATGTTAACTTTAGCCTGCATGTAGACATAATAAAGATGCTAACTTTAGCCTGCATATAGACTGAATAAAGATGTTAACTTTAGCCTACATATAGACCTAATAAAGATGTTAACTTTAGCCTGCATATAGACATAATAAAGATGTTAGCTTTAGCCTGCATATAGACATAATAAATATGTTAATGTTAGCCTGCATATAGACATAATGAAGATGTTAACTTTAGCCTGCATATAGACATAATAAAGATGCTAACTTTAGCCTGCATATAGACATAATAAATATGTTAACTTTAGCCTACATATAGACATAATAAAGATGTTAATATTAGCCTGCATATAGACATAATAAAGATACTAACTTTAGCCTGCATATAGACATAATAAATATGTTAACTTTAGCCTGCATATAGACATAATAAAGATGTTAATATTAGCCTGCATATAGACATAATAAAGATACTAACTTTAGCCTGCATATAGACATAATAAATATGTTAACTTTAGCCTGCATGTAGACATAATAAAGATGCTAACTTTAGCCTGCATATAGACATAATAAAGATGCTAACTTTAGCCTGCATATAGACATAATAAAGATGCTAACTTTAGCCTGCATATAGACTGAATAAAGATGTTAACTTTAGCCTACATATAGACCTAATAAAGATGTTAACTTTAGCCTGCATATAGACATAATGAAGATGTTAACTTTAGCCTGCATATAGACATAATAAAGATGCTAACTTTAGCCTGCATATAGACATAATAAATATGGTAACTTTAGCCTGCATGTAGACATAATGAAGATGTTAACTTTAGCCTGCATATAGACATAATAAAGATGCTAACTTTAGCCTGCATATAGACATAATAAATATGGTAACTTTAGCCTGCATGTAGATATAATAAATATGTTAATGTTAGCCTACATATAGACTTAATAAAAATGTTAACTTTAGCTTGCATATAGACTTTATAAATATGGTAACTTTAGCCTGCAAATAGACATAATAAATATGTTAATGTTAGCCTGCATATAGACATAATGAATATGGTAACTTTAGCCTGCATATAGACATAATAAAGATGTTAATATGTCTAGTAGCCTGACGGCCATGCCCACTTTTTAAAAAAAGTGCGAAAATTTAGAGTATACCCACTCCTGCATGGACCACTACAACACTGCCAACTTGGATGGATAAAGATAGATGCATGAATTCTTTTAGTTTCCTAGATCAACAATAACCAAACAAACAATAACAAAATAAATAACAATAACAATAACAATAACAAAAAAAAATCAAACATGCTGCAAGTGATGAACATTTTAACTGGGGCTCCACAGACCAGAGACAAAGAAAGCTGTAAATACACAACATTTTGTTTGGAATGAAGATTCTTTCTATCTAACTACTGACTGTAGTGGAGAAGCATGTCTCATGTGTTGTTTTTTCATACAGTATCCTTAGCAAATTACTAGTAATTACTAGTGTGGGAGCTCCAATAATAAGCTGATTTTCTAATCACAAAGAATTTCTGAATTGGGTCATTTTGGGTAACCTTGTAGGACCTGACCTGCATTTTATTCATTTAAGAAGAAGCCAGCTCCAGGAATAAACCTAAAACCTTTATTTTTTTTTATTATTATTTATTTAATAAATGTTACTCTGCATTCTTAATGCCTTAGCATCTTTTTAGTGAACTAAAGCTGCTAATGAACATTTGTTGTTAAAAGGAAAGAAACAAACAAAATAAATTTTATCCACCTTGTATATCACAGACGGTGTTATATCGATTTTCAGTTCTTGCAATGCAGCACGAGATCCTGCCTGGCAGACTGAACTATTGTTAGGCCTAAGACGAGCCTCGGCATTTAATATCACAACAATGTTTAATGCATATTACATTACTGGAGTTGAAATAACTTGTAGTAGTCAAACTGGTTAGAATGAATTGTTGGCAGAGGGATTATCTCCTCATCACAGAGATCAAATCTGTATGAGGATGAAATATTGTTGTCATTAGCTGCAATATGTGTTTTATTGAACTGTAGAAAATGATTGTATCCTTGAATGAGTGTATATACAAACAGCTGATATATGCAAATAAAACGCCCAGATCATTACCTCTATAATGAGACCAACAAGCAGATGTAGGGTTCAGAGTTATCACTGTCTAATGCAAAGATGGCCTCAATGTGCAAAATGAAATGCAGAGTTGGAAAACATAGTTGCACCAGGACTGGCAAAACTCGCCATTTAATGTTATCAGGTTCTTTATAAGGTTCTCTGTTACGAACCTGTAGAAACCACCAAGAAAGAAAAAAACTGACCTGGCCAAACTTCTTCTTCCTGGTCATGAATGTGAAGCTCAAGGCAGCCATGTGTTGGTGAAAGTATCATTGTGGATGATTGTCCTGAACATGGTGTTAAAAATAGTTTTAAGGGGATATAATCTGTGTGTATACTCTTTCACAGACTGCACATTCAGCAGGGAGGGATTGCAGCGTTCTGTAGACACATATGGAAAGACACTTCCAGAAAAAAGGGTTGGAACAGATTTCATGTTAATATTTCTGTCAAAAATAACTTTTATTTCAAGTTCTCATTCAGTTAATCAATGATTATTCAAACAAGCACATATATTATTATTCTTAGAGCTTAACAATCAGATTCACCACAGACCTAGACAAAGTTTTTGACTGTCATTCACAGTTCCGGCAGAGCTTCGGTCAAACTTTTCCCACTAATTGGTCTACTGATACTCAGAAGCAATACGACAATGGCATACCGTAGATTTGTAATGAACCTAGAGGGGCATTTACACCACGTTTAACCAAACCCTTCAGCTGCAAGGCAAAAATGCTAATTTGTTGTTGCAGCATTTTATGCTTGTATCTGACGTGACTTACAAGTAATGAACACTAAAGTTTAAAGGCTGGAAGAAATTCAACTGCAGAATTAACTGCAGAATCTGTTTAAATCTATATTATGACAGAGTGCAAGTCGAAGAGGTGCAGAGGTGCAAAGCAGGTGTAGGGTACAGGTGTTAGAGGTGGAGGTTTGCTCAGGTGAGAAGAATCGTTAAGGCAGAAGGAAACTCCTGCTCTGCTTTGCATTTAACCCGTTAGAATTAAATACCATGAATCCTTCTTTTCTAACAAATTCTTTGGCTGATTAATGAATGAAATTGTTACTGACAAATAGTTTTAATAAAGGCCCTGTGAAGGACTGGCGAGCTGACCAAGGTGTACCTTGCCTTTCGCCCAAAGCCTGCTGGGATAGGCTCCAGCTTCCCTGCAAACCTTCATCTGACTAAGCGCTTAGGCAAATGAATGAATAAGTGAGTTTTAAAAAACTTCCTGGATGCCAATTTTGGAAAAACATGGCTGTAAATAAAAGTTTCCTAACATAAAATATATGGACAATGTAATTAGATGTTTTAGTTACTATGTCTAAATAATAGAAATGTGTCTTCTTTGTGTAAAAGAAGGCGTTCATTCATCTCATAAATAATAAAGGTACTCCAGTGTTGACCTGCTGGAGGCCCGCTTGGTGCTCAGGGCACATACAAATGTTTAATGGATTATTCCTTTGTTCGTGCTGCACCTCTTGTCGTATTTGCATAATTTTGCTAAAAAGAAATAAAATAAAATTGTGGCATAGTTTTTCACTTTTAATTGGTTTCATGCAAAAAAGGAAAAACAGCAGGCTTACTTGTCACAGAGAGTTTTCTTTAACCTTGGATCCATAGCTTTTTACCTCTGTCTTTTTTCCAGCAGTAATGACACTGGCATCTTTGTGTCAGATATCATCAGAGGAGGCGCAGCAGATTCAGATGGCAGGTTGTTGCTCGGTGACCAGATTCTGTCAATCAATGGGGAGGATGTTCGTGCAGCATCGCAGGAGCATGTACAGAAGCTTCTGCAGGTCTGAATCAATCCACTTGCAAGTACAAGTCCACTCCCTCATAAATACTGCTGTGGTTTTTGTTGCTTGTTTGTTAAATGAGATGTGTGACTTTGCCAGAGTTGCAGTGGAGCGGTCCACCTGGAAGTGGCTCGTTTTAAGGCTGGGGTGCAGTGTCCACAGCGGAGTCAGGTAAACTGTTTCCTGTCTAGGGCTAATAAGGAACAGTAAACATCTATAAATATGTATAAGGTTAGATGATGAACTGATCATTTTTTTTAATGTAGCAGTGATAGAAATGATTAGGATGATCCAGTTGAGTTGCATTATTGTAGTCTGTAGTTCAAGTATTAGTGTCATGCAATATTTTAATACTAATATCTTGTGAACCTAGGAGTATTTTAAGCTTTGTTTTATCCAGAGCGAAGACTCTGACTGCTCTACTCTGACGCCCCAAAGTGGATGTGATGTGTCATTCGGCCAGCAGAGGGAGACAGACACCAAAACAGGAAGCTGTAGTAAGCGCTGATCTTAATTTCCTGTTTTAAATAAAACAACGAGTAAAACAATTTGCCTTGGACAAAAAGCACATATAATTTATTTTTTATCTATTGCAGGACTTCAACACCCCGACTGCAGAAACGTAACAATACAAAGGGTAAGGAAGAGCGTTGGAGAAACTTGTCAGAAATTTGAGATGATTGTTTTTTTTCTGCAATTTTTAACTTTATTTGTGAATTATTATTTTTTTTGTACAACAAATGAAGTTCAGTGGCATCTTACTTATTTGGAAAAACATAGTTAGAATTAAAGATAATTTGCAGAATATGCAGCTTGAAGAAGATTTGTAATGTGTGTGATATGACCACAGGGGCCATGTGACTCCCTGGGCATCAGCGTAGCAGGCGGAGTGGGTAGTCCCCATGGCAACGTTCCTCTTTTTATTGCTACCATGGATACGAACGGACTGGCCGCTAAAACAGGGAAATTACAGGTGACTTTTGCGTATAATTGTATTGTTCATCACATAGAAACAGCTTTTAGAGGTAATGTTAACATAAAAGATGTTTTAATCAAAAATAAAACTTGGTATGGATGCTTATAAATTCAGCTCTAATGCATGTTTATCAAAAGGAAGAATATTGTGACAAAGCTGTCTTTTTTAGGGATGCAGTGCATCTATAGTGGAGATTATACTATATGTCAATGTGTTAAATCAGACTTTCCAAACAGTAACGTAAGAAAAAGTTTGCATGTGTGTGTTGGTGTGTGTGCCATTCAGGCAGGAGACAAGATCCTCAGCATCAATGATGTATCCACTGAAGGAATGACTCATGACCAGGCGGGATCCTTGCTGAGGAACGCCACCGGCCCCATCAGTCTGCAGGTGCTGTCACAGTGAGGCAAACAGCAGTCAATCTGTAACGGCCGTTAGGCAGAAAGTTTCCGAGCGATAACATCAGCAAATTTTTATTCTTCACTGTCAAGGACAGACAGTCACGTCTCACGGCCCACTTCCTGTGGGTCATTATAGCGTTTAGAAAAATCACTGTGAATAGAAACAACTCCGACAGAATTAGATGAATGTAAATGAGTTGTTTGTAATACTTTTTTAAAGTTGTGCTAGATTTGTTCAGACTTGTGTTTGTCATTCCTACCATGCACTTTATGTTGTGTTTGAATGGGATGTTTTACATTTGTATTACACCCTCTATATTTATAGCACGGCGGGCAAATCTGTGTTTTTACAGAAAAATAATACATAAGCTGTGATTTCAGTTGTGTAAAAATCCTAAATAAAGACAGGCAAGAAAAGACAGTTGTGTTTTCATATTTTAGGCATGAAAACTAACGCAAACATTGCCAGGAAGTTCCTGTTTTTTCTATTTTTCATCTGTAATCCTCCTACAGCTTTAAAGCGCAGTAAATAGAACATCACTAAAAAAAAATCCAATTAGCGTTTGCTATTCTTCGCCTTAAGGTATACATGTATACAGATTTTAATGAACCTGGCAGAAAGGCATTTCTTCCGTGGATGTCTGCTGTCTCAGCCGGTCTCCTCATGTACTTCAGACTGACTCATCATGGCTGTTGTCATGCATTGCAGATTTAAGGCACCAATCCTGATGAATGATGGAGAAAATAAACATCCAAAGAGCCCCCAAAAAATTCTCCACAGTACTCTACATTGTGTCAAAAACCAAAAACACTGTGTGTTTTTGTGTATGTGACTAGGTGACAACAGGTTTTGATGCCTGCAACACGCAGGATCACAGAGGTGTACATGCGGCGTCATCAGGCCAACCGTGCAGCCTGACCTGCTTTCCCAGCAGCCTCTGGTGAGAAACTGACTCTAAAAGGCTCCGGCTGTTGTGCTTCATCACCTTATGTTGGGTCTTTCCCGTTTTCATCGCTGAGCAAGAAAAAACGGCAAACACCTGTTTCTTCCCACTCTGAATCCCACAGCCCTCGCATGTATAAGACCATCACTCTGGAGAGAGGCTCGTCGGGACTCGGCTTCAGCATCGTAGGCGGGTTTGGCAGCCCTCACGGAGACCTGCCCATCTATATAAAAACTATCTTTAACAAGGTGAGAAAAGACCTGCCAGGCCTCATTCTGCAGAGGGACAGTCCTCATGCACAACTGCATGTCTTTGCTGTTTACATCTATGTTACAGTCTTTAATCAATATCGATGCACACTATTTATGCTGTTTTGATTGTTTAAAGGGGTGCTATTATGGTATTTGGAGTTTTCTGAGCTTTCTACAGTGTTACAGTGTTGAATCCTCATCAGACATGTTAACGGTACTGTTTTTTATCACCTAAACGCATGGTCGAGTTTGAGTTTGAGTTCCAGCACTCTCTCCGTTCGGTTTTCAAGGCGACGAAAAACGCGTCGTTTTAGAGAGTTTTTTCTACTTGGAAATCCTTGTGACGTCCCGGGGGATAAGGTTCGGTGATTGGTTACCTTCTACTGGTTAACAAGGGCATGTACAAATACATCAGGCGGGTGGAAAACGTGGGATAAAGTTATTTCCAACAATGGCTGGTGAGTTTACCAAAGAGAGACATCCTGCTGCATTCGTTGCTGTGGTTTGCTGTTTTCCACTTCGTTTTCAGGGTCTGATTCAGGTTCCAACATGTAGAGCTGTACGCTATGTGTTGACATTGTATTTTGTGTTTTTATTGAGTTCATATGAGCCTAATCCTTCTGTTTATGAGACGTTACAATGACGGCGAAAGCAGGTGCGGTGCGCGCTCCCGATGTAGTGCAGTGGCGGGAGGCGGGGCTTAATGCGGAAGAGTCTCAATCCACTCGTTTTGCCCGCAGGCTGATCTGACAGCCTACGGAGAGGGTCGGTCTGAAGTAAATAAAGCGATTTGTGACAATAACTCCATCAGTCCCAGCCCTTTTGGTCTCAGAAATAAAAATAAATTAGCCTGAAATGCACATAATAGTTCCACTTTAAGTGTTTTTTTTTTTTTTTTTTTGAAGTTCTATTATTTCTTTGCAACAAAGTAATCCTAGATTAGATTAATGTGTACAATAGTAGATTAACAGGTTTCACTCTTTTATTCTATGTTTACTTATGTAATTTATGTCAAACTCAGACTCCTTTAGCCCCGCTTCAATTTATGCTCATAAAGGTAAAATTATTTGATTAGTTTGCGACCAGCTGATTCATTACTTGCCAGTTTTTTTTTTCTCCTGCGTAAATTCCTCCACATCATAATGTGTGATCAGACTGATGAGTGCAGTTTGTGTTTTCTTGTCTGTATTTAATGGGGGACTCTTTTCACCTCGCAGGGGGCGGCCGTGGAAGACGGCAGACTGAAACGAGGCGACCAGATCATCGCTGTGAATGGACACTGCCTGGAGGGTGTGACTCACGCTGAAGCTGTGGACATCCTGAAAAAGACCAAAGGAACTGTAGTCCTCACTGTACTCTCTTGAGACACACCCCACAGTGTTCTATTTTGATTCCGTTTTACTAAAATAGCTCCACGGGGGAGACCGGCATCATGCACATGCGAGCAGGTACACACAGATGGTTTACATGAGGTTTCTGAAAACCTAAATGCATCTGTGTTGAATTTCAGGGAAGCTAAATGCAAACGCAGCTCGGGTGTGTTTACATGCAAGTCTCCTGTGAAGTCATCTGCTCGTACGACACGAATCTTCAAACCTCTGTCATGAATAAGCAAACCGTTCTCCTAAAAATAACCTGCGCAGGTGATGCTGACATAAATCACACAAGTAAAATGGGTTGTTTCTAATAGTTCTGTATGATTGTGCATAATCACTCATATGGAATATTTAACATACTTTCCTCAGATCTTATGAATATGATACTGAATACTGAAATGAACGTGACAGAAACACCACTGTGGAACTTCTGTTCATTCAGTTTAATGAACATAAGAACCTCTTAAGACCAAAAAGATGCCAAGTGCTTCTGCCAATCCTTTACGTGGCTAAAAGCTTTTAGGATGTTTTCCTAACTCATCATATGTTAATCATTAAAGGTGTGTACTTTTTTTCTTCAGTAATAAATGTGTAACATGTTAATGATGAACAATAATATCCACCTGCAGGAGCAGATAAAGCAGTAAATGTGCATTTTCTGTTGGAAGCAGCTGCTTTTGGCTGCTTTTGGCTTCATTGCTAAGCGTCTTTAACCTAAGCAGTTGTTTTCATGACACTTTAAGAATTTGTTGTCAAACTGTAAGGTACGATCTTTAGTTACAGAACCTCTAAAACACCTTTTACGTTCTTTTATTACAGCTGTTTGTTTTTTCATAGTGATTCATTTGATTAGATTCCAGGCTGTAGTTTTTGGAGTTGAGTACGAACACGTTTCTGTGTCATTGTGCAGGACTTTGCAGATGTATAGGTTAGCATTTTGTATTCAAACAAGTACCAGAAAAAAAAAAGAAAAACAGAGAAAGAAGAAGTTTTTTCAAGACTAATTTTTTATGTTCATCCAGTTTCTGAATACCACGATATTTATTGTCATAGTGAAATGCATGTTGTACTCCACAAAGATCTCCAGCCAAACATCACTGGTGTAGATTTTGCCTGCAAGGTACCAAGGTAATGGATTTTTTCCCCTGGATATGTGAAGCTATTTTTCCATCCCTTTCCTGTTTTATGAGTCATTCATTCATTCATTCATTCATTCATTCTCTATACCACTTAATCCAGTTAAGGGTGGTGGGGAAGCTGGAGCCTATCCCAGCAATCATCAGGCGAAAGTCGGGCTACACCCTGGACACGTCGCAAGTCCATTACAGAGTTTTATGAGTCATTTAAATAAGTTAAATGTTTCTAATTAAAGGGATTTCCAAGTGTTTTATCTACCCATTAAAAACAACATTGCAAAAAGAAATTAAAAAAAGAACCTCTCAGTACTTAATTACTGGCAGAATTTATTCATATTTCTTTCAACGCATCGACAAAAAATGCAAAAGATTACTTAGTTAAAAGATAATTTACCGGACTTAAAGTAATAAGGCGATTGCCAAAGAGCCATTAGTTGAAAACGTTTATTTATCATCATGGTGTTCAGAAGCTGGATTGTGGAGGAAACTGGACAAGTGAAGGATGAAGGAAGAAGTGGCAGGAATGAAAAACCATCCACACTGTGACAAGAATCTGAAAGTGATTTTCTTTAAACAACAAAAAAAAAAGACAAGAAAATCCAGCAAAGACCTGACACAGAACCTGAAAAATGCATCTGGATCTTCAGTTGATCCATCTACTGTTGGCTGCAGACTCACCAGAGTCTCCACAGAGTGCTGGCTGTCAAGAAGCCTTTCTTAAGGAAGGAGGATGAGAAAATAGGCCAACAAAATACCAAATGACACAAGAACTGGACTGAAAATCAACAGTATAAGTCTTATGGAGTGATGAATCCGCCTCAGAGTCTGGACTTCAACAGTACTGAAGCAAATTTAGGCTTTCAAGCTGAAATGCAAAAACTTTGTTTTTCCCTTTTAGAACGAATTTCTACGCGTATCTTTGCAGACACGCGTAGTCTTTACCAAATCACTTCTCTCATTTTCCATTTTCATGTCAATACACTGAAAACTAAGGGATGGTTCGAGACATTTGCATATTATAGAAGCTTAAATATTCTCTAATAATGTTTGGAAACAATTCTATTTTATTAATTTTGTTTTCTAATGTCCACAGCCAACAGTATAGTGAAAGGATAGAAAAAAGAAAAATTACAGGAAAACTACACCTTTCACTTTCATTATTTTATTTTATTTTATCTTTTTGTTTTGTTTTTGAGCAATTCACCTTGAATATGGCTTATTTAAGAAGGTTCTACTTTCTGTACTTACTGCTCTGTCTTTCTTTGTGAAACATGAATACATATTCAGTTTCCCTCAGGTTTAATGTGATAAAACCTGAGGGAAGTGTCACATTGACAGCCAGACAGCTTCCAAATTGTAGAATTGTAAATAAGGAGTGGAAAGGAAAGGGATTAGTTGGAGAAAAAGCTTTGTAAAGAAAGATTAAGAAATAATAAACCCCGGGTAAGGACAAAGAAATTTCAAAAACAGAAACAAAAAGTAGAAAAAAAATCTGGATTGTTTTTCTTCAAATGCACAAAACTTTCACTTAAATCACCAATGAAACTGGTGACAACCTGACAAATAATACATTTGCACACAAATGTCTCATTTAGGAAATAAGAAGCATCTTGGGAGATCCTGTCTGGAGCGTCTGCATTCATCAAAGCCATCTGTTCACATTGCAAGCTTTACTGAAACCCAGCCATCACAGGCTGCTTCATCCTGCTCCAGATGAACAATCGCTTGCTTGCCTGCATGAGGAGAGTTTTAAAATGGAGAAATGGCAAATGTCTTCTACAAATATAGACAGGTACTACAGCACTGTAGCTTTTGATTCATGAATAATAAAGCCTTATATGAGTTCATTGAAACCTGAAATGTTGATTTTAGAATAAATCCTGCAAGCAGCAGATCCACCCAACAGCTCTGCTTTTCTTCTTTTTTTCATTAATCAAGAAAACTCCTCTGTTTGTTCCCACATCCAAGCTCAAACTCCTTTCCAACCAAACTTTTATGATAAACATTCCAGCTGACTAAATGAAGCAATGTCCTTTTCACCCCACAGCTCTTCTTACTTGTTTTTTCCACCTTGTGGAAATCCCGCAGTGGGCAGTGCAGGATTGTCGGAATCTGTAAAAGCTGCAGTGAAGTTTTTCCTGCAGCTTAAAATAAGATAACTTCCATGAGAGCACATTTGAAAGACACTAATGATCGTCTCTTTCAGGAAGGCGGTGGTGGCCAAATGACTGTTGTGTGTGACTTTCGCATCTATCTATACTCATAAACCCACAGGATTGTGTCTTTTTTAGTGTAACCTGGTGGTTTGGGGAAGAACAGCCAACTGATGATGGATCCAAAAAAATATCCCTCTTTATCACCACCCCTTCCCTCGAGGCTCTTTTTCAAGATATCACCTTGCGCTGCAAAAATGCCAATCCTAGCTAATTAAGTCCAGTGCTGACTCTTAAAATCCTGCTACTCTTTAAGCAAGACAGAAATAACCCAACAGGAAGACTCACGGCAACTACTGTACACAGTGAAGGCTTACAGTTAATTTTGGCTAAGCCGAAGTGAAACTATCTCCATGTCATTCCTCAACACGGAGCCGAGGTTGTCACTGGCAAATGAGCTGGACTGATTGGAAGCTTGGCACAGAGAGGCATGCAAACCTGTCACTCATTTTGCTCAGTGTCATAGCCTAAAGCAAAAAAATAATTACGCTCAGTCATGCAGTTAGAGCAAAGAAGCCCTGCAAATCCTGCAGATTAGGAATTTCAAAACGGCTGTTTTTATTCAACTGTAAAGAGAAAAGAATGTTGTTTTTTTGTTTTTTTTTTCTAATGCAAATTAAAGTCTAAGTGCTGAGTTGTTTTCAAATGTTTTGGCATTTAGAAAGTTTTCTTTCTATGACACAGTTTCATGCATCTTTTTTATTGCAATTTGTCTGGTTTTCTTCAAAAACAGGGAAAAAAAAAACAAACTTTCATAGAATTTCTCTTAAAACTGAAATGAAAGACTTATTTATATTTTTTTCCTTCCAATAGTCTAAAATAAAGCCCATCTCTGTCATTAAAAGCCACAATGTGTACTAATGAATTATTTAAATGAAGCTGCTTCTTCACCACCCAGATCCCTGGAGAAACTGCTGGGGACATGATGTTTATGCTCAGGCAAGCTTTAAGCCTCCAAAACTGCAACATGGCATCATAAATATCACATGCTGTGCGCTTCAGTGTGGAAGTAAGCCGGGTCAGGTGACTGTGTTTTCAGACAGAAAATGAAGCAAAAGCTGGTTTTTATCTGAAAGATTACAAAAGGACGCAGCAGATGTTTTCACTGTGAGGCTTCCATAACAAGAAGAACCCTTCTTTCTTATTTACAATACTGTACAAAAGTCAACCCCCCCCCCCGCTTCTTAGTGCGTTGCAAGGAAAATAGAGGTCAAAGGAAGTCACTTATAAAACATGTGGGTAAACACACATTTATGTCCTTTTTTTTTGTCTTCTAGTCCTCCATGCTTCTCTATGTTATTATAACACACATTTCATACCATGCGAAAGGCAAAAGTATGTCAACATTTTCACTTGCAGATAATAAAAAGACAATTTCTTTGCCATTTTGTAGATACATTGAAAAAAATTGAAACCTTTTTCTTGCCTCAGTGGCAAAGTGCTTAATTAATTGCTTAAACATACTATTTGTTTTGTGTAAAATTGTTTTCTATGTGAAGCTGCAGTGTTCAATGTTTCTAGAGAACTATATAAAAGGTTAAAAGAAAGCAAATTATAAAACTAGAAAGTGGTTTTGGCAGGGCAAACAAGTGTACATAGTGTGTCAGAAAACTCTGTTCAGCAGCTTTATAGATGCATTGTAATGATTTCTGTAAGACTGATATTGCTGTGTTGGAGCCAGATTATGAGCTAAGCTGACAGTTTTCTTTGTATAGGACTTTAGCTGTCGTGAAACAAAAAGCTAAAGATAGCCTTTGTTTTGCCAACCCGGTAATCAGTCCTAATTTTTAACAGGTTCAAAATAACTGTGAATAAGAAACGACGTGAAAGGCTTTGCTCCACTTGCAGTACTGCAGTACAACCACATGAGGGTGGTGTGTGTGCTGCTATGAACACATGGAGACTTGCACTGATTTAATCAGACTCGCTGGTTAGCAGATTAACATTAAGTGTTGTGTTTTGCCAGATGGCCTCAGGCTTGAGACAAACAAATTTACACCTGCAGCAAAAAGGCCTGCATTAAGACCAGTCTGTGGTCTGTTTACACAGGCCTGCTTGTTGTTTATGTAATGACGGGCCCAGTTAACGAACAGAACCAAAGGAATGGGAACACAAACATCAAACTGTAAGGTATTATCCATTCATCTTTCAGATGGATTAGGATATTCTGCATGCACAGAGTAGCAAAATGTTGTTGGCAGCTAAGGAAGGGATACGAAAGAGGCTAAACTATTTCTTCCAATGATGTCGAACCAGAAAGGACACTAAATTGTATCTGTACCCAAATTTATTAATCCTTTCATTTACACTTTCAGTCTGATACTATTTGTAATCCCGTATGCTCCAGGAGACCTCAAGACCCTCCTAGCAATGAAGTCAAAAGTAGATACATACACAGACACATTTTCTAGGTTTCAAACCAGCTCGGCTTTAATAGGAGAATAAAAAAAAGGGCAAAACAAACGAAACTGTTGAGGCCTCTCAGAATTTGATGGAATCAGACGACAGACTGTGATTTATCCAGCCTCCTGTCGTCCTCTGAGTAACGGCGGAAAGTCTCTCCCAGCAGGGGCTCCAGGGCTTCAGCTGGGCGGTAAGAACGAACTCGCAGGAAGCAGCCAACAACACCCCCCAGCACCGCCACGACTACCACCGCCACGGCGACGGCCACAGTGATGATCTCAGACAGGGTGAAGGGACGAACTGTGAAAGGAGTGGGAGGAGAGATGGGAGTCATGAGAGGCTCACTGGGTTTTTGTGGGATTGCGTACATCTATGTGTATGTTGCTGCTTACCTGGCCACTGGACCTCATATGAGTATCCCAGGTTTTCTGGGGCTGAGACAAACATTTCAGCATTGGTGACAGGAGGCCAGAAAGGAACCATGTTGAATCTGCGGTTGTGTCCAATCGGAGCGTTCTCCTCGGGGTAAACGATTTCACCTGCATGAAGGGAAAAGTTATCGTTACCCCTCTGTTCGTTTTTTGGAACGAAACCTCTTGCCGTGTTTGTATGTGGGTTAAACTGTTTGCCTGGTTGGTGCCTTCGGAGCCACTCGTCAAAGACTGCATCAGTGAAGGTGTGCAAAAGCACAAAGATGGGATCATTGGGCGACAGATGAGTCTGTCCACCTGTCCCATTCAGAAAGAGGTGGGCCAGGTTGTGGAGACTGCGGATGACAGGGTCATACATCCCCTGGGGGGCACTGTAGCCTAGAAAACAAAGCATGAAAAAAAGAAGCTTTGAAACAAAGAAAAAAAAAAGGAAAATGGAATGCAATCTCAAATTTACCAAAATTAGGAACAGCAAATGTTGTGTTGGAGCTAACCATATGTGCATGTGGGTAGAGGAATGAGTGAAGTGAGTTTCTGGCTTGAGTTTGTGTCTATACTGTCACACAGAATACTTCATTTTCTGAACAACTCAGCTTCAGTTTTCTTCCTCTGATTGATGGAAGGATGTCAACCTGCAACCACATCGTATAGCTGCACACCTTCAATGGTGTTCCTGAAGCTCTCAGAAGAAGTGGAGTAATAAGGAGGGGTGTCAAAGGTGTTGAGCTCCAGACAGTCCAACACATCCTGGGGCTCTGGCAGCCTCTGCACCATGGGCCGCGCCACGTTGCCCGCTGGGTTCCTCCTGATGGGACTGCTCTCTGTACCTTGTTGATGAAGAGGACACAAGGTCAGCAGTAAACTCATCTAACTTGAGTGAAACACACACACCACTGGTTTGTATAGCACTCAGACTGTAGGCTGAACTCAAGCCTGTAGTTTCTGTCGAGAAGGAAAGAAAAAAACTGATTATAAAAGTTGTATATCATTTAACCACTTTCTAATTCTGTCTGCAAGATTTGACTAGTTTGATCAGTCTTAAACATGACAGTGTTGCAGTTAAATTGTTTAATTTTTCACTAAGAGTCATCTGTAGCGAGTATGAGCTTTGTGACTGAAGTTTCTCGTTTCTCTTGCATTTGTGATCCATGTCGTTCCTTTATGTGTGTGTGTGTGTGTGTGTGTGTGTGTGGTTTCGCTCCTACACACAATCGGAGGGCTACATAACTGAGTTGTCTCTGTGTTTGAAGATTATTCCTGCAGATCAAAGGAAGCAGTAGACTGCTAGATTCTTGTCTTCAACAAGCAGATGCACAAATGAGGCAACCCCACCGCCCCCCCCTCACCATATCTCTAACCCATTTAAGGAATTGTTGCTTGTTAGCGCAGGAAACACCAGACCTGTTATGGCCTCCAAAGACCAGGAGAGACTAATCAGTCAAACAGTGGTCACTTGCATATTCTGCTGGTTATTAATTATGATTTTCTTAATTATATACAATTAGAAAGCATCTCTCTCGAGGGACTTCTGGTCTTGAACAGCAAAAGCAAAAAAAAAGTCCTAATTTCAGAATTCAATCAACAAGAGAAAGTGCTTTATGAACTTGGTTTGTTTGAACTCAAAGGAAGAAGTTGTGACTAATCTGGTGCCAGTGTGGAATGAGATCCAATCCTCACAAATCTAATCACCTTGCCTAGCTTACACAGTATTAACATATTATGGCACAGAAGTCCCCTTATTCTATGCTAAAACCTCATGACGCATTACCAATCTACTTTGGAAACCACTGTTGGAAGGTCTAATGATCTCCAATGGGGAACTCAGATCGAAGGTAGGTACTTAAAGTGACCCACAAGGCTAAGTCTGGCGACTGAAGTGTCGGCAGTTTCAAACAAACTGCACTAATAGCGAGCAGTGTTGAATTTAGCACAACAGCTGCGAGGTATTATTTATAGCAGCTTATGTTCTGCATGTTCTCTTTACGAGTTCTTTGCCCTCCTTTTTAATGCAGCTGAGACGATGTTGTATATCAGCGGCACCGCTCGGCGTAACGCTGAGGTAAATTGGGTGTTTGTGCGACTGTCTTTACTGTTGCATATTGTGCCCAAGGTGTCGTAGTCCTCCACGCTCTCGCAGATGACCCTCCATTGTGAGAACACAGAGTTGGAGCTGATGGAGCTGATGTCGAATGAGCTTCTCGCTCCCAGCAGGTCATCAGTGCAGATGTCGCACTCGCTGCCTCCGATGGCAAAGTTCCAGTAGGGCAGGGCAAAACTGGGGTCACCGAGCATGTCCTGCTCAGACACGAGATGGATCGGTTCATTAACACAAAGGCTCTGTTGAAGCGAAGCACTTTAAGCTGCTTAGTTCTCTTTTATATTCAAATATTTTTGAACTTCTACCATCCTCTGCTAATTCCTTCTGTTTTATGTATTTCCTCCTTGTTCCCCATTTCTCCCCCCCCCCCCCTACACCTCCAATAGTTAAAGATATTCATGCACACCCTCCCTCTTTCTTTCTCTCGACTCACCTGCATGTCCCTCTCCAGTTGCAGCAGGTGGAAGCGATGCCAGGTGACAAAACCTGGGCCTTCGTGGGAGAAGTCCACTCCTCCAAAGCTGGCCTCGCCCGGCCCCAGGTAAGTCTTACTGACAGAGTAGTAGTGGCTCCAAACAAAGTAGTTGTAAATGGTGATGTTCTCAAACTGCGGAGTGTTGCCGTCAGGCCCAAACACCTCCTGGTACCTACAGATAAGGAGAGGATGACACTCATGCAATCTCTTCCTCCAAGGCCTCATGACTGATTTTAGGTGAATGAACACATTGCTAAGTAGATATTGTACTGTATACACACCTTATCCCACAATGTAACTGCCAAAGGAAACTTGGCTACAAATCAATGCCTTATAGCCAAAAAAAAGCAGGGCATAAGGAATGGAGTTCATTTTTTGATTAGGAGGTTAAATGGGTTTCTTTACCTGCAGGTAATACTCGCCTCAAAATGAATCTACTACTATCCTCAGCTGACTTTTAAGGAGGTTATTCACAGGTTTATGTAGACCTAGTTCTACGTACATTTTGCTACTTGACTTGGGCTTCCACCTTTAGCTTATGAAGAATACTTTCCCAAGAAATGTTATGTTACTGGTAAAAAGAAAAAAAAAAAGAGCAGAATAGTTTTACCCCTATATATAAAATGCAGATCGTTCTGTTGCCAACGTTGGCTAAGCCTGTTTATGCTTCGCCAAAGGTTCTGGTCTGAAAACTAAAACTGGCTGTTTGAGAATCATTTCTCCTTTGAAATAAAGAACAAATTGTGTTACAAATTCATTATGTTCATGTACCGTCTTGTGCAGATGACCAGGTCAGGGTGGACGGTCCTCTTGGCTTGGTCCAAAGCATTGACAAATGCCTGCTTCTCAGCTGTGCTCATTTGCATGATATTCCGCCTTACTACAGGGAGGGTAATGATGTGGCAGAAGATAAAGAGGGAGTAAGTGGTTTTGAGTGTAGAGGAAAGAAAATGTTATTAAAATTTAACATAGACATTCCCTTTTCTCTAGCAGAAAATGCTGCCCTAAAATCCCCTGGCTGATGTAGACCTGTGAAATCTTAAAGAGCACAGCAGGAGAAAGACATTAGACGTTGTCTTCAATTTTCAGGTCGTTCTCTTACCCACAGAGATTCTCTGATCACAGTTTGGTCCCGTCAGCCCGTGTCTGCATCGCCCACAGTTGTAGCCGCTGAAATTCCCATTACACTGACAGGTGCGGCTGAAAAATCTCAACGGCCATCTCTCTCTGTCATCACGCCCGGAGTAGGGGTATTGGGGTCCATGGCGCCGGGTGTCGGCTGCAATGCTTACACACTGCCCTCTTCCTGTGCTGGCGCCGCACTCGTCCCCCGCCACCCCGGTTGGAGAAGGGCAGCACTGGCCACTCTGTAGTGCTTCAACTGTGGTGCACTCCCGGGGGAACTGGGCGACTGCGAGGCTGCCGCAAAAGGTCACCACCAGAAGACCCACTCTCCACATGCTAATGCAAGCGAGGAAGGAATTTTAAAAAGGAGTATTTTAGGTCATTTAAACAGAATAATAAGGGAAGAATATCTGTATTGATACTGCAGAGAATTAAGGACATCGTTTTAAATCCTTCCATCTATTTTTATTGCTTTTCACATTAAATTTCAGCGTCCACAGTCGTCCCAGAACACATCTGGTAAGCCAGAGACAAGACACTTTCATACATAACCAACATACCCTCGATTCAGCTTAAGAAAGCAAACTGCTTTTGCATTCTTTTGTTAAAGCCAGTTGCTTCAGCGTTACCCTCAAACTTTGCTACGTAGACGGCCCTGCAGGCACTGCAAGGCATCACTAATAATTCACAAAGCCATTAGTTTACAACTCCTGCAAGTTCAAAGATGTTTTTAACAATCTCTTGTGAATGATCATTTCTTTTAACAGTTTTGTTGCTAGATTTGCTTGTCCTTTTAAATGCTTAGAAGGAATGTTTGGACTGACCAATATTTTAACAGCAGAAGCCATTATTTTACAACCAAACTTAAAAAATAACAGCTCAAAGAAAATACTGGAAATGTCAAATATATTTGCACATTGGCAGAAAGACCTGACAGCAGCATAGCAACATTCATGCTTTTGATTAAGCTGTAAAACCCTTTGGAAGTCAGTCACGAGAGTGACTGTAACATGGTCCCCTACCTCTGACGGTGCATGCTGCTCCTCTGTTTGCAAAACTGCAGTCCCCCCAAGAGTCGGCTCATTTCTCTCTTCTGTCTTAAATAGCTACGGAGCACATGACCGGGCCTTTTGTGGAGCTTTTGCAAGCACATTCACACAAATATGCTGCAACACACGGTAGGCTACACAACACTTGAGGGTACTTGAACGCTTTCTCAAACATTCATTCATATGCCTTGTGATCATAGCCCAAATGACACCGGTCTGTGTGATCTCTTGCAGAAAAGTCTGCGAGATAGTATTCACGCTGAAGTCACACTCAAGAAAATCCTCTTCCAGTCGAGTAACTACAATGGGTTGTTATGTGAGGAGGCAGGCAGGTGACTGGGGGAAAGAAATTTATGATAACAAGTGCATGCAAACTGCAAAAGAGCACACTGGGAGGCATGATAGGAAAGAACACATTGAAGATTATCATTTTAATTTGTTTTTGCTCAGATATTAAGCGACAACACAGAGATGGAGTTACAATGAGTACAAATGAAATCAAGTTTTAAACTTTATCCCGGTCATAAGAAAAAAAAGAAAAGAAGATGTTTTTGTCTTTATAATGGTGCCGTGGAGATTAATGAAACACTTTAGATCATTCACTTCCCTCATGCTATTACATTGTTTTCAGCAGCTTAGTGTTGCATCACTGATGTAGTCAGGATGAAAAACACTTTTCAGCAATTCCTCTGCAGCTTGAAGACTTTACAGACATCAGCCTGGATGCATAACTAAGTCACATCAGCAAACACCTGCACATGTACAGAATATAGCTTTTTAATTGTGTTCTCGCTCACTCACACATTCATACATGCAGAAAGCGTTACCGAACTCGTTCAGTCAGTTAACATGTACACACAGACAGACATACAGCTAAATGCACCAAACCATACAGTTAGTGTTGGAGAATCTAGAGTAGCTTACTGAGTGTCTATGGAAGGCAAAGTGAGATGGAGTGCACAATTTGAAAGTGGCATTTCGGGTTTTATTTAGATACAGTAGGAACAGACATGATTTAGGTCCCCCTATATGGAAGTCCTGAGGTCTTGTGAGGGGTCTGGTTCTGGGCCAGCGTTGGTTCCTGTGTGGAACCGGGCGAGAGGTCTGACATGCTTATCGCATGCTCATCTTGTTGCAGCTCCTTTTGTTTGGCCAGAGTTGAAGCCACATCCGAGGCCTCAAGCATAGATATCCTAGCAGAAATGAGAGTACTAGTTGGCAACGACTGAACAGTTGTAACAGAGAAATATAAATTGAAAAAACAGGAGAAGTTATAGTTGGAAGAAAAAAATAAGAAAAACTAGAACAGCGGGAGCACTTGACGCAAATTAGGACAGTATTCGTGTTGTTTCAGAGGCAAACAGAGGCTTTGACCCTTTTGGGAAATTGAAATGATGGTGAAATTCAAACAGTTCAATTCTCCATGTTTATAATGTCTGTCAAAGTGCTGCTGAATATCCTGCTGTGAGCAAATGCTAATATTTTCTCTGGAAGGCTGTTTATTTAACGGCTTTCCTGACAGATGGAGAAGCTTTTACACTGCCTTGAAGTGAAATGCACTGGGAGGTGATAACATATGGAAAAATATGGTATTTATATGTCTTATTGGTTCAGTAAAGTGATCATATGTGACATGGTACAGGTTTAAGTTGATGACTGTTAAGTACAGTAGAATATATCTCGATGTTTCTCTCAGACTCTTTCACAGTATTGTGCATCCATGTTTTGCAAGGAAATACTCAATATTTACTGTTTGCTGTAATAATGAAAGGGGCGGGTTGCCAGGTAAGCAGTGTAAGCTAATGCTCAGTAAGTCAAGAAATGAAGTAGAAATAAACTTCACTTTCATTCTCAAAATCAGTTCAGACTGGGTATTTATTTAAGTTACACATATGAGCTCCATTTGCATCATTGTTTTTAGTTTTTTTTTTTTAACTGTTAAGATGTAATATGCATCTCTGCATATTTTCCATCGCTGTATATTGTTAATGTAGCTGCATTGCAGGTGTCTACAAGCACAATGTAAGCCGCCACTTCTTGCCTGTTCTGCAGCGATGAGATTACAAGTTGAGCTAACCTGCCTGAGGGCTGCGCATCAGTCTACGTCAAATGCAGCTTGTAAGCCCAAAACTGACATTACACATAATGAAAAACAAAGACAGTGGAATATAGTGTACTCAAAAAAGATCAAAAGTCTGAATACTTGTGCCATTGTTTTACTGTGTTTTGAAAGGCTTAATTTGCAGTAATGGGCAAGTTAAGTACATTACTAATATTACTACTACCTTGTATTTATTGTATTTTCCTGCTTCTCTGTTTTGCAGTTTAGTTTACAGTAAATTCACCGGTGTCATAATCTGCTAAATAATACAAAGATGGAATGAGTTATTGTGTAATATTTCAGATTCATTTAACATCAGTGGACTGCCTGTTGAGAGAATCAGGTTTCCTGATGACTGAGCTAAGCTAACAGCCGAAGGGAAACACTGGAAAATCACATTTTTTACTGTCTAAAACAACTCAAACCTCAAAGATTTCAGACTAAGCAAACATTTTCTGAAGCTGCTGGAAGATTTTATGAGATGAAAGTTTTAGATGGCAAAGGATTCGCTCCTCTTGTGGGATCCTGCAGAGCAGCTGTTAGCTTGGCTTGCCCAATCAGATTGCTGATTCTCCAATCTGAGAGCGCTTTGCTTTAAACACAGATCACTCGTAGGTATTTAACAAAGTTTCACACACACACACAGAGCTTTATAGTTACAATGTATAAATAAAAATATTCTTAAATAAATGAGCAAAAATTTGCGGGTTCTTCTTTGACTTTTAATGCTAAAATTAGATTTTTTTCTTTCTGTTTGTGAGAAATAAAAAAAAAAAAAATGTGTTGCTAAGTTTGTTTGCTGGCATCCTGGCTTATTTCACCAGAGTGTGCATAAAATGTTCTTTCACTGCTGAAACTGAAAAGCTAACACATATTAAACACATTAAAACTGCTCCTAATAATTCTCCTAACAAGAACACGTTCCAAGATGACCTTGTTGATTGTTTTATAATTCAGTGTTGTCTTATTATTGCCTTTGCAGTTTTTTTTTTTTTCTGTCACATATATTCATATCCACATGCAACACAAACACATTTAGCTTATGTTTATATATTCAGTTTATATTTGGGTCTAAAATAAACATTTACACATAAACTTTATATCACTTTGACTTCTGCTTTTTGTATTTCTGCATATTATTTCCACATTCTTTAACATGGTCACTGTGCACACACACACACACTTTTAGCTTATTACAAATCCAAGCCTACAAGTCTGATTAGAAAAAAAAAAAAAAAATGGTATTACCCAGTAATGCTCAGAGTTCACAATTTCTCTCTTTCATGTGATGCAGTGAGCAGAATCCTAAGCACATAGGCTACAAACAGCCTAGAGGTAATCAGCTGAGAAGCACACAAGTGGCAGTTTCTATGAACCACAAGTCTGCAGGTCAGTGCTGAGATTTTTGGTCAGCTGACTGGCTTTTAACAAGGAGGCTGATGCAGTAGAACCATATTGATGGTGGCAGAAAATCATACTGTGGAAGGAGAGAGAAGCTTAGGAGAGAAAAGCTAAGAAATCCTGGGATGATCTCTGGTTAAATCTGCTGAATGCAGATTGTCACATGGTAATACTTGATTGATCAAAGTATTTTGATTTTTTTTTTTTTTTTTTTTTTTTTTATTTAGTCGGGGGTGGATCTAGAAAAAATAAATAGTGTTTGGATTCAGTTTCTGTTCAATGATTCAGTAAAAACCTATATTTATACACTTTATTTCTCTGCCATCATTGGAGTCATTTGAAGATGTGAACATACTGTTGAGCGTCTCCGTTGCCTGCCGGCAATGTGTCATCACTGCAGTCACCTCCTGTAGCTGCCTCTGGTTCAACACACCCTTCCTCACATGCCCGCTGCAGGGCTGGGTCACTGCGCACACGCAAACACACGAACGATGTCCCTTTAACACGGATTACTGTAGCCCTTTTCCCGCTGAACTACCAGTTGCAGTGAGTCACTTACAAACGAGCAGTAAAGCAGCTTGCTAACACAGAGGGGGGAAAAAACAGACCCAATAAGGAGCACATCCTCTTCATTTCATCATCTGTCAGTGTTGAAATGGTAACTGCAGCTTGGGTAACATCAGACGTAATCATGTACCAGCAACACTGTGAGTCCCATCTGTTATCAGAGTCCTATTGGTGCTTCAGCTAGCAATCAGATGGCTTATTTCAGCTATTAGAAAAATAAGCACTTGGATGTGCTAGATTATATTATGAATGCAGAACACATATTATTTCTATTCATATTCATGGAAGTAAACATAAAAGACTGCTTTACAAATAATGAGTCAGAGCATCAAATCGTGGCACACTGTAGTTCAGTTTGGATCGTAAGGGAAATATTTATTTCAGGCTGTTGGATGTAAAATATAGCCAGGCTTTCCAAAACTACCAAGATGCTAGGCTACAAGTAATATTATTGGCAAGAAGTTAGAATTACTCAAGCAGATTTGGATTTCATGAAAAACATTGGGCGCATAAAGACAACTTCTTTGGATATGTCTTGTTGACAGTCAATAAAAGGAAAGAGCAGAGGCTGCAGATGAAGGCAAAGTTTAATGTTGGACCCTGAATCCCGCAAATCCTGATTTTACTCAAATTATTTTTTTGTCAGAGAAAGAAGTAGCTCAGTTTGATGTGCTGCTTCATACTGCTGAAAATATTTACTAAAAGAATTCACTTAAATATTCTTTGAAAGACTCTAACTAAGCTATTAACTACATCGGTGTAGTAAGTCACAGCACAGCAGTATTAATCTAGCATTGCATATTTTCTATTTCTTTCATACTAACTTCACTCTAAGACAACCACCCATTATTAAGGTTTGGTACACAGAAAAAAATGCACACTGACCTTTTTTGGTTCCGACATTTGAGAACATAAATAGTAATGACAATCGTCTCCAAAACCAGAAAGACTGCAGCGAATATTGCCCCAATCTTCCATGGCTCCAGATCTGGCTCCTTTGTCTCTATCAAGGCACAGAGAGGACAGAAATCAGGAGCAAGTTACAGAAAAACAGTGCTGATGCGTTTGATTTATAACATTTCCCATCAAGCACACAATAAACCTCATGCAATTATTATTTGCAGCAGAAGTAAATCCTGCAAACACACAAAAGGCAAAACCTCTCTGAAACTGCTGAAACATCTTATACATTAAACTGTCCCGAAAAAGATTTGAAATGCCAGCTTTTTAGTTGTTTTATATTGTGTATTGTATTGCTTTCCACATCCATAACAAAGTTGTTGAATAAGCCTGTGTGTGATGCATCAAGGTGTTTAAAGTAAATGCATGTCTTGCGTTTGATGAGGAAGAAAATAAATCAGGATAAATAAAACATGATGGTCTGTGTCCAACATTTGTCTTTTCTTCCACCGTCTACATTGTACAGATCTTAAACCACTTTGTCAAATGGAAGATAAATCCTCATTTTCTGTTCCTTATTTTTTACCTGCATATTTGTAAAAGAAGATTTTATTTTATTTTTCTTCAATAGATATGTCTTTTCTTTTATATTTTTGACATATTTATTAAGTGACTCATGTTCAGAACAATTTGGTTTTAATCATATAGTTTAATTTTACACTCATACTAATTTTACTGAATTGGACTTTTTCTGTATTGATACTGTAACGCTGCAATTTCCCAGTCGGGTCAAACATTTCTCAAAGAACCAATAGTGTGAGCTGTGGTTCTACAGCTGCTTCAGAAATGTAAAAATAAATATCTTTCTTGATCACTCTTTGAATTCCTAATGAATAAATCCACCTTCTATTTTACCTTTGATCCCAGGTACATCGTCCACCAGTCCATCAGCCTCCCCTTGTTTATCTCCTTCTGCCTGAGTGTGTTCCTCTAGAACATCATTCCCAAAGTCATCGGATGTAGACTGATGAGGGAAGAGGAGTTTGTTGTAATGGTCGGATTTCTCATGACCAAGGATGTTTTCTTGACTCTCCATCTCCTCAACGGATGGCTCAGAGGTGGTGGGCTTGTTTTCGGGGCTGTGTTCTACGTGGGCTTCCCTACCATCCTCAGGCTGTGGACCAGAGATCACCAGTATCTCTAGGAGAGAGGTTTGATATGTGACACACACATGAAAATGAAGCCAAGAGGCCAAGGTATAGGGTTTTTCCAGCAGACCTATGGAATGTAGAATAATGCATAGATATGATGCTGAGAACATAATGTGAGTTCATAATATGTAAGCAGCGGAAAACCAGTAAACTACTCACACAGTGAGTGGATATTTTCTGCTTTCTACCAAAAAGGTTTTGTTTTTAATGTTTCAAACTGATTGGTCATGCAGACTGCATCGCTACTCTATTATCATATTCATTATCATACTATTTAGATTTAAAAAAATATGCTGACATCTTCTTTAAAACTGCAATGTCTTCCCATCCCAATTTAGAAGCTTTTCGTAGTGAAAGTAATCAAAGACGCTGACAGTCATTACTAATCATAAAGCTGCTGACTCTCATGCCACTAAATATATAAAGACAAATACCATCAGTTCTTGTTTTGGCCCATATTTTGATCATTTTTTAGAAACCAACCATCTAATATATAAGATATATTATGATCTGTCGGGAAGCTTAAGATTTCAGTCATCAATTTAGATGTAACATAAACTTTAGATTTAAATTCAGCCTTGTGATGGACAGCAGGGTTCCTCCATCATGGTCCTTAGGGACCGGTTTCCTGCAGGTTTTCCAGGTGTCCCCGCTGCAACACACCTGACTCTGACAAGTTCATAACAAGTCTGCTAAATACACTTTTTTTAATCAAGTGGGTCTCAGCAGGGGCAATTGGAAAGCCTGCAAGATGCCAGCCCCAGGACCAGGATTGAGGATCTCTGGTCAAGAGTGTACCCTGCCTCTCTCCTCCTAGCAGCTGATATAGGCTCCAACATCCCCGGTGACTTTACGCAGGAATAGAAAATGGATGGATGGGTATAGACCAGGGGTTCCCTGCTCTGGACCTTAAGGGACACTGCCTTGTATTGGTTCATTTGAGTCAGGTGTCCTGCAGCAGGTAAACTTGTAAATCTTGCTGGGCAGTGGGGCTCGAGGTCCAGCACGTGATCTTACTGCCTGAATACAACTGGGACGTGGAAAAAAGTTTGTCATGAAATATTGATGGCTTGTTGTGTCAGCATGACCACTAGTAATGCCTATTAAAGTAATGGTGACAATGGATTTTAGCCCCCACCATTATCATGCTCATAACCTAACAGTTTTTCACTATAGATCTGACTAAACTGTGTTTTTGCCTAAACCTAACCATATAATAACAAAACTGTACCGTTGATAATCTGGTTGTCAATCTGGCATCCAGTGGTTGAAAGCACTTTGTTATTACACCATCTAGCCCTTTTGTGGCCCATAACATCTAACAATGGCAGAAGCTCATAGACATGTTTTATTACTTTTGCTTGAAGATGGAGTTACAGTATTCAGAAGATGCCGTCCATGGATGATACCTTTTTAGCAAACTAGTCATTTTAACTGGAAGACTTGTTGCATCTTTTGTTTCAGGTCTTTGTTGCATCGGCCATCTCTGTATTAACACATTTAAAACTATGTTAGACTCGCACATATCTCACCTTGAGTCTTTTCATCACTCTCATGTGACTCCTCCAAAGCATCTCCTTCTGTTTCGTCTTCATTTTTCTCACCAACTAATGTCTCTGATTCTTCCTGGATTTCATCATCTCCTTCTGGTTCATCTGTTGCTGCTCTTCCTAAATCTGCTCCTTCTTCTTCAGTTCCTCCCTCTACTAAGTAGCCTTGTTCTTCTGCTGGTCCCTTAGTATCTTCTCCTTCCTCTACGGTTTCTCCTACAACAGATTGTGTTGTCTTTATCTCCAAATCATCAGAAGGCAGTACTGTTGTCTCACCCTCTATTCCATCTATGTGAGTTTCTCCTCTAGCTACTTCTTTATTCCAGTCATTAGATGTTTGCTGTTCATCAGCCACTTCCAGGCTAGGTGCAGACTCATTTAATGTTTCCTGATCGGGCTGTCCACCTACTACCTCCTCCACAGCAGCCCGAGTTTCCGCTTCATTTTCTATTTCTGTTTCAGCAGGAATTTTTTCTACTGACAACACAACCTGTTCCCTGCTGTCCTCATCTCCTGCTTCCTCTGCTTCTAAATCCTCATCTGTCTCTTCTGAAGCCTCCACAACATCTTTCTGACTGAATTTAACTCCTAATGACTCATTGACAACCTCCAAACCTTCTGCTTTGCCAACTCCAGTCTCCAAACTTTCCGTGGACTTCTCCAAAGACGCTGCTGTTTCACTCAGTCCCTGGACAACGTCTTTCCCCTCTGCAGCTATATCTTCTGCGACATCTACCTCTGCGACCTCTTGCTCCTCTACAGAACCTGCATATCCTTCCTCAGGATCAACATTCTCATGCACAGCTGGCTGCTCCAAAATGTCGTCCTCTGCTACAGCATCGCTACCTTCTGCTTGAAGCCCCAGTGTATCCTCATCAACAACATCCTGCACCGCCACCACATCTTTTGCTTCACTCCCTCCTTCTTCTTGGCCCAAAGCGGCCTCCACCACCCTCTCCAGCAGCTCCTTCAACACCTCCTCCGCCCCACGACCCTCCACCTGCTCTGAAGCTTCCTGCACAGCCTGCTGCACATCCTTCAGGCTCGGAGGGGACACTACCGGCACCGTCTCTGCAGCAGGTAGCTCTGGCTCCTGGGGGAATGCTTGGCCGTCTTGGTAGCTGACCTCCGTGGAGGTCTGGATGGAGGTAGACACACCTATGGAGATAGCATCAAGCAGTTTGGGTGCGTTGGATTCATGATGTGTGTGTTTTTGTTACTCCAGACTAACAATAAAAAGATGATGATGCTTAACCATCTTTATTGTAGTTTTTTTGCCTGATGCAGCATCAGAACCACAAATGAAGACACACAAAAGGTCCTACCAAAGACTGAGCCAACTTTCCATTCTGTCATTCCCACATGTTACCTCATTTACTCCCAACCTAAAACACTCATCCATTAACTTGAAGCTTTTGTTCATATTTTCACAGAATTTAAGAGCAAAGCTGTTGGATGTGATTAAAACAAAAGTCAAGTTCTTTGCGTTTGACGACCAGCTGTTTTCCTGAAAATCCCCCAAAAATGATTGTGATGAACCACATTTCTGTAACACCTCCTTACCTTCCGATGTGCAGTGTTGTATTACCAAAACCATCAAGAATCCATTCAAAGTCCAGTATCTCATGTTGCCAAAGGACACAAAAAAAAGATATAATCCCAAACAATCCAAGTCTGTCCAAGGAGACCACTGTGTTGTCCCCAGTGTGCCCAAAAGTTGGACTTCAATGTCAAGATGGAGCTGCGCACCACGACAGAATTTACACTGAGTACGTAGGCTGCGTGGTGGGACAGTAAGTTGGGCCTGTTCGAGGGAGTGGGATGTTATGGGGTAGCGAAGAAGTGAGGGAGGGTAAAAAAACGAACGTTGCCATGTTAGATATCACCACCCCAAGGTTTCTTTGTACCACCAGGTGTCTCTACACAAAGTTGCACTCCAATGTTAAACGCTTTGGAGACTTTTACAAGGACTGTGGTGAAGTATCGGCGGCATGTCACACACACGGTGAACCCTGCAGGAGTAATTATAGAGGGGGTGTGACATTGAGGCATGAGTGATGCTACTGGTGGGTCTTGACATAGAACTAGAGAAGGCAGAGATCTAAGAATAGCAGTTCAAAATAATGCTGCAATGAAGGTGAAGAAAGTGATATTTTCTTTGTTTGTTCACACAGGAAAAAAAGCACTGGCTCTTTTGTGTGTGTGTGTGTGTGTGTGTGTGTGTGTGTGATGCAGGTGATTTTATTCACATAAGGCTTTTCCTTCTCACACTACACCCACTTCTGTGTCAGCAGTTGTGTCCAAAGCTAAGATCAGAGTACTTCAGTGACACAACAGTTCATCTGGTATCTATATATTTCTTATTACATAATACAGTGTATATTTATGGGACGCTACATATTCTTAGTCTATAAAATAAGAAAGGGAATGTGAAGCAGACGTAGAATTAATTGGGGTTTGTGTTGTTTCAACTATGGTCTATGGTTAAAAGCAGTAAAAAAAAAATGTGGGTGGATTCTTTTGCAATGGTTCATTTATATTTAATCGAGAATGTGTGTATCATCATCATCTTTATTATCAGACTCAAAGGCCCATTATCAAAAACACAAAAGCCACACATATAAAATAATAAAAGACAGTTGTACCAGTGCTTCCACAGAGCTGACTAGTAACATACTGCGCTAACAGAGGGGTTAAAGTCTGGATAAGACACGTTCTGACAGTCATTTAAGTAACATATGAATTTGTACATTAGGTGCCTCATCAGAGCGTGGAAAGACTTCAACTGATCCTGACAGAAGAGAAAGGTGGCAGCTTTTTGAAAAAAAATCTAAGAGCATGATTATAGGCAACCGTAGGCTGTTGCAGTGAACCCTTCTTGTATTTACACTACAGTGGGAATGTATACAGAAGTATACAAAATGTCCGGAATAGCTTCATTTTCATACTGTGCACATGTGAAATTTCCACACTGATATCCACATTGGACTGGGAGAGAATGGACTGGAGTGACCAAATAAAGTTTTTCTTTTTTCTTTTTGTTTTTTTTTTTTGTCTTGTCCAGCGTTTAAGCAGGCAGAATGATTTTCTGGATGCTGTGTTCTGCTGGGCAAATGTACTTTGCCAAGGGAAGCATTATAAATATAATGCTCCCCTTGATATTCAGGATTTTTATTTTATATTTCTATTTATTTTACATAATTGTTTGTATTACAAAGTTTGTAGTGCTGGACCGGACTGGAGAAGATAGAAGAGGGACAGAAAGAGAATCGAGAAGAGAAAGCAGAAAAACATCTCATACAGAGAAAAAGAGAAAGAAAGAGAAAAAGAAAGAATGAGACAGAGAACAACCTACATACATATGCATATAAATAAGCGAACATTCACACCCACTTATATATACACATATACATACACCTATACACATTGGAGTCATGTTCCCCTGGTGGTAAGATGAAGCCATCACCTATCAGGAGAACCTAGAAACCCTATAAACCTGCAGACGACTCTGACTGAGTCACATACAGAACATAGAGTGGGTGACCTTTAACCCACCTGATGGTTGTGGGTGGGTTAGCATTGTCTCAGAATGCCATAAAACATGTTGAAAAAAAATATTTAATTGATTAAAATCAGTTGGTTTTTTTTTTATCCGGCTTCAAAGACAAGAATTGGCATCTATTCAACATGTTCTCCTGATGACATTCAAATGCATTTTCTAACTAGATGTTAGAAAATATGTAATATAACCTGGAAATGATCAGGACAGGATTTAGTGATATGTAGGTTATTTATGTCTTCATCTGGAAAAACATTTTGTATTTCCATTGTTCCCGGTGTCCAGAAGGTGAAATAAACTTAACAGGAAATTTTGTGACCTTGGGTTCTCATGACACATTTCTTATTCCATCTATGGATGGAAGGAAGATCGATCCACAGATGGGAGCAACTTTTTTTTTAAAAAAGGCAAAAAATTTGAGGGAATACCATTCTTGTTGAGGGATCACCACTGACTAAGTGGTGCAGAGTTGTAATAACTGCTTCTATTACAGAGACATAAGAAATTAAATCAAGATCAAAACTAGTAAAACTTTATTTATAGACAAGACAAAGACGATTTTTTTCTTTTTGTACAGCAGATTTCATGTGCAAAGTTCAAACATAAAACATTAAAAGTAGGATGCAGCTTATATTTAGTTCGGGCTCTGGTCTGACCTAGCTGACCTTAGACCTTGGTTCTAAGAACCCTGCTTGGTTTGTATCAGTGTTCAGTGTCGGTCCTCGAAGGCTGATGTCCACCAGGTTTTCAATATATCGCTGTTCCATCACACCTGGCTTACATTAAATGGATCCAACAGCCAATGAAGTTCTGCACAGTGACTATTTATATGAGTCAGGTGTGTTAGAAGAGTAATGAATGGAAAACCTGCAGGATGTGGCCTTCAAGGATCAGTGCTGGACACCGCTGGTTTACATTCTCTCAACATATCGATGGTTTCTGGACCTAAACTGCTCTGGGATTTGCAGACTATCAGTCGGGCTTTAAAGTCTATTCTGCGACTGACTGGAGTTCAGTTTAAATATTTTAAAACTGCTGTGATGTGTCCAGATCTCATAGTCCTACTTTAAGCTCTAGCAGCTGCATTGTGGATGAGCTGCAGCTGTTTAATGCTCTTTTTCGGAAGTCCCGTTGAAAAACCATTACAGTAATCCTGTCTACTGGAGATTAACACATGGATCAGTTTCTCCTGTTTTTTTTCACAGACAAAACTTTTAATTCTGTTGAAGTTCAAGAAATGGTGAAAAGCTGCCTTGGCAACAGCCTTCATGTGACTTTTGAACGTCAGACTTATATTAACAAATGAGGGTTGTTTTTTTTTTTTTCAGGAATAAAATTGACACTATTAGAGATCAAATTCACAATACTCTTCCTTCTACCTATAATGTTGAGCCTGTTGTGGTCTCTGAAGCATCCTTACAACCAGGATCTGACTTGTGTCTAAATAGTTTCTGTCCTGTCCAACCCTCTGAATTAACTAAAATAATAGCTTCATCTAAACCATCCACCTGTATCTTAGACCCTCTCCCAACGAGCCACTTTAAGGACATTTTCCCTTTAATTAATACATCACTACTAAATCTTATCAATATGTCTTTAGTGACAGGATATGTACCACAATCATTTAAAACTGCTGTAATCAAGCCTTTACTTAAAAAGCAATCTCTGGATCCAGAGGTGATAGCAAATTATAGACCCATATCTAAACGGGAGGTTATGTCCAAAATTCTGGAGAAAATAGTTTCAGCTCAGCTACATGCCCACTTGAGCAGAAATAATTTATGCGAAGAGTTTCAGTCAGGATTTAGAGCTCATCAAAGCACTGAGACGGCATTGGTGAAAGTTACTAATGACCTTTTTATGGCCTCAGACAAAGGACTTGTGTCCGTACTTATCTTGCTTGATCTTAGTGCTGCATTTGATACAGTCGATCATAACATTCTGTTACAAAGACTAGAACAGGTAATTGGAATTACAGGTACAGCGTTAAGCTGGTTTAAATCATATTTATCTGATAGACTTCAGTTCGTTCATGTAAATGACAAGTCCTCCTCCCAAACTACAGTAAGTCATGGAGTTCCTCAAGGTTCTGTACTTGGACCAATACTCTTCACGCTATATATGCTCCCCTTAGGCAAAATTATTAGACAGCATGGAATAAACTTTCTTTGTTATGCAGATGATACTCAACTATACTTATCCTTTAAACCGGATGAAACAAATCAGTCCAATAGGCTACAAAATTGTCTCATAGACATAAAGACTTGGATGTCTAGAAATTTTCTCCTCTTAAACTCAGATAAGACTGAAGTCATTTTCGTTGGATCTGAAAAACTCAGAGCTAAATTTTCCGGTTTTGTAATGAACCTGGATGGCATTACTTTAGTTTCCAGTGCTACAGTGAGAAACCTTGGAGTAATATTTGACCCTGACCTGTCCTTTGGCCCACATGTTAAGCAGGTTACTAAAACAGCCTTCTTTCATTTACGTAATATAGCCAAAATTAGGGACATTCTGTCTCGGAGTGATGCAGAAAAACTGGTTCACGCTTTTGTTACTTCGAGACTAGATTACTGTAACTCTCTATTACTGGGCTGTCCTAAATATGCCCTGAAAACCCTTCATCTGATCCAGAATTCTGCAGCCAGAGTCCTGACCAGAACCAGCAGGAGAGATCATATTTCTCCAGTTTTAGCCTCTCTTCATTGGCTGCCTGTTGAATCTAGAATAGAATTTAAAATCCTTCTCCTTACATATAAAGCCCTCCACAACCAGGCACCACTATATATCAAAGACCTCATTGTTCCTTATATACCAAGCAGAGTACTTCGTTCACAGACTGCAGGCTTACTTGTGGTTCCTAGAGTCTCAAAGAGCCGAGCAGGAGGCAGAGCCTTTGGTTATCAGGCCCCTCTCTTATGGAATAAGCTCCCAGTTAGTGTTAGGGAAGCAGACACCCTCCTCACCTTTAAGACTAGGCTGAAGACTTATCTTTTTGATAAGTCCTATAGCTAGGGATGGTCACATCCCTTAGTTATGCTGCTTTAGGTTTAGACTGCTGAGGGACATTTCCTGATACACTGAGCTTCTTTCTTTTTCTCTTTATCTCTCTCTTTTACCCCCCCCCTCCAATAACAGTGTTGCATCATTAACATGTATGTCTCCTGTCTCAGCAGGTCTCCCTGGCCGGGAGTAGCAGTTCCTGTTGTCTGTTGTCTTTCTGTCCTCTTCCCCCCACACAGCAGAGGCAGATGGCTGCCTGTCCTGAGCCGGGTTCTGCCGGAGGTTTCCTTCCTGTTAAAAGGGAGTTTTTTCCTTCCCACTGTCGCCAGTGTGATTGCTCAGGATGGGAGATTGAGTTGGACTCAACTCAATCTGTTGGTTTCCTTATATAGGCTATTATGAATTGGCCTTCATTATGTTTTCCCCTCTGTCTGTAAAGTGTCTTGAGATGGCATTGCCGGGATTTGACGCTATATAAATAAAGTTGAATTGAATTTAATTGAATTGAGGTTGCCAACTTAGCCAATGATGTTAGGAGTCTGAGTGTCAAAGTGTCACTGATACTCACCATTTATCTTTCCTACCAAACAGAACAATCCCAGTTTTCCAGTTTTCCAGCTGTTTCTTTTTTGCTCTAGACTCTGGCACAATAAGTCTGGCATAGTAAGACACGTGAAACTGTGTATCATCCACAAAACTGTGATAATTGATGTTAAAGTTCTGTAATACTTGACCCAAAGTGGACATGTACAGGTTGAACAGAGGAAGTCCAATATCCAATCACATCAAAAGCCCTTTGCAGATAACAGTAACTGCAAACCTATACACATGAAGAATAACAGTTTGAATAAAAATCAGTGCATTACATTGTACATAAAAACAAAACATAATTCTACATCAATAATCAATTACAAAGTGGAAATATTTGCAACAAGTTCAAAATGATCCATAAAGAGGAAAGCTGGTTGTTTTGTGGTACAGAATTTGGACTTGATGTGGTAAAAGGTTAATTAGTTGCATCTCCCCTTTTGGTTCACCATCTGGTGGTAGACTGGATCCTTGCGTTTGATCATAGCAACCTACATGTGCTTTGGTCTGTGTCAGCCTTTTCTATGATTTCCTTCTTTACAAAAAGATGTCAGAAAAATTTCCCTTTTCTTGATAATTTTATCTTCTTCTATTGAATAAGAATAATAATATGCTATATTTGTCCTCATTGTGATGCTGTCACTTACTTTAAAATCAAGTACCAGTTTCTAGCCTCCTGTTTAAACCAGATCATTTAGTGAGCTTGGTCAGCATTAGATAACATAAATGCTAAAGTACTCTTCAAGCATTTTTTGTAGTTTTGTTTCAGCAATGTGAAGTCCCTTAATACGTTCATCGAAACAAAATATGACATGGTTTTTCCTGCATTATCTAAAAACATATCTAGCATTGCCAGATAACCAGATTAGCACTGGAACGTAGCTTCAGGGTAACGTCATGTTATTAGCTTGACTTAACATCAATCATTGTACTTGCAAACAGACAAAACCTCTTTGAGAACAATGTAACCACACTTCAACATTTTAAAGGATGACCAGTTAGGAAACCATCTTAAAATCAACTTTAAATCACACAACACTGGTGAAGATCATGGAGAAAGATGTTTCTCTCTTTTTCTCCTCCAGTGGCCCGTCAACCACCCGAGGTGACATCTGGGATGTTCAGATTTCAGAGGCCATCCCTCTAGTCCACCTCTGTTTCCATGTTTATGATAACTTTATTTACTTCTGATGTTGCACAGGAAAACAAACTTCTTGGATGGCCATGAAATTTCCTTTGAGAAGTTTCACCCCTGTCGGAGTGAATTGTGGACACTTTGATGATCTACTTTCACATTCAACTCTTGGTTAAAGTAACTAATTTACCTCCATCTGTCTATATATTTTTCACTCACTTGCTTAATTCTATAATAACAGTTATTGTCATGCTTAATTCTTTACACCATCAACTGCAGCAAGATCAATGGAGGCGTTTGTACTGAACCTAAAAGGCTCCATTCATTCATGCTAAGGTCAGAGGGAAACAGTTTAAGGCTAGTTCTTAAGCTTAAAATGAGCTGAATTGTTTTTTGTATATAAAAATGGTCCTTTTATTAATGAAATTGTTACCTTTTCCTCCCTGGTACAGATGTAAATTCCATCAATTCTCATATCTGCTTGGCCCGGGAGTTTGCCAAAGAAGAAAGACTAAAAGTTGTATCTCTTTAATATTACATACCCAAAGCTGCTCTGTGATCTCCTCAACAACTTCCGTCTTCCTGAGAGATATTTACTGTATTGTGCTTTTCAATTAAATCAGCTGATCTCAACGACAGGCTCCATTGATTCTCCTGCCAAAAGACCAGCGTGGCACAACTATAAACCCCTCTCACGGTGGAGACTCCTTGACCCCAGCAGCTTATTATGTTTCTTGTTCCTCAGCAGGAACACTCCTCTCAAGTCTATGAAACCATGTACAGAAATAATACCCTTCCCCTGTCTGTGTCTGTATAGGAGCATGTCACTGTTATTCTTTGTGGTCTTTGTGTTGCTTTTGAAGCCAAGCTGGGTGCCTTGCAGTGATCTCTTGCTTCACTATGATTTACTTGACATTTCAGTGCTAAATGTGCATTTCAGCGTATCTTGAGTCTGTGTTCTCCGTGTCAAAACAAACCATGAGATGGAAGTTGAAACACTAGCGCTTCAGAGAAGCAACAAAATATTTTCAGAATTTCTTTTCTCTGTGGCTGCTCTGTTGCATGCCTTCGGAGTTCTCCCTAACTTTTACTTGATGATCTCCCTCCTCTTCTTCGCTTTCGTGTCTGCAGAAGATTAGGCCCGAAAGGTTAATATGGTCACATGAGCTTCACGTGCTTTGTGCTACCAGGCAGCAGCACTTCATGCTTGGCTTGTGACTGGGCTACAGAGGGGGGGATTATCACAAAGATGCATAGTGTTAATTGCCTGCCCACTCATGCATGACTGCTTTTTTTGCACATATTAGTTTAAACATCCCATATTTAACTTACATTAATAGATGTTAAACATATATTCAAAATATTGAGATATTCTGCACCTATACATACAAAACAGTGGTCAGATTTTATTGCTGAGCTATAAAGGTAATAAGTTTCACACAAAACCAAAACAATCTTTGTGAAAGTGTAAATTCTGAACAGTGTGTAATTTCTGGACTAGTCTGTGTGCAAAGGTGTGAGGAGCACCACCTTGCGCTGTGAGGCCATAAGAGTTGATGTCTGTATTTCACATGCAGATGTTAGAATTTCAGACGGGCTTTCCATGAAAAGAAGGTGGCGGAGGTGAGAGACAAACATTAACCTCGACCCCATCTCGTCATGTGTACTCAGCAACACGACCATGTTTTTAAAGCTTGAAGTATATTTGTAGATTTGCAGTTCCAGTCCAACTTTTAAGAAGGAAAGTTAGCAGCAGCACGTGTGTTACGGTGCAGATGGCTCACTAATGAGCGCCATCTACAGGCAAGAACAGTGTCTGTTCAGTTTTTGCTGTTAGCTTGGAAGCACATCTGTCTTATTTTCATATATTTTCTTTTATGTCAGCTGGTTGTCTGGTATTATGCAAGATTTTATTACATTATCACTGTTTTTAATTATGAAGTAGTATCTCTTGTGATGGTGGAGGGAGTCTCTGAATCCTGTAGTTACAGTTCCAGCGTGCAATGTTGAGGGAACCTATTGTTTCAAATCAAATATAACATCCATAAATTTGTATATGTCAGTTTTGAGTCACACAAAATTACTAGGTGTGTTTTTATTACCTTGAAACAATCTTTTTTATGCAGAGATGCTCCCCTCTCTTTTCTGTCATATTGCACTGCCATGTGACTACAATAGCCCAGAGGGACAAACAGAGCAGGTCTTTCATGTTTTTGGTAAGTAGGCTACTGTAGTTTGGAGGATGGTGGAAGATATTCGGTTGGTTGCAATTTCTCTTTGTTCCTCCACTAATACACTGGAGGTTTACATGAAAAAAAAATCAGTAAAGATATTCTAGTACAGGTAAAATGAATCTTGTATTAAATGACTTGGTTACAGTGAGTGAGGGTAGCTACTTGCATCAGCAACAAGCAAGAGTACAATTACTTTTTTTTTTTTTCTCTGACTTATAGCATATCTGTGTAATTATTTTTTTGCATTGCAATGTGAACATGGGAAACTCTGTATCATTGCAGTGACAAACTATAACTTTGCTTTGCAAAAACACAGTAAAAATTAGTTTTGACACCAATGTCACTGCCACCCTGCACATGCTTTCATTTTACTTCCCTCCAGACAATCACATTAACTGTTTTCAGCAATTACATGACAACATGGATCTCCCAACCCATTAAAGGGATTACATTTACATACCAGAATGGTTCTGTTTGGAAGCCTGTCTGAGGTAAGGGTGTCTCTGGATAAATGGCCATTTGTCGGCTACATTTTGTTTTGTATTATCTTCATGGATGATCTAAACAAGATCTAAACAGAGAAACTACGTTTCGGGCCTTTGTAGTACCAGTCATGCTAAACAAGCATGAACTGGTACTAGTAATACTATTTCAGTTCAGTAAGCTTGTCAATCAGAGGGCCTATGGATCACTCAAGAAGAGAGGAGATGAGACTGAGGTCCGGTTTTTAAATACAAGTGGATTTTGTACACGGTGAAAAAAATATATACATATATACACAATTGAGTCCTCAATATTCACATGGCATCAGAATAAAAGATGTTCCAGGCCAAAAGAAGTCCAATCCAATAGCAACCCACACTCCACAGTTCCTGATTAACCCACATCTGGGTTTGATGTCTGATTTTAGCAAGTGGAAAAACAGGTGAAGGAAAAGATAATAATGGAATCTGTGGTATTAAGTGGACAGGGCAACAGGGCATGGGGTGGTAAAATGATGCTTAGTGGCTCTGGGGAAAAAAAAGAAAAAGAGCGAGCAACAGTGAGCCCCTTACCAGCCTGGAAGGAGGAATTAATTCCACAGAAATATCAATCACAAACCCTGTGGCAGATTTCCTGGAGCTCGTCCCAGTGCAGCCTCCCCACCGCTTCTTCCGCAAACGAACTATCGGTGGTTCATATACGCGCACAATTGGCTGCGCCAACCCATGTGACTGCATGATGTTTCAGTAGCGATGTCAATGATTGGCTACTAACAAACAGCTGGACCAGCTGTAATTGACCAGCACCAAGAATCATTAAAAGGTACTTTTCCACACAGGTTACACCTTTTTTTTTCCAAAATTAATTGAAGCAGAAACATTATTTCTTTTAAAGAATATCATAATGTTAATAAAAACGTATTTAAATAGACATGATAAGAAAATGTTCTTAATGTTTAGTATATATTACCCATCTAGAAAATATGTAGATCTTAATACATGTATATGTTTATTCCTACTGTGAAAAAGACTTTGTGACAAATGAGAATTTCCTAAACTTTACGAGCTGTGAACATTTTATCTAACCAGTTATACTGATATGTTAACCCTGACCAGCATGTTTGTTAATCTCTTTCATCTTACCAAAGCTGACATGAAGGTAACATGAAAATCAGTATCATTTATTGGTTTGAATTAGATTAGAATTCATTTTGAACTTATCTTGAACTTAACATGAACTTCTCTTTTATCTGCTGAGTCCAGTCAACCAGTAATAATCTGGAGAAAGTGAAGTGGAAAAAACAGGATACCATGTTAAATATTACCCTCCTATTAAAAGTTTAGAGGTTTGGTTTGTAACAATCTATCCATCCATCCCTTTTCTCCCAGTCATCTGGGGTCAGGTTGCCAACTCTGCAGGGAGGATCCCAAGGCGTATTTCATCACTTGGTTAAAATAGCCAATATGATTTTTGTTCTTATAATTAGTCGTTTATATCAACCTGGGGCCACATATTGCAGCTGTCATTTACATGCCACCATTTTTACAATGGTGTCCCTGAATAGACAAACAACTCTTTACACATGCACAGAATTTTTCAGAATTAATTTGTTGTGCAACCATTGCTGCATTACAGAGGATGGCCAAAGGACTACCAATTTAATTCATCATGCAATTCATAACATTGACACACCTGATGTTCTGGTCTACACTTCTTACCAGTTGGTGCCAGAAACATACCAAACTGCTGATGTGCCCACTGCCAAGGAAACAAGAAGAAGAAGCACCATTTACATAATGTTTGGTTAGATTGAGATGGATAAAAATTTTTTTAAAAAAACCTGTTCGATGAGGAGTTTGAAGATCAAACCTAGAAGCACTCAAAGACGCCCAGCTCCAGGTCACTCACCTGAGAAAAAAACCACAAAAGGCCCAACAGCCCATCCAGTTGTACCCCACACTAACACTCTAGTGTATACTTCAAGATAGTATCACTTTCTTTTTCCATCAGCAGGGTAGATGTCACAACTTATTTAGAATCCTTGACCCTGGAAACATAGAGATGGATATAATCCAAGTGCCATAAAGTAGAAGTCCTGTCCTGCAGCTCTTTCACTAAACCAGCTAAACTAAAGTAGCTCAGCTCTGCTGCAGATAGACGAGCCTGTTAGTGAAAACACCTGTTCTAAGTGCACAGCTAGATCCAAAAACATGGCAGGACTTTTACTTTATGGTACCTGTGTTGGGTTTGAACTCCAACAACCTGGACTATAAACCTCTGGAAACAGACTCTTCAACAACAAGATGAAGCAAATGGTTACAATAGCTTTGAAGTTATTAAAGTAGTTCACATTTTCTCTGATGGACACAATCTGGATCAGCTGTCAGTGTATTTAACATTTACCATGATGTCATCTGGTCATTTTTATTTTCAGTCATTTTTGGCATTATCTGCAGAGTTTGAAGCTTTAAGGACAAAATTACCCCTATCTCCCAATAGTAAAGAAATTTTTTTTTTTTTTATTCCTGGATCCAGACTGTATGACGGTTGCAGCAGCTTATTCCGCCATTCCCTGAGCATGCCATCAACATTCGTGCATAAATTTTTGAGTTTTGTTTTGTTTGTTTTTTTTTTTGCCAACAGACAGATAGACAGAAAAACTTATGACTCAAAAAAACACAACCTCCGCCTTGGTGGATGACATAAAAACAAAGCTGGAACAATCAATAAGAACACTGTCATTTGCAGACAGAGCAGGAAGGAGCTTTTGTTTCACCAACAACCTCGGTCTGAAAGTCAAGCATTTATTTCCTGAAGCTAAAATTTTAGGATCAACACTCACTGTCAGTTCTATCAGATCATGGATAGTTGTGTACCTTCTGAAATATGTGTGTAATTTTGATTAATTAACAGTCATCCTGTGATTAATGAGATTAAAAATTAATTCTTTGACAGCTATAATAATTATACAATCTTTAATGTTCACTTTCTTGTCTCCCCAACTCTGGGGAATTGCTGGGGAATTCACATTGTACAATAAAGACAAGTCAAAAGAAGTAAGATTTCAACCAAACTTAGGTAATGTTGTCTAATTCCAGAGAGTCCACAATGCAAATACCTGTTTTTCTTGTGATCTCATGAGAGAACTACTTCCTTCGCATTTTTGGCTCATCTGCTTCTTGGGTGAAGTTATCTATAAGACTCACAAAAGAAAGAAGCAACAAAACAAACCTGAAGGCATTCAGCATGATGTTTATTTATTTATTTTACAAGCTCTACATCAAGTATGGGGTGCAAAATATGTTTTTAAGGACTGACCCCCAGCCTCTTACTTCTATTGCATTCAGCATTTTTGTGTTGAGAAAGTAAACTGTCGTGATAGTTCGTCCCTATTCTACGTTTTCACATAACCCCGAGCCCTCCTGGACTTAGATAATCAAGTGCTAAGGCTGTGATGTGAGCAAAATATGTTTGGCTTTAGTGATTGAGCCTTTGGGGGGAAAGTTTGAGAGTGTTTCTCTGGAACATTAATAGCAGAAAACACCATGTGAGTTTTCAGGGAGTTGGAACGGTATTAAGAATGGCATCAGGGACTTCCCTGAGAGATGGCGTGCCGCTGGGAAGTCAATAAGATGCTAAACCACCGACAGAACCCACTGAGAGTAAGAGAAATAGTCCTTAAAAGATAGCTCTCAATAAGCATCAACGAGTAGTATCTATAAGATTTTCCACTCGATCCAGATTTAACAGAACCGTCTAAGTGTTTAAACATCTGGGAATAAAGAAAGATTTTGTTGTGTGAACTGAGACATGTTTAAAATTATTTGTCATTCATAATACACAAATTCCATTTCATCAAAGCGTTCCCTATCCTCTTTCTTTCCACCCGCCCTGCCTCTTGTCTGTGTAGTTTCAAGAATTTTTCTAAAGGATGTTCCCCAAATATCTAGGACATCTTTTTGGGTCACCATGGAAATGATCACCCGAACTTATAAAACATGCAGAGAACTTACCTCTTTATTTATTTATTTATTTATTTATTGCATATATGGAGATCTTAGCCTTCCTACTGACATAAACAACAATAAGATCAACCAGTAACAACAACAGAAATAATGTATGCTCTCATTATAATTCTTATTTAGAGTTCTAATTTATTCGGCCTTAGTGGGGAACAGCAGTTTCAAAGGAAAAACCATGAAGAGTGGCTTGTTGATAAGGCACGAAAGTTAAGTCAATTTATTCCGTCTTCCTCTCTGTTTTCTCCCTCTCATTTTCCCTCACACATGAAAACACAAATACACCCTCTGCATGCACACATCACTCAGCATACTAATTTCAAGTGGTGACAATTTACAATTAATTAGAGAGAATCCATATTTCCTTGCTTGTTTGTGCCTTTGCAAAGGCTCCATGATCTGCAGCTCAAAGCAGAGCCGTGGAAACAGAAGCCCAAAACCTCCCCCATCAGCTCCATATGCTTGGGAAAGGTTCCATCACTGAACGATTGACAGCCGTATATGAACTGCCAAATAAAACATCCCAGTCACTCCCACTCATAAATGTACATCCAATACCAGAATAGAGACGCTCCGCTTGTAGTTAAGTCATCACTCATTTCACTTCCATTTTCATTGGTTGTAGTGTCTCTATAGCCTGATTAATGGCATGTTCTAAACATGCCGCGCTGCTTCACAGGGGTTATAGGTGTGTTTGTGCACATGCAATTTCTCCGTGAGCACTTAATGTGCAGGAGCGAGAGGAGGAGCATTTTTATCCGCCTGCTTCCAACTACTGCTCTCATGTGCTCACCACCCCTGTCTCCCAACATACAACACTTTCTTTCTTTTTCTGTGATGTGGAAAAAAAAAAGAAAGAAAAAAAAAACAATACCTCCCTGCACATTTCTGCTTCTCCTTGTAAATGGAACACTTATGTAAGGCACCATTGTGGATTACATAAATATCTCAAAGTTATCAATATTTCATCCTTTGTGCGTTTGATGTGTTTGGTAATTGGATATTTATGTTGTGGGCTTCCTCTCTTAAACCCCCTTGGCACTTGCATGTTTGTATATGTATATATATCTATATGTATATATAGATATATATATCCTCCACAACGCTGGAAAGGGCTACGGGGCAATTGCCAAGCAGCTTGGTGAAAAAAGATCCACTGTTGGAGCAATTATTAAAAAATGGAAGAAGCTAAACATAACTGTCAAGCTCCCTCTGACTGGGCCTCCATGCAAGATCTCACCTTGTGGGGTCGCAATGATCCTAAGAAAGGTGAGGATCAGTCCAGAACTACACGGGAGGAGCTGGTCAATGACCTGAAAAGAGCTGGGACCATCGTTTCCAAGGTTACCGTTGGTAATACACTAAGATGTCATGGTTTAAAATCATGCATGGCACACAAAGTTCCTCTGCTTAAACCAGCACATGTCCAGGCCCGTCTTAAGTTTGCCAGTGACCATTTGGATGATCCAGATGAGTCATGGAAGAAAGTCATGTGGTCAGGTGAGATCATAATAGAATTCTTTGGTCTTAATTCCACTTGTTTGGAGGAAGAAGAATGATGAGTACCATCCCAAGAACACCATCCCTGCTGTGAAGCATGGTGGTGGTAGCATCATGCTTTGGGGGTGTTTTTCTGCACATGGGACAGGAGGGCTGCACAGTATTAAGGAGAGGATAACCGGGGGCCATATTACGAGATTTTGGAGAACAACCTCCTTCCTTCAGTCAGAGCATTGAAGATGGGTCATGGCTGGGTCTTCCAACATGATAATGAGCCGAAGCACACAGCTAGGATAACCATGGAGTTGCTCTGTAAGTAGCATGTCAAGGTTCTGCAGTGGTCTAGCCTACCAGCCAGTCTCCAGACCTAAACCCAACACAAAAATCTTTGGAGGGAGCTCAAACTCCCTGTTTCTCAGCGACAGCCCAAAAATCTGACTGATCTAGAGAAGATCCGTGTGGAGGAGTGGGCTAAAATCCCTCCTGCAGTGCAAACCTCGTGAAAAACTGCAAAAAACATTTGACCTCTGTAATTGCAAACAAAGGCTCCTATACCAAATATTAACATTTATTTTCTCAGGTGTTCAAATACTTTTTCGCAGCAGTAACATACAAATAAAATATTCTAAAAAAAAATCATACAATATTATTTCCAGATTTTTTCTTCAAGTGGTAGAACTTGAAAAAATACACAAAATCATTGTGTGTATATTCGTATATATATATATATATATATATATATATATATATATATATATATATATATATATATATATATATATATATATATATATATATATATATATATATATATATATATATATATATATATATATATATGCAAGTGTCATATCATATCCATTTATGATTGGAGCAGCTGTTACCAAAACAGCTGTTCACTTCGCCAAACTCAGCTTTCTTCCTTTTAAAGTCCTCAAACATGCTTCTTGCATTTGCTTTCCTTTATGTTGTGTTTGCCTCAGATCTTTACATCGGCCATCGCTACCTTCTGCTTCAGTTTGTAGAATGAATCACAATCCCAATCACAATGTGTGGTTGCTTATCAGAGCGCCCCAGTTTCTCGGCGCCACAGCATGTTACGTCTTTCATTTTCCACTACTTCCCACTTTTGCATTTTTACAGAGTTCAAGCTGCTTGGTAATACTTCATGTGTGCTGTACTTGCTTACATTTTACCCTCTGCTACCTACAGCATGTGCTGAACTCCCCAGCTTTGGTCACTTTGCAGAGAAAAGCTGGATTTTTCGTGTGTGGTAGAAGCCTTAGTTCCGTGTCTTCCTGGTGTCTTTCAGGCTACCCAGATTCCGGTATAGCAGCCATTTCTTCAGTCTGTCAGGTGTACACTTTTTAACCCTCGATAATATTTTCTCTCTTTCTCCTTTTCCTGATCTGCATTTCTGCAGCCTGAGGCATTTACTCGGCAGTTCATCACTGTGGGACATCTTCCCTGATGTAATTCTTGACTTTTGTTTTTTTTTTTCACCCTGAAATGTGTGAAATGGGAGAAACTTCATCATTTGTGCTCCTTTGGTCAGATAATTACACCATCAAGGTATTTATTAAGTGGCAGGATATACCTGTTGATGGTTTGGACTTCATTTAATGGACTTAAATAACATTTACATACTTACTTACTTACTTACTTGTAGGTGCTCATTTTGGCCGACTTGCCTGCATAATTTTCATGGTTGCTATTTGTTGGTGCCTTGAACATCTCTTATGTACCCCTCTACCTCAGCCTGTTTAGTTGTGATTATTTCCCTTTTCTTTGGTATTTTGCCACATCTATTCAGGAACAATGACATCCTGATATTGTACCATTGCTGTGTATCTTGGTGAACTGGATCTCTGACTCGCTGTTTCATTCTGCTGGTATTCAGATGAGTATTGCTGCACTCTGGGACCGGTATCAGGAGCTACTTTTTGTGATGATGTGTTTGAGGCAGCTCAGGCATCCACAGAGCATCTCCTTGGTATATGATTCACCTCATGTTATTTTGTCCAGAAGGCTTTGAATTACCCTTCAGAGTTGTTGTCTGCAGTCCTTCTGAGCTGTAAAAAAAAAAAGGCTCTCAGTGTCCTGTTGATGTTGTTAAGAGCCAAATGTTCCAGCATTGTCACATGTGCCAGCTTTCTGGTACTCAGTATGCAAAGATTCATTTGTCTAATATTACAGTCTCATGTGACTGCTGTGTTGACCAGTAGCTGGTGTTTGGCTTATCCGGTGTTAATTCCAGTTCCCTTCTAGGATTTATATATAGAGCCATGTGCTTACTCATCCTGTTTGCTAAGATGCCTGACAAGAGCTTCCATGTTGTGCAGAGGCAGATTATTGGCCAGCAGATGAATGCAAGTGCCACCTCCTTGGGATGGTTGAGAGTGTGTCAATGTGTGCACTGGCATTTGCTTCCTTCCTTCCTTTTGCAGTTTTCTTGGAAAAGAAAGGTAAAAGGATTTGTGTTACTGGCGGATGATTCATGCAGCTGAAGAATCACAAAGTGTCTTTGTGTTTGCTTATTTGTTTTTCTTTTTTTTCATCTCTTTTTTTTTTTAAATATAGGGTTGTCTGGGAGGCCAAACAGGAAAGCAGCTAAACCTTCAAGTGACCATCTTGAGTGCTAACTGTTACGTAATTCATATGTGCAGATTTTCTTTCTCTTTACAGCATGATGGTAAGCTAGAGGAAGGCCAGGAGTTTCATCCGTCTTGTTCCGGGGTCTCCCAGCGACAATCGTAGCTGATGGTTGTTCTTTGAAGAAGACAGAAAAAACAAGGACAGAAGAAAAGAAGAGGAGGAGAGGAGGAGGAGAAGTAATAGTGTTGGAGTCCTGGTGGGGACTTGAGTCTAATAAATGTTTCACGTTTCTGAAAGTCAGCTCGAGAAAAGAACTGCCAGGGTGTAGAAAACATCTAACAAGCCATTCAAAGACGGATCTGGGCGATGTTAGACAGCAACTGGCAACCGAATGGAAAAAAATCTTTGTTTCAAATGGAGGAGAGGAGGAGCAATGTGCAGCTCACTTACGGACAGATGGATGCACGAGGACATGAACGGAGAGAAAAAATGAGTGCAGCTTGCATCTCCTGACGCACTTCCCAGTTTTGACCAAACGAGGGCGCTGTTGGGTTCAATTTCAGTGTTCCCAGAGGAGCAGAAGCAGTAGCTTGCCAAGACAAAAAGGAAAGCGAGAAAAACAAGAGAAACGAACAGAGAGAAAGGGGACTGGTAGGGAGGGAGAAACAGTGAAACCAAGAGGAGGAGGAAGCGCAAAAAGAAGGAGGTTGACTGCATTACATCACTGTTCTCTATGAGAATACTCCTCTCCGGCTTACGTCAGTGGGAAGGACTCCAACCACACTTTTGGTTCAAATACACATTTATTCCGTCTATTGCTTTTTCACAACAACAAACACAGCTTTAAGCAGTTGAAATACCCCTCCTGACACTCCCAAAGATCTATGACACTAGCTTTAGCGTGTCATAGTCGTGCATCACATTCAATATATGTCACGCTTTTAAGTTCAAAATCTTTATAGCTCTTAAAGATGTGGCTGCACACAGTATGTTTCAGAGTGCATTAAGCGGGAATCCGAATGAAGCTCAGCTTGGTAAACATGAGAGGGGATGCATCTCTTCCAAGCTATTTTGGTGTTGACAGCTTTACTGCTCATCAGACTAACAGCACCTCTGCCCCGCTGCTGATGTGCCTGCTTACCTGCCTGCCTCCTCAGCAGTTCAGCACAAACTTCTCTCCGTAGCACCAGAGAGCTAGTGAGAAGCAAAGATGGAGCAGCAGAAGAGTGAAAGAGGGTGAGCAGGTATGGATAGGTGGTTTTGTTTTTGCCAATCTGTGCCCAGGTTTGCTGGCACCTACAGAAATGGGATATAGTTGTTTTTTGTTTTGTTTTTTTATTAATGGCCCTGGGTGTGAGATCTGAGCAGTGTTCCTCTGCCATGTAAAAAATAAAAAAACAGCTCAGTGCCTTGAGGTCCCAGATAACCTGTTTGTGTAATTTTGCTGTGGTTGCGGATATTCCGGTCTCATCATCCATCATTAGGCCTTCTCTTGCTGGCTGTTTAAATCAGGTTTACCCTGCTGCAAACACATTCGGTGTTCCAAGATCTCCGTGGGTGTGTGTGCGTGGGTTTGAGTGAGTGAGCATGTGTGTGTATGTCCTGCTGCGAGTGCAGATACAGTAACACTCAGCAGTGGACATCGCAGTAAGCGGCACCTGAGAGAGATTGAAAGGAAGGGAAGAGCACCAGCGGGCACTAAAGATATGGACGGCAATACTCGAGTTACACAAGCGGACATGCTTTCTCTCTCTCTCTCTCACACACACACACACACACACACACAAAGAGTTTCAGCCCAGGTGTGGTGGTGGTGACTGCTTATGATGAAGCAGCTACTCCCAGGCAGAAATAGGTCAGAGAGCCTCTGGGCCCCTGGAGTCAGGAAGACTGGCCTCTCTGTGTCTCTGTCTGTGTCTCACACACATTAATACACACTCACCACACAAACCACCTTACACTGTCGTCTACTATATATACACATATACAAGTAAAGGCCAATCAACTGGCTGTCATCCACTGGTGTGACGCCGAGTTTAGGTCGCTCTGCCGGCTTTTTGTCAAATTGTTTTCATGCTTGTGAAGGTTCATAACTGAGTGAAATGACCTTGACTTGTCTGAGTTGAAGCCGTAATAAAAATTGAGGGGATTCTTCAGTTACTAAGAAAATGGACCTCAGTGCTTTCTTCTCTCTCTCCTTCAGGAAAGGAAGGATCAGACCATCCTTTATAGAAGGAAAAGAGATCGTTCTGTCCCTTTATGCACCTCTAATGCAACTTTCAAAGCTGCATGTGTTTATTTTTGTACAGTTGTATTAACTTTAATTCTTGTAAATAAATAATGAAGATGGGAAAGTGATGATCTACGGCACAGTTAAACATCTTGCATTATTTAAATGTATGTTTACCAAATATACGCTCACTGGGCTCTTTATCAGGGCCCGTCTTGCACACACTAACATGGACCGCCTTTGCCTTCAGTACTGCCTTCATTTTGCATGACATAACTGCAGATCTGGTGACTGCGGAGGTCATTGGAGTAAAGTGAACTCGTTTTCATGTTGAGTAAAACCAGTTGAAGATTATTGGGTTCAGTCACATGGTGCATTGTCCTGCTGGAAGTGGCCACCAGAAGACGGTACGCTGTGGTCATACAGGGATGGAAATGGTCAGAAACAGTACTCAGACAAATGTCCATGTCACCATTACACCGCCATAACCAGCCTAAAGTTGAAGGACAGGATGGATCCTTGTTTTCATGTTGTTTACACCTAATTCTGACCCCGTCATTGTTGCAGACTCCTCAGAACTAAACATTTTTCCAACCTTTCGTTGAACTAATTCATTTAGCCTGTGTGAATTTAGCCTCAGTTTCCTGTTCTAAGCTGGAAGAAGAGGCTCCTGCCATGTTTTTATTTTGCTGCTGTAGCCCATCATGCTTCAACATCCCATGTCTTGTGCATTCAGAAATCATTTTATGCGTGCTCAGGTTATAACTAGTGGTTTTTGGAGTTGCTTTTGTATTTCTGTAATCTCCTAGTCTGCTTGTTCTCCTGTGGGCCGTGTTCCACTGAACTTTTTCTGTTTTTCAGACTTTTCTTCATCAACCTGATAGATGGTTTTGTTTGAAGATCCCAATAGATCAGCAGGTTCTGAAATACTCAGACCAGCCTGTCCAGTATCAACAAGCTTCCTACATTTAAAGTTTTTTAAATCCTCCTTTTTCTTTCATCCTAATGGTCAGTTTGAACTTCAGCTTGTCATCTTGATCATGTCTTCATGCCTAAATGCATTGAGTTGCTGTCATGTGATTGGCTGATAAGCTATTCAAATGTAGCCTCTATGTTTTATTCTATTCTATTCTACAGTCATTTAGCAGATGCTTTTATCCAAAGCGACTTACATATGAGCAACAACACAAACACGAAATCAAACAGTAGAGGACATTAGTGGACTGTCCAGTTGGACGCAGATCCTTCCTTGAAGTGCTACAGTTTTTTTTTTTTTTTTGTTTGTTTTTTTTTTTTTTTGTTTACTCCCTTCCCACCCCATAATACCGCCTATGTTATAATACAAAGAATTAATACCATAAAGTTTGTTGCAAAGAACTGGGCTGGGTTCTCCAACTTTCCAATAAATATAGCTATACCAAGTGTGGAAGTGCTCCTTGAAGAGCTGAGTCTTCAGCTTGCTCTTATTTTTGTAATACTAATGTCCAATAAGCGTATTCAGGTTTGTGTATGCTGGGCACACCTGTTCCCACTGTAAGACCCCAGCCCATGTACCTTTCTGTGTGTTTACAGAGTTTAAAATAATCTGAGAACATCCATGAGATAAACACTGTCATTTTATGCAGGAATCACCGTTGAGCAGCAGAAGCACCGAGTGAATCGTGCATTTTACTATTATCTATCTCTTTTTGTTTATTTTGTGGCAAAGCATCACATAGGCTGCTGTGATAAAATGTCAACACAGCTAATTTAAGACTATTAACAGATTTGTTCAACTGCAAACTATTATGCAGCATATTTGGCTACTTAAATTTACTAACCGACATCACACTATATTGCAGATGGCATCCTGACCTGCAGAAAGAAATAACGAACAGTTTAAAATCCTGCATTTGGTAAAATGCAACAAATCTGACACAAACACACATCAACAACTAAATCCTCTCTCCCTTTCTCCAGCTGCTCTCTATCAAATCTGGAACTGGGATTACGGCCGTGGTATGGGAACGAGGCTTACCTGGGCTCCTTGTCCTCAGTCCCTTCTGCAGAAGAGAGGAAGATTAGCCGAGTACATAAACACTTTGGGATTACTCGCAAGCAAGGATTAATGGACGCTTGCATACAGTGTTTGGTGTGTTGCGTTGTGCATTCATGGAGCCAGGGCTTTCCCCCCTCCGTGTTCTTGCATTTTAAAGATTACTTTGAGAGATTACCTCCTCGGAGAAGTGGGATGCGTTGAGCTTCCCAGACAGGTAAACTGATAAGGGGGAGGATTTGTCAGCAAATCTAAAACGACACATAAATCATGCTTATAATGCTCCTCCATTTAATATTTGAATCATCCTCTGTGTTTTACATACCAGCGGTGTCCATGTCAGTCAGCTGGTTTCTTGATTGGTTGTTAGAATCAATATAGCTTTTTTTTTTTTTTACTCTGTGTACTTCCAAGTTCTGCCCATTCAGGACGTCAAGCAGCTACTTGTTGGCCCACAATCAATATTTTTGTTTCATCCTCACCTGCCAAGCAAGGCAGCTGCCATTGCACAGAAAAGATCTTGCGTAAATCATGCAGCCCGCCAAAAAGGAGCGGATGAACACTAAAGCCAAGGTTTGCTTTTGTTTTTACTGGAGCCAAATCAGGGAAGGCCAGTGATTCATTGTGTTTCAGCTGAAGTACAGTACAACTTGGAAATGTAATTGGTCTCCTGACAAATGCAACTGTGCACACACACACACACACACACACACACACACACACACACACACACACACACAAGCACATGGTCTCTCACTTGCTCATGTTTTTTTGCTTTTTGGATTTTTTTTTTTTTTTTTTTTTTTTGTCTTTGTACCCAACAGGAAACAGAGGCTGTGTATTTTTGGTGATGTTAATTAGTCAATTACAATGAAAGAACGCAATAAAAAATAAAAAAAATTAAAAAAAGAAAAAAACTCTTGTGGATCTCATTATGTCCTCCATCCTCCATCATATTTTCTGTACAACAGCACAACCCCCTCCTTTTTAATTCAACGTTGCTGTAAGCATTAACCCATGTTGTAACTTTGAGTCGAACATCACACATAACACATTTGCTCCAGGGTGTGTTGCAATGAGCAATAAAGAAAATTTGCAGCCTTCACAAGTACAATGACAAAATTATGGAGCAACAATAAAGAATTCTGAAGTGTCCAGAAATATTTCCAGGAGCTGAAAAATTGTCTTTTCTATCTGAACTTTTTCCTACACAGCGATATGATGTCATCACTACTGATTATGTTCTGGCATTTCCTTTGATTGTGCAAAGAGAAATGAAACGGTTTCCCATAAGGACCAGTGGTTCAGACATAAAATTTGATCTCATCATTCCTGTAAAGAAAAAAAAAAAAGTCCCTGGATACAGATCTCTTGACTATCTGTCAAATATTAGGTCAGGCATTTCAGAGGAACCTTCTTGTTGTTCGTTATTCTCCAGCTTACTGAGGGAGACATGAAGGAGCATCTTTTCCCCGCTGCAGGTTTCAAAGCTACTCTCTGGAAACAAAGCAAATGTTTTCATCTTGATTTTTAAGAGAACCTACTTGCTATATATATATCCTGTCACCAGCAGAGGAAAGATGACAGCTCTCTCTTCTGCTGCTGTCTTTCTCTCTGATGGAAAAAAAAGGGAAAAAAATTAGGCAATCAGTCACTTTCTCTCCACACTACAGCGTTCACTGTTGTGTATCACTAACACCACAGTGTGTATGTGTGTGTGTGTGGCATACTTGTGCACGAATGTGAACCTGGTTTAGGCGCACATTTGGTTGAGGACAGCTTAAGCAAATCAAAGGCCCATTATGTATGGTTTGTTTGTAAAATACACAGTTACACGTGTAAACTTTCATTTCAGACAGAAACATTAAGATAACACAATATCTGGCAAATAAAATCTTACTTTTTCTGAGAGGCTAGGTGTGAGGATAAAAGAGGTAACCGCTGTTCTGCTCAGAAAGGTGGGAAAACACGGAGCAAAAGGGAGAAATCTGTTGTGTGAAAGGTGACACACTTTTCTCCGCAGTGTTCATCTCTGAAGCTGATAATAAGGCTTATCGGAAATTATATAAGTATAAATGTAGCAGACGTGTTTCTGCCGTCTTTTTCTTGAAGAAAAGTCAGCTGCAGCGGGTTCTTTCTATTAGAATAATTGGTTATGGAGGAAGTGCTGTAAGTCAAATGTTTCCAGGGAATCTGTCTGTCAGGACATGCTTCCTTTGCTCTGAGGAATAGGCCAAGTATTAAATATTAATTAAAAACTGCTTTTATTTTTATATTACTAAGTTCATAAATTATTCACTCAGACAGACTAGATAGACAGACAGACAGACAGACAGACAGACAGACAGACAGACAGACAGACAGATAGATAGATAGATAGATAGATAGATAGATAGATAGATAGATAGATAGATAGATAGATAGATAGATAGATAGATAGATAGATAGATAGATAGATAGATATAGTTGGGCTGTGATGATATGCTTTTGTCCCGATTCAATTGAATTCTGATTTTTTTGGGTGCAAATTCAATTCAAATTGCGATTCTCACAATTCCTCAATATTGCTGATTTTTTAGATTAAAAACAAAATAAATGTATAAAACTTTTTTTTTTTTTGCTTGTCATTTTTCTTGATATCAATGAGGAAAAAACAACAACACAACACTATTACGCCCAAGAAGATCAAAAGGACAAAAAGACAAAAAGATCAATAAATACAATAAAAATGACAAAAACTTTATAAGGGATTATTTTTATTTGTTTGAAAAAAAAAAGTTTTTTTAACAAAAAATCGATTTTAAAATTGTGAAGCAAAAAAATCCCAATTTTTGATTTTTTTATTTGATTTTCCCACCCCTAATAGATAGATAGATAGATAGATAGATAGATAGATAGATAGATAGATAGATAGATAGATAGATAGATAGATAGATAGATAGATAGATAGATAGATAGATAGATAGATGAGTAGGTATAATAAGAATAGGTACCCTACCTTTAATGTAGAGTAAGATGGACTGACATTTTGCATCAAGCTTATGTTGACTGTAAAACTGTGGATATTCTGACAAAGGTTCAACCATAATCTGATTTATCCCACGTAGAAAACATCCATCTTGTTCTTTATAGTGTCAAGTTGTTTGATATGGACCCAAACCAGACCAAAGAAAACATCTCACATGGAAAGATCATCTGTGCAGCTATTTTATGCTTCATGCTTCCAACAATTAATTCTAATTTCCGAATATTGGGTGTTACACATCCTTTTATAATGGGATCATCTTAACTACACTGTTTTATGGTTGTTTTTATTTGCCTCTGGGTTCCCTCACAGATGAACTACTTTGCCATAAGGACTTCTGTAAATTTGAAGATCACAGAACCTGAGAATGTTTTAATGGTTGCTGAAATTAGCATTTCTCCAGGCAACAGCTCAACTTTCTCCCACTCAGAAACTTTCCCGGAGCATTACATGTAACCAAAATACTCCTTCAATGTCGCCCACTCGCTTTGCTTCAACATGGGGTCCTCCCACCAGAAAAAAACCTAAGAGAAGCTGCACACATCCAAAAATCCATTGGATTGGGTGCTGGATCAGATGACAGCAGACATGAAAACAGAAGGATGGAGCCGCACACCAAAGAGCTTGAAACGTCACAACAGCAAAATAAAATCCTGTATGGGAGCTCTTTGGTGTGCAGGTCCTCCCACTTGAGCAAACATTTCATCTCATTTGCCCAACTTTTCACAGGCTTTTTATGTGTGTCACACTGCAGCTGGCACCTTTAATGTTCCACTTCTATTACAATATTACTTTCAAAAAGCTACAGCTCACTTCAAACTAACCTGCAAAATGATGTATGTGAGTTCTTCTCCAAATGTAAAGAAATATTGGGAATAAATCTTGTTCTAAAAACAGATAAATACAAACTTCAAGAAAATATTTAAGCACTAAAACCGAAAATACTGATATAATGTCTTCTGCTCATGTGAGTAGCCTCTTTTAGCAGTGTATCTAAAACCCACACCTGTTGTTTAAACTTATTTATTCATTGTCAGGAGGCAAAATTTTAAAATGATCATCTTCAAACTTGCAGTAAAAACATAACATGGAGTCTGATTTCCGAGCCGATACAATAAAGTACAGAGAATTTGCAACAAGTTGGAATAAGTCATAACATGCAATATGATGACACCCAGTCCCAGATAAATCATACAAACATCTTATCTGCTGATTACAAGGCAGTAACTCCTTTTAAAATGCTGAAGATGACTTTCCTGAAGTCCAAACTGAACATCAGAATGGGGAAAGAAAGGCCTTTAGTGTCTGAACAGGGCACAGTTGTTGGTACTGGTTATGTTGCTCTATTTTATTTCAAAATCTGCTTATCTACTGGGATTTTCACACACACACGCGCGCATACACACTACAATCTCTAGGTTTTGTGGAGAATGAAAAAGAGAAAATATCTGTCAGAGGACGGAGTAGGAGATAACAGAAAGGTAACAGGAACTCAAATAAATAAGGACTGGTTACACCCAAAGGTATGCAGAAAACTGTCTCTGAATGCGAAACACATTGACCCTTAAAATAGATGGTCTAAAGCAGCTGAAGACCACACCAGGTGCCAGTCCTGTCTGCTAAGATCAGCTAAACGGAGGCCACAATTCACACAGACTCACCAAATCTTGAGTTTCTTATGAAGAAAAATGAAAAATCTCAGTGTGAAGTTTCTAACAACCTGTTTAACCTGTTTAGCTCTATATATACTATAAAAAAAACTCCTCCCTCACCCACCCCTCCCATCTCCCTAGGATAGAGTGGGTGGCTGTTCATCTCTCAAGCTTGGGTTCTCTACCAGAGTCCTGGGAGCTTGAGGGTCCGACACAGTATCTTAGCTGTTCCTAGGACTGTGCTTTTCTGGACGGAAATGTCTGATGTTTCAACAGGTATCTGTTTGAGCCATGGCCCCCAGTGCTCTGATCACTATGGGTACTACTGTTGCTTTCACCCTCCAGGCCTTCTCCAGTTCTTCTTTGAGGCCTTGGTACTTGTCCAGTTTCTCATGCTCCTTTTTCCTGATATTTCCATCGTTGGGGATTGATACATCGATCACTACGGCTTTCCTTTGCTACTCTTCCATGATCACTATGTCCGGTTGGTTGGCCACCACCATTTTATCTGTCTAGATGTAGTAGTCCCAGAGGATCTTAGCCCTTTCATTCTCCACCACCTTGGAGGCAGTTTCCCACTGGGACTTAAGGGTCTCCAGTTCATATTCTGCACAGATGTTCCTGTACACTATGCCAGCTACTTGGTTATGGCGCTCCATGTATTCTTTGCCTGCTAGTATCTTGCACCCTGCTATGAAGTGCTGTATTGTTTCAGGGGCTCCTTTGCATAGTCTGCACCTGTGATCCTGCCTGGTTTGGGCCTCGATCGCTCTGGTGCTCAGGGCCTGCTTCTGTGCTGCCATGATTAGTGCCTCTATGCTGTCCTTCAGTCCAGCCCTCTCCAGCCATTGATAGAACTTGTTTATGTCGGCCACTTCGGTGATCTGCTGGTGGTATATCCCATGCAGGGGCTTTTCTTCCCATGATGGTTCTTCCATCTCGTGTTCCTCCAGAATCCATTGTCTGAATGTTTTGCTTGGCTGTTTCATCTTGGATAGTGGCCCTGATGCTCACTAGTCCCCAACCCCCTTCTTTGTGCTTAGTGTCTAGTCACTGGACTTGGGTTGGAACCCTCCATGCATGGTGAGCAGCTTCCGTGTTTTGACATCCGTGGTCTGAGCTTCCTTCTTTGGCCAGTTTATTATCCCAGCAGGGTATCTGATCACTGGAAGGGCGTAGCTGTTAATTGGTCGGATCTTGTTCTTGCAATTGAGCTGATTTCTCAGTACTTGCCTCACTCGTTGCAGGTATTTAGCTGTAGTAGCTTTTCTTGTCACTCGACATGAGAGGGATATATACATATATATATATATATACATATATATATATACATATATATATATATATATATATATATATATATATATATATATATATATATATATAAAAATATACACACACATATATATATATATATATATATATGTGTGTGTGTGTATATATATATATATATATATATATATATATATATATATATATATATATATATATATATATACACACACACACACATATATATATATATATATATATATATATATATATATATATATATATATATATATATATATATATATATATATATATATATATATCTAACATCTGATCTGAAAAAACATCTTAATCTTTCCACTAGTCTTGATTTATTTGTCAGACTCCAAACATATATTACAATTTGTACAAGTTTATCCATCACACTGCATTAACATTTTAATGTTACATTTATAATTATTTAATAAAATCTTGGCGTTTGATACGTGTTGGGTGCTTTTAAGGTCATGATAAAAGTTTGCCTACATAAATGTTGCATAATGTTTTAAACTAAATGTTGCTTCGGCTTCATCGCAGTCAGCTTGAAAACCACATTTACTGATCATGCAAATCTTTTTCTTACTTTTTATTGATAAATTATCTAAAAGAATATTTTCTTTCTTCTTAAATATGTCAAACAGCAGAAGTAAAATCTAATCTTTATTTCATTCAATTTCATATTTCATATTTCATTCTGACAAACTACATAATTCTGTTGATCACATTTCTCAGAGCCATGTTATTTATAATAGCTTTGTTTATTGCTTTGAAATCATCATTTTATTACAGTCTTTTTGTTGCCAGTTTGAAAACCAATTAACTAGTCCCAGTAATCCCAGCAACCATACACTTGCATTGATCGAGAGTCATTGTACATCAGACATTTTCAACTATGAATTTAGCAATATTGTTCTTGCAAGAATGATGTTGTCCAAAGTGTGTTGAACTTTCAAATTCCCAGGTAAACTTTAACAGCACTTAATACATCTAAAGCTGTAAATGGTCAGTCAATTTAGAGAATTTGCAATTCAATGTATATGTACATATATATTGTACAAATATATTGTACACATATATATATATATATATATATATATATATATATATATATATATATATATATATATATGTGTGTGTGTGTGTGTGTGTGTGTGTGTGTGTGTGTGTGTGTGTATATATAAATGTGGAAAAGAAACAGTTCGTTGGATTTTGATCTGTTTGGCGTTACAAATCAGTTTTGGTGCTAAGCTTTGAAAATTCGTTTATTTCCAAATATAGATCTGACAGTTTTAGATCACTGGAATGTTGTCATTTGATTAATGAGCATAAATTATAAAATATAGATGCGCTCTTCCACTTACATCTTGTCATGCCCCATTGTGTTTCATTTATTTAGATATTTTGTTTTATTTTCTATTCATAAACTGAATCAAACACTTTTGACCAGAAAATTATAAGCATTTTTCTGGGGTTTTGCCTTTACATTTGTGTACACATTGCGGTACACTTCATGCACTACATTCACCTTCATAATAATGGATGCAATAAAATGCAAAAACACCTCTCATTAAATTTAATTATTTTCATTATTTTTTAAATTTATTAAAATTATATGAGATAACTGGTCAAGTAGAAAACAAAATTAAATATAATTCTACAATAAAAAAATAGACAAAATCTTTCAAAGACAAGAAAAAAGACCAATAGAGTCATCTACTCGTTTAGTATCTGGGTTGACTGAAACCTCATCATGAATGGGTGGCTGTCAAGAAGCCATTTTAGAAACAGGGAAACAGGGAAAAAGTAAAAAATAACACCTGAATCAGATGGAAAATCAGTGGTAACAGGTTTGAACAAAACACCAGTCAAGGAGCATGAATAATTGTATTATTTAAATGTAGAGTTTGTAAGAATTACTGACATATACTTGTAAAAATGGGCACGGAAATTGCTGTAAATGCCATCTATAGGTGTGTACAGACAGTGGATGTCACTGGTTAAAGTTCTTCCAGACTTGTCCATTCAGAGACGCCATAGTAAAATGATGCTACAAATACATACAGCAGGGATGCCCAGCTGCGGTGCTCAATGGCCACAACTCTGCAAGTTTCCCATGTGTCCCTGCTCCAACACAACTGACTCAAACTAATCGCTCATTGTTCAGAACTCCATTAGCTGTTGGATTAATCCAATGGAAGCCAGGTATGTTGGAGCAGGGATACATCAAAAACCTGCTGGACAACTGCCCTTGAGGAGCGACTTTGGGCAACCCTGATATACAGCAAGTAGACATAAATGGTTCATTCTAAGAGAATAAACAAGATAGAGTTAGTTTAATGAAGTGATTAGATAGTTGTAGAAATCCTGTTACACTTTACACCTTTAGAGAAATAATACCAAAACTTGTCATGGTCTCAGGCTGTGTTGAAGAATAAAGGTTGTCTTTCAAGCTTCCTTTTTACTTAATATCCTACATATAAATCTATTTTCAAATATTTTTCTTACGAGTATTTTCCACCACAGTCACTGCTCCTATTTCTGTTCTGCATTAGGTGCCAATGTCTGTCTCACATCTGGGTGTCATCCTCAGTCCAACTGCCAAACGGAAAGGATGAGTCAGGAATTGGAAGTTACCTTCCGCTGTTTTACATCCACTGATCATTCATCCTGGAGTCAACATCTGCTGGAGTCAACATCGAATATGCTCACAACTCGCATGTTTCCTCTGCCACAGGCCTGACCCCTTTTGAGGGTTCCCTTGGTTATCAGCCTCCCCTTTTCCCTGCCGATGAAACAGATATCTCTGTTACCTCGGTTCGACATCACATTTGCCACTGCAGGCACATCTGGATCAACACTGGTTGCCTATCTCCACCGCACCTTGGCTCAGAAAAAAAGATTTGCTGATCGCAAGATGACCCCTGCTCCTCGATATGCTCCTGGCCAGAAGGTGTGGTTGTCGTCCCGTGACATTCCCTTGAAGTCCATGTCCCAAAACCTCTCCCCTAGATTTATTGGTCCCAACAAAATCCTCTCCGTCATCAGTCCCTCTTCTGTCTGTCTTCACCTCCCTGCTCACATGCACATTCATCCAACCTTCCATGTGTCCCAGATTAAGCCCATTCAGGAGAGCCCCCTCTACATCCACCAACAAGTGAAATTCCAAGATTTCTTCTCCATCATACCTCCACTCATTTATCTGTCATTTCAATGAAACAAGCCTCTGGATTTCCCAGAAACCACACTCCTCATTCCTCAATAAAACCTTTTCTAAATCTCCAGGATTTGCTTCTAATGCATGTGGGTCAAACACCTCAACATCATGACACATAGTACTTTGTCCATCTGAATTCAAACTAAGCTGAAGTCTAAACAAAATTAGAAAACTGACAAAAATTAAAATGGATTTGTTAGGTTTAAACCAAAGAAAAGGGTTAATTATGGCAACGGATCTTAAGGGATTCATAGAGTCTGATTTTATATGTTGTTGTTTATAATCTCATTTTACTTGACCGAGTTTTACTTTCTTTGTATTCTTTTTTTTTATTATCTTATAAAATCACTCCATAAACAAGTCTATTTTAATTACAATTTTTACATAAAAATAGTCAAGTGTGACAAACAGAACCAAGGGAGTGAACCCTTTTGCAAGCCACTATATAACCATCTATATTACCAAAATTTAAAGCATGGAACAGAGCAAAGTAAAAACAGTTGAGCATGTTCCTACATTTGAAGTTCCATATCAAAAGGAACTCAATATAGAAGATGAGAGGGATGCAGCACAGCAGTCAGTATTTGCTGAATAAATTTGCAGCAGTATGTGGTCTGCTTGTAGACAGAACATCTCACTCTGTTTGGGTATTTTGGATGGCAGAAACTGCAGCAGGAACATAACTTTGCTAATTTTTTCAGGGGTCATTGAAAAGGCTGTCCATGAAGTGCTTTTTCCATCAGCCTCCATCCTAAATCTCAATATCGCCACCCCTCAAAAAATTACACCTATTTATTTTTGTACCTATACACTGTTGCACTTTGTTTGCTGGATTTTCGGTCTTATGGTGCGTTTTTGTTTTATTCTGGCTTCAGTGAGCATGTAGACCAGCATGGCGAAGTCATGTAGTTCCAATGACTGAAGATAGGAGTGTGTGCAGTCTGAGTCTGTATATGTACATCACTGTGTATACTCATACTCCAACCTCACAAAAAGGGTTCAAGTATTACAAGACCTGATACCCATGTGACAAAACTTAAGCAGTCACAATTAATACATGATGTAAAGATGTTACTCTGAGGAAGTAACATGTTTTAGTTGTTGTTTTTTAACAAATTTAACAGAAACAGTAAAGTTATTGCTTGAGCCATATTAAAATCAGTATTTGGCCTTTTTTCTGAGCGAGAAAATGGTTTCAGGTGCTAAATTCAGCAAAACTACTTTATTTTCCCATTTTATTCAAATCGTTTTCAAGCCTTACAGAAGACGTTCGCATGACGACCCTTCTGACACGTCACACAGTTAACTGCTAAGTCATCACACCTGGCATTCTGGTCCAACCTCCACACCAGTTAACTGTACTGGGATTCATTAGTAGCCTACTTGCTGCTTATCAGCAAGAACTCAATAGGTACGGTTACATGATGTTTTTTTATTCGAAATTAAATAATTTGGAATTAACGTATTCTCCTACGAGTTTACATGAAAATAATAATTCCAAATGAACATGAAACATGTCCTCACTTTATTCCTCTTTAGAGCGGCGGGTTGGTAAGGGTTCTGATTTTACAGAAGTATGACGTATACCGGAAATAAACAAAGTTGGCTCCCTGCTTCTCTTCTTTTCAGTCGTTAACTTGTAAAAACTACATAATAAGTACCAGTGTTGCCTCTAATTTTATTATAAATGTGAAGTAGCAGCTCAACACAAGCATACTACTTCACTTTCTGCAACAACTGAGAAGGAGACGAAAGATAGACCACCGAACACGAGAGACAAAACAAAGTGCGTAATCGGGGCAGGACAAGGTAACGAGCATGCTCAGAACGACTGGAATTAACTTAAGGCGGAATGAAGGTTTACATAATAGAGGAATTAAATATTTCGGAATTAAAATGCGAATAAAAAATTAGAAAATGATTAAGTTTAGGAAAACATCATGGTCTTAGTACCTAAATGTTCTAAAAAAAAAAAATGGAAATAGTATCTATTGTTAGGATTGTTAAAAATGATTTTTTTGATTGAATGATTAGATTTCTTTTTTTTTTTTCGGAAAAATGTCCAGTTTTTCTGATATGCTGGCTCTTAAAAGTCGCTGCTTGTGTTTATTTTCACACTGATGCTTTTTAAAACTAACTTGTGACTTTTTAAGCTGCTTTTTAAGAATGATCTGCCATGTCAATGAGGGTGGGGGGATGATTAACAGTACTTTCTACACTTTCATTATTTCAATTACACGTGTTACAATGATTAATTACACTCCTCAAATTATGATCATTCATTCCAATGCTTATGAAGTCATTAATCTGACGAGACTTTGCATCAACATTTGTTAGATTGTGTGTTCCCTCGGCCTCAAAGTGACTGGAAAACTACCCTCTATCAATGTGATCAGTGAGGCATAAACTGGAAAAGCTGTCTTCTTCAAAGTCCCAAAGGTTTTCTTCATCCATTAAGTCAAACAAGTAAGTGCTTGGTAAATGCTAGTGAATTCTGAGCTACCAGCCTGAAATTTTGTCTTCTGAGCACATCTATCCTGTCTGTCTTTGCATATTTAACTTTGTTTTGTTGCAGATGTGTGCAGAAGCAAATGCAAAACAATGTTAATTAAATGTTTGCTGTTCTAAACCTTTAAAGACCTTGGACATTTGCAAAATTTGAAGCTATAGTTTAATAAAGGTGTGATTTGTTTGTGTTCAATGAGTGCTTCGCCTGTTTTTTTTTAATTTTTTTAATTTTTTTTATTTTTTTTATTTTTTTTTTTTGTCTTGTCCAGCATTTAAGCAAGCAGACTGATGTTCTGGATGCTGTGTTCTGCTGAGCAAATTTATTTTGCCAAGGGGAACTTTTGTAGATGTAATGATCCCCTTGTATTTCTTGATTCTTATTTTATTTTTCAATTTGTTTTGGATAATAGCTTGTATTACAGAGTTTATGCTGCTGGACCCGACCGGAAAGGACAGGAAAGGGGCAGAAAGAGAACAGAAAAGAGAACATAAAAAAACAAAAAAAAAAACAAAAGAAAGAGATCAATGCATACATGTATATGCACATACATACCCACCTACATATATATGTATATACACTCGCACATACATTATATATATACATATATACATACATACATATACACATACATACACATGCATACACACACATGTACACATGCATGCATACATAAAGATAGATATACATACATACATATACACATACATACACATGCATACACACACATGTACACATACATGCATACATAAAGATAGATATACACATACATACACACACATACACATACACTCACACCTATGCGTACATATATACATATCCATACACATACATACATACACATACACATAAGTACACACACATACCCACCCACACACATAAATATATACACCCACACAAGCCAACTCTAGATTCGTGGAGAACAAAACCGTTGACAATCATGAGGACCAGAAACTAGCAAGTTAAGTCAAAAAGACAGAAAGAGAGGTACCTGCTGTTAGTGAATAAACTTGCTGGATGACTCAGTGACTGTGACACATGCAGAACATTCATGCAGAACATTCAGAGTGGAACGTGTTTAGAGAAGAGTGATCATGCCAATGTGACCCCGCCCGCCTACAGCTAGAGGAAGGCCAGGAGAACCCAGAGACCCGGGTAACCGACAGTCACCCCCAGGTACAGATCCCAACCCCCCCACTCCAGAGCCAGCCATGCATCTGCCCAGGAGGTGGCAAAGGAGGTGCCCAACCAGAGTCCCCCGCAGTCAGGGGGAACAGGCCCCAGCAGGCCCAGGCCGGCAAGGGCCGATCCCGCCGGGCACCGGCCACCTAGGGCAGACAGAGCGCAGGCCCCAGGGCCCCAAGAGCCCGTGAGCAGCCCCCCGCCCCCGCAGGCAGAGGGCACAGCCCACACCGACGGAGGACCAAATTTTTTTTTAATCCAGGGACAATCTGAATTCAAGGAAAGCTGCAAATGGTAATATATTAATAGTCCCCTCTTTTGTCTCTTACCTTTCCTTTTGGTAAGCATTTTGTTGAAATTGAGAAGAAAAACAAGTCCAAGATGGAGGAATGAAACCATGTGCAGAACTGCTTTCCCTCCCAACCAATAAGGCTGGTCTAACAAAATCATGACATTAGCGGAGCTTTTTGACACCACACCACTGGCTACTTGAGTTGGCAGCTCAACCAGGCCAGTTGTGCTACAGAAGCTTCTCAACAGAGCTGGCATAGGTTCAAATCCTGCAATGCAGGACTTTGCTGCATGTTATTACTCTCTCATTTACCTTTTTCCTGTCAAAATCTCATCCAGCTAATGTCAGATATAGTTTATAGAACCCAAAGTAAAATAAAATAAAATAAAATACCTCGAGTTACATACGAAATATAATTCATAACATAATGAACTGAGCTGATTTGAGCTACAGTGGATCTAAAATACTTGGATTATTATAATATAAATGTTGTTTTCCTTGCAGCTTTTCCTCCTCAAGGGGTTGCCACAGCAAATCATCAGCTTCCAACTACCAAACTGGTACAGAAGCCCCATTCGCACGGTCCGGGCTTGGGACCGGTACTTCCCCTTGGGGTTGCAGCAGTAGGGGAGCAGGACTCTAACTGCTGAACTTCAAGTCACAGCACAACTTGATGATAATATTAATAATAAAAGGTTATTTAAAGCACCTTCCAAAAAAAAACCCAAGGACAATTTACAGTTGTACTGATTTTGATTCCAAGATACTTGTTGTTTTGTTGTTTGTTATGTTTAACAACAAAACATTATATTTGGACATTTATAATTGTATTAGATTGTAATTAGATCTTTATGTGCTCTGTTTAGGCACATAAGATTACATATACGCATTATTAGTCATAAGGGATTACACTGTCAGGCACTCATGAGCTTTTTGGAACGGACAGTTTTAGAAAATCCAAGAACAACTTTATGAACTTTCTTTAAAAAAAAAAAAAAAAAAAAAAAAAAAAAGGAAATCTTCATCCACTGTTTAAATCCTCATCAGTTTCCGTTGGCCAACAGTGCTGTGATGAGTTATTCTCCATCTGCTGGGAGGTGGAGTTGAGCGGGGAGGGGGAGGCAAGCAGTTGGGATTCTCACAAAGTAAAGAAATCCTTCAGATGCATGCTTGCTTCATATTGGTTGTGTGATAATTGCCAAAACTGAGCCATGTCGGAGGCCCATCATTTCCAAAGCTCAGAAAGAATCAGTTACATGTAAATCTCTTTGTGTGTTTTATCAACGTTGTTGTGAGGACACTTGATTAAGATGAGACACTCTTAGAAAGAGTCAAGATTTTATTTGATGTACCCAAAATAAAACTCAGAATATTCACCATGAAACTTAATGCAAACACTTCTTTTTATCATAATCACCTTTTTGGTTTGACTTTCTTTCTTAGAGACAATCATTTCTATATTATGCTAATATATTGGCAGAAAACACTTCCCTCAATACTGCTGGATCACAGTCATCGCTGACAACCTTAATTTGAGCAGTAAGCAGTCAGACACACATCTGAGCTGTTATGTGTTGATTCAGTTGATTGTGCTCCACTTCACTATTTGGTTATTAGTTAGTATCAGCTCTCGATACGTCAAGTCTCAGAACCTGCAGAAGTCCTGATTTACCAGCTGAGACATAAATGAGCATATAATCAACAGGTCAGCAAGCAGCAGGGTTTGCCCTACAGTAAGGCTGCATGGATCAATACTGATATTAATAGTAATAAAAAGGCTAGTATCAGTGGGATGACATGGATATTTTTCTTGCAGATGGCTTCGGGACCGAAAAGCCAAAGAATGTGCATAAGAGCTAACCAATGGCAGGTTGTGCTTATGTTTAGCTATTTTGCTCTGTTGACAACTTTGTAATGTTGTTGATTATATCAGGGTTGTGTGGCTCCAGTCCTCGAGGGCCGCGGTCCTGCAAGTGTTCAGAGTTTCCCTGCTGCAACGCACCTAAACTGAAATCAAATCAGTCTGCTAATTAAGTCAGATAGGTATCAGGATGTGTTGCAACAGGGAAACTCCCAACACTTGCAGGATTGTGGCCCTCGAGGACTGGAGTCCCACCCCCGTTTTACATTGTTCACAAACAAAAATGCTTTAATTTAAATGTATTATCCAGTTTGTCAATAAATTTTTCTGTTGATTTTCTAAAGTCCTCATATTGTTTTATTATAGGCCTAATCATGATCAATAATTAAGGGTAAAAATTATAAAATGGTTGTGAAATTTAAATTTAAAAAATTATTGATATTTTATTGGTGTCTGTATCAGTATCAATATCGGTATCAGAGATACTTGCCCTGGAATTACTTGGTACTGAACCGATACAAAAATTTGTAGTATTGTCCAGCTCTAGTGGAGAGGTCACCAGTCAATCACAGAGAGACACACAACTATTCACGCTAACACGATTGTCTTTGAAAGGGGAAAGAAGCTGGAGCGCCTGAAGAAAACATGTAAACTCCACAGACAGTTTTAACCCCTCCCCTTAGTCTGAACTGCTCCCTAGCAAAGGCTTGAACCAGGAACAGTGCTAACCACCACATCACCCTGCAGCCCAGATTTCACAAATGTCCTCAAAATTTGATCTTGATTTGTTTGCTGTGAAGAAAATGGTAAATGGTAAATGGACTTGTACTTCTATAGCACTTTTCTAGTCATACAGACCACTCAAAGCGCTTTACACTACTTGTCACATTCACCCATTCACACACACACTCATTCTACACAATCATACCCCGATAGGCACATCGGGGGGCAGTTTGGGGTTCAGTGTCTTGCCCTAGGACACTTCGGCATTTCAGGGGAAGCCTGGAATTGATCCCTCAACTTACCTGTTGAAGGACAACTGCTCTTCCTCCTGCTCTTCCTCCTGAGCTACAGCCGCCCCAAAATCAATGATTACCTAATGAGACAGATGCATCTTGATCCGCTAAAACAAGAATGGAAAAAAAAAAGAAAATTACCATTTTGTTTGGACAAGATTTAAATATTTAACATGAGATCAGGTTGTTTCTGCAGTTGGTATATTAGGTAGGATTGAATGTTTTGTTTACCCTGCCATGGCAACGCCTTTAGTTTCACTAAATAAATCTTAATTCCACCTGGCTCGTTGTTCTTCCTCCTCACCTTCAACCACGAATCATGACAGATTACGCGCTGACAGAACCTTTTAAAAGCATCAAATCTTTAACATTTCTGTAGATACTGATGTGACACAGGAGCTCAGATTTTTTCTGACTAGGACAGCTTTTGGGGGGAAAAAAGCTCCTCACTGCTTTTCTCCATCAAAGCAGCGAGTCTGATCATTACACTCGGTCAAATATCTACATCTCCCAAAGGATAAAATCACACCAGAAGCTCAGAATGAAGTCCCATCTGTTCAAACAGATGTAGGAATTACATACATACTGCATTACCTGCAACTGTTGAACCTTTATAAGGGTCCAAGAGGGAGACAATAAACAAAGGCCTCTCAGTTATTATTGATTAAAACGTACTCGTACTGAAATTATGAGAATTATACTAGATTCTGCAACTTTAGGTGTTCTTTGCAGACACTTAGAGGACAGAGTGTTTGGTTTTAACAGTGTTATTAGCTTGTAGTCTGCTGATCAGACTGCATACATTTCTAAATCTAACATGAAACATTTTTGTTTCTAAAAAGAGCATCATTCTTGAGATGACAGAGGAAAACAGGCAGCTATATGATTGATTTCAACAGTCCGCATACAGCTAGTTTTTGTGTGAAATATAAAATGCTGGTGTGCACACACATTGGCGTCATGATGTCTAAACTGTGGACATATTACTCTAAACCTTTTTATTGCGTAAAGAAAATATTAATCAAGTTTTAATGCAGCTTGTCTGTTAACGTTGGCTTGTGTCCTCTTTCTCCGCGGCTCAGCTGAGTTCAGTTTCTGATGACTAAGACTGAGAGAGACTGTTCACTAGAGACCCTGCTCGCACCCCCCCACCTCCACCACCTCCACCACCACAGCCACCTGCTTGTCATGAACGAAGTCTTTGTGATTGACACAACTATCTCATCTGGCTTCCCCTCACGTCCAGTAAACACACTGGCAAAGAAGCGGCGAACGAATCCGTTACATGGAAGCAGATGATAAACTTGACTGTAAAATGTTCTCAAAGGTGGTATTTTAATTTCTGCTGGAAATCGGCACAATAAAATTTCTTCCTGGTGGCAAATTATGGCTCCTGTCACCAACTCATAGCTCTCCTTCAAATCGTGTGAAACATCATAACGTGATTTACTTGTTGTTCATCTTATTTATTACTCTTCATTTTCTCCAGTTTTTCTTTTTTTCCTCCTCTTCTGTCTTCCTTTTTGTATGTGCTTCAAAAGAAAATGTGTTTTTCTTTTAAATAACAGCTATTGAAGGAATAAATAACAGCAGTCATGTGTCACCAAGCTAAATGGTACAGCAGGCATCGGTGTACATTCTTCTCAGAGACCTCACTTTAAAGAAACAAAAGAAAAGAAAGAAGAAAATAATGTGATAAAGATGCATGAGCACAATTAGGTAAATTTGAACTTTTTTAAAAGTGTCAAAGTATTATCAGTAATGTCATGTTGCATAAAAATACCAGGTATTTCATGTGGAAAAAAGGTTAATAAACTTAATCAATTATTACAAGATTGTTTACCAATTAATGACAGCATACATTTAGCTGTCTGCTTTCTCGATGCTGGAAGGATGTGAGCAAGGTGAACATATATGATTTGGCATATTGAGAAGAAATGGATTAATGTTACACAGAGTACATATTTAAACCTGGTGGACTATTGGACCCACTGAAAAATATCTCAGTTACATCCACAGGGCTGTGCAACTGGGAGCTCACAAGCCAGAACCGGCCCATCAGTCAACTTGTACCGTGACATTGTCCATGTACTATTAAATAGTAAATTATCAGTTTAATAGCAGCGTCTCGACTTTGCAAAATTTTGTGTTACAAAATGCCACTGCTGCTTCGGGATGGGATATGCTTGCTGCTGTTAGCAAAGCGTCAACCTACAGCACGCTATGTATCATGGCTGCCAAGCATTCCTAAGCGCTCGTTTGGCACGTAGGCCGCTTACGCTGATGCAAGGCAACGTGTCGCGTGTAACTTGCAATTATGACCTGAACACAGGAGCTCATGTGAACAATGTGAACAAGAGTATGAACACAACATCAGAAGTAAACACGATAGCAGACACTTTTGAGGAGCAGCTCCCAGATCTTGTCATAGAAATACAATGTGACCAGCAGATAACCTTTTTTACTATTTCAGAGTCCAAGTTGTTTTTACTTTCTGTTTGACATTTAGTTTGGCTGCTTGGCTATAATTTTCATGTTCTTGTTAAGCTGCCTGACCGATGAGACATTTTTAGTTAGATGGCAAGAACATAACAAATTTCTCTTTACACACTTAATAGCATGTTTTAAAGCCAGTTATTGTAAATCAAGGCAAAGCAGTACAGAACACTGTGTAACTGTGAATTATTATTGTGATAAACAAGTTTAAAACAGCCACTTGGTTTTCTGTTGCCAGTGTTAATTTGTTACGTATATACGGGAGCACGGAGCGACCACCCAAGTTTAAAAACATTTGGGAGCACAAGTTTAAGATTATAATGTTATCATTTTTATACGTATTGCCTTGCTGTCTTAATACAAAAGTGAAAATTCTATATGCAACATGCACCACAGGGACATGAATACATCCTCCCAGGTTTACACAGTATCCTCCAAACTTCACTTTTTGTACTTCTTTTTTTTTTTTACATTAAAACTTTTGTTATAATCTGTTAGTCTGAAGCTTTTTTGTTAGAGTGACAGCTCTATGCTTCGGCAGTCTTTATTTAAAAAAGAAAACTAGACGAGAAACTAAAGCTTCAAAGTCCAGCAGCAGGCTAGCTTTTGGCAGCTTCATGCTAATAGCATGCTATGTTTACAGCTTTGAAATTATAAGTTTTTTTCTGGTCAGAGGTTGCCTCAAGTTTATCAACTTGTATATTTTGGGTGGAAAAAAGGCACAAAAAAGATCCATTTACTCTGAAAGGAAAATAGAATGCCTCTGTTAAACTCCTGTCAGCTGTATGCTAACAACTTGTGATAGCTGCAGCATGTCTTGTCAAGAGCGATGACTTTGTTCTTAAATTGAGTAAAAGAAAGACACTTGTTTGACATCATCATGCTAAAATAGATTTTTATGCTGAGATTTCAGCACAAAAGCAAAGATAATCATTACTGCATTTTTCTGTCACACTGCTTTTTGCACCGCACACTTCCCTCAGCTGTCCTCCCCCTGCCCTGATTCTTTACCTTTTTTTTTCTTTGAATCTTTTTTAGTTCCTCCTAAGTTTGTTTTTATCTCTCCGAATCCATTCCCCCTCCTATCTTCCGCTGATTCTCTCTCTACCTTTCCTCACTCTTTCTTTCATGCCTCCCTCCCTTCCTTTCCATGTAGGCTGTGTGATATGTAAATGCACAGACAGCTGCTCTTGTTCTCCGAGTTTTGATTCAGCCATCGGCATAATTAACAGCTCTGCGAACTGTGACTCATCCTAAACTAGGTGAGAGCTGCACTGTTAGCCAATAAGTACACTCTTTTTCTTCTCTACATGCAACACACATATAGCATAGAGTATTAATTCTGGTATTTCAGACACCAGTGTACCCATCCCCTTAACTAATTGTATGAAATTTGGGGTCATCTTGCAGCAACTCACTCCCCCCCACCCTCCTCAGACTACACCTTGCAGTAACTTATCTGCTCCTTGGCTCGCTCTCTCTCTCCCCAAACCTACTTATCTCTTTAATGGGTATATCAATTAACATGTGAAACTGGGACCTGAAGGCCCGTTAGAGAATAAGTGCAACAACATTTTAAGCCACAGAGGAGAGCGCCCAAACACTCCTCTGCTTACGCCGCTGTACTTTTTATCTCCTCATGTTTTCCTTACATGTGACGCTTCTGTTCTGCAGAGAAAAGTGATTCATTTTGTGAATGTTTTCTCAGTTTAAACTTTCATTGTCAGAAATTGTTAAAGGTTGGTAATTCACCTCTGTAAACTTCATTTGGTTTGCTGAAAGCTTACACTATGGTCTGAAAGTGTCACAGGTACAGGAATTTGACAAGAAAGAAAAATGTTTCTTTCGCCTTTAAAATGATCCAGAGGAAAAAGCAATAAAAAGAAAAAAACAAGTACTGTCATCACATCACCATTTATTTTTTTTACATATTTTTGTACCGTGGATCATTTGTTTCACAATAACTTCATGAATCTTTTTACTCATTCCCTTCCTGCTAAATTACATGAAACAGAAAAAGTAACAGAGCCCAGTGACAAATAGGGCTTTTATGACTTTATTGCGTATGTTTTTAAATTATTACTATTATTATTATTTGATGCCAGATAAAGGCTTTCATAAGTCACCAAAAAACTTAAATGGGAGTTCAGAACAAGCTGCCTCCTTTACTCAATAATTATGTGAAAACCTAGAAAGTATGTAAGTCAAATATCCAATCCTGTTATCGATGCCACTGAGCTTAATTAAACCACTGCAGAGCAGGTTTTCAATGTGCACAAGAAGCACAAGAGACTCATAGATGCTCTTTTTGAGCACTTACCAGACAAGATTATTCACAATGATTTAGTATGTTCAATGTCAGGCATTTTAGTACACTTCCAAAAGAAAACTGAGTATTGAATGTGGTTACTTTATACACAGAAAGAGCCAGAATCAAGTCAATATTTGAACAACTGGTACATCACAAAAGATGTACCAGTAGATCAATTGGTGACTGGAAACGGTTGGTTTATTGCTTGACTGGCCATGAAATGAGCAGGCATAATTATCAGCTAGAAGGGCAGTGATCCCTAGCTTTACAATTTACGTGTTAAAGTGCCTCAGGGGACTTATCTATGGGAGGATATGTATTAGAGTTATGATGTAAATTTAAAAAAAAAAATGGGAAGTTAAAATGAGCTAAATGTTGTGGAAGCAAAAGGCACAAATTATGTCTTTCACGAAACAGAGTGGGGAATAATGCCTCATATTTTTTAAGAAACTGTCATCAAAGCTCAGCAGCACTGGCATATTCAAATTTAGGAGAGACAGCAACCTAATTTAAGCAGGGTTTTTTTCTGTGTCTTAAATGTTTTGGAGAAATTTAAACTGAAATCATTTGAGATATTGCATCACCTTCCAATTGTGCTTCTAAAAGAAATCTCAGTAAAAGATATATTTTGAATCTATAGTTGAGTTTTCTATTAGAAAAAAGGAGCACAAAAATGTCTATGTTTGCATTTGAATCTTTACAAGTAGCATCATTGCTTCTCTGAGTGATCAGATCAGAAACTGTGGTCCTTGAGTTCCACTGTCCCGTAGGGAAACGTGTTAAACCTGCAGGACAGAAAGAACCAGAGTTTTAGATTCCTGATTTACATTAGTCTGTCCAATTATATATTAGAGGATGTGCTCTGATATTAGGTTCTTTACTGGGATCCAATTCTATTCTCTTTCTGAGCCAAAAGGATCAGTTATGAATCAGCATAATTAATGTATAAATGGAGCAGCACAGAGACTAAATGATTATAAAAACAAAATACTGACCTCACAGCAAATTCTTACACATGTTCTGAAAAAGGTACACAAGTGTCTTTGCCATTGTCTTTTGCACATGGTGGCATTCCACAAAATGCCTAAATAAAGTCCCATTATTGCTTTTACTATAAATTCCAGCTGGCCAGATCAGAGTTGTTTTTCTAAACCTAACCACAAAGCTTTCTTGCATGAACCACAACATGAGCAATAACTTCCCTAAAACACTTAAAACATTATTGGATTAAGACTTTCAGTAGTTGTGTTTCAATCATACCTTGTCAGACTGTGGTGGCCATACTGTCACTGAATGTGACGATTCAAGTATCCACCATGATAGAGCTCTTAAATGGTTCCTTGTTGGAGAGGTTTCCATGGTATGAGACTATTATTTCAGCACATTGCCCACCATCTCACAATGCTTTGTTTGCATTGGCTCAGACATTGCTTCCGCTTCAAACCCTTTAAAACATACAATTAAAACATTTAGGTACACTGCACTGAACCTCTAATGAAGTCAAAGGTCAGGTTAAAGCACATAGCTGATTACTCTCATGTCTATTATACTCAGGTTGGATCAACACTGACATGTCCTGCAGCCCGTTCGTCAGGTACTAATTCAGAGAACTGGTTGGCCACCATCACAAGCTTAAAAAGAACCACAATAAATGAAATATGGATGTTTACCAAGCAGCATAAGGTTGATTCAGATATGTTTGTGATATAATGTTTGATCTAGCGCTTGGAACATAACATGAGCCAAGGATCTATCAGATTTGAGCTCTGCCTGTCTTTGTGTGCACACATTTCTACTTGCATGCATGAGAAAGTGCACATGTGTTGTCTTTTCCCCCTCCTTTTATGGCGTTGAGACATTTTTTTAAATTATTTAAACCATGTTGCTTTGGTACCCCCTGAGCTTTCAAACCCCTGGGTGGTCGATATGGCCTAGTTTTTGAATTTCCTGCTGCACACAGAGATGCACATAAACAACTTGCACACATACAATGCACCGTCAGCCCTACCGTACTTGCACAGCACACGTACACGGCAATAGCAACCCTGTAAGCAAATCGATGGAACATGTATGACAATGCTGTATTTTTACTTTTTAAAGGGGCAAAAAGAATCATCTGTGGAGGAAAAGGAAGGGTTCATTGAGATGAGTTGGAAAAAAATGAAGAGGAGGGGAATAAAGTATAATAACGTGCCAGTTTATGGAGCTGAGCCAAGACACACACTGAATATTCTGTGGTGGTTCTTTTCTGAGCCGGTTATTGTTGCATTAAAAATATAATGCCAAATATGTCCCAGTGTCTGGCTTGCCTTAATGATGACGGCCCAGGGGGGATGGATAATTAAAACCCAGGGATAAGGAGCCTATACAGCTTTAAATAGTCTTATTCAATGGTATTTTAAAGAAAATTAATGGAAGAATAATTTGGACTGCTTAACGAGGAGCAGGCAGAAAAAATGTTTGGCTTTCTGCAAATGTTCTAACATTTAAAATGAACTACTCAACACACTAATTCAAGTAATCTCAAGCATCCACCTTATTTATTATGTAATTATGTTTATTTGTTTACATACCCCAAAAACCTTTGTGGTCTGACACTGTTTCATACAGATGGTGGACCTCATTCAGATTGTATGGATGCTTATAAGCCAGAACTAAGACAATATGTAAATATAAACAATACCATCCAAGTTGGCTTTGCCCCCCCATCTTTTGTGACCCTTTTTTTAAGCTTTCGGCTTATTAGAAGGTATCCAAACAGTAAATTCTTCTGGTTCAAAGACAGATATCCAGATCAAGACTGGAAATCTGTAACACTTGTGGTTGTCAACTGCTTACAAACTGCAGAGGAAGATGATGGTAACTGATGAAGCGCATGAGCAAAAAGGAGAAGCTTTGAAAGTTAATGCAACTATCCCCAAATTGGGAAAGTGCCTCCAGTAAGTTCCACCGTCCTCTTTGTAGGTCTTTAATACGATAAAGTATTCCATAGAACGATCCGGCTGTGGTAGAGGACCATAGGCAGGAAAAGGTGATTGCCCACATTGGAACTTGTGATATTTTATATAAAGTAGTCTACAAAAGTCTCTTCTTTTTTTTATAATCTTTTCCTCGGGGTCCAGCCTCCTTTGGGATATTTTAAATGAAATCAAATGGATAATGCTTTATTAATCCCCTCAGGGAAGTCATAATATAGTAAAGCAGTCTCAAGCTAAAGTTCTCCAGGTTACTTGAAAGGACATTGGCTGCTTTTTCATTCACTTTCAGTCCTGTCCGTGTACTTCACCAATTTGCATAACGCAGCATAATATGCCACTGTGTGTGGAAAAATCTGAAGAAGCTGGACAAGTGGAGGACAGTATTAGTGCCAGGCCTAAAAAGTGCCTATTGCAGATTAACCATATATATGAAGATGATGTCCTTAAAGACACACAACAGAACTTTTGCCATTTTCCCAATCAAGCGGCCCAACTGCAAATTTTGCATCCATCTTGCACCCTGTCTGACCTGTTAACTCTCTCCAGCCAGACAAAGATGATATTACGATGACGCTTATTTTATCATTTTCTCTCTTTTAATCTTCATGCATTTCTTTCTAGAATCACCAACAGTGCGTGTTAAAAACAGACAGTGTGTTTTCTAGTGTGAAGCTGCTGCAACGTCACACAGTGTCCGAGATGATAAAGTTGTATAGTGCAGTTTCTCAGCCTTGGGACACTGCTGGGAAGCAGCAACGCCAGAAATACACATGATAGATGTCACTGTGTCATCTAACAAGTTCAAGATGCAGAGTTTTAAGGTAATGTGTCTTCAAGAAGTGTGAAAGAGGCTAAAGATGAATGTCACTGTATGCCAAGTTAAATTTTTTTTGTTGTTTTTTATGGTGTTTTATTTGGGTTACGGGGCCTTATTGGCATTATGGTGATGCATTTTGTTATGGTACCGTATTTGTGTCATGGTACCAAATTGTTGTTATGGTACCGTATTTGTGTTATGGTGCCTTATTTGTGTTATGGTACCATATTGGTGTTATGGTACCGTATATGTGTTATGGTGCCTTATTTGTGTTATGGTACCATATTGATGTTATGGTACCATATTGGTGTTATGGTTCCGTATTGATGTTATGGTACCGTATTGATGTTATGGTACCATATTGGTGTTATGGTACCGTATTGATGTTATGGTACCAAATTGTTATTATGGTACCGTATTTGTGTTATGGTGCCGTATTTGTGTTATGGTACCATATTGGTGTTATGGTACCATATTGGTGTTATGGTACCGTATTGATGTTATGGTAACATATTGGTGTTATGGTACCGTATTGATGTTATGGTACCATATTGGTGTTATGGTACCGTATTTGTGTCATGGTACCAAATTGTTGTTATGGTACCATATTGGTGTTACGGTACCGTATTGATGTTATGGTAACATATTGGTGTTATGGTACCGTATTGATGTTATGGTAACATATTGGTGTTATGGTACCGTATTGATGTTATGGTACCATATTGGTGTTATGGTACCGTATTGGTGTCATGGTACCAAATTGTTGTTATGGTACCATATTGGTGTTATGGTACCGTATTGATGTTATGGTAACATATTGGTGTTATGGTACCGTATTGATGTTATGGTACCATATTGGTGTTATGGTACCATATTTGTGTCATGGTACCAAATTGTTGTTATGGTACCGTATTTGTGTTATGGTGCCTTATTTGTGTTATGGTACCATATTCATGTTATGGTACCATATTGGTGTTATGGTACCGTATTGATGTTATGGTACCATATTGATGTTATGGTACCATATTGGTGTTATGGTACCGTATTGATGTTATGGTACCAAATTGTTGTTATGGTACCGTATTTGTGTTATGGTACCAAATTGTTGTTATGGTACCGTATTTGTGTTATGGTGCCTTATTTGTGTTATGGTACCATATTGGTGTTATGGTACCGTATTGATGTTATGGTACCATTTTGGTGTTATGGTACCGTATTTGTGTTATGGTGCCTTATTTGTGTCATGGTACCAAATTGTTGTTATGGTACCATATTGGTGTTACGGTACCGTATTGATGTTATGGTAACATATTGGTGTTATGGTACCGTATTGATGTTATGGTAACATATTGGTGTTATGGTACCGTATTGATGTTATGGTACCATATTGGTTTTATGGTACCGTATTTGTGTTATGGGGCCGTATTTGTGTTATTGTGCCATATTTGTGAGGTATTAACTCCATTATCTCTGTTCTCAGTTGCCTCTCCCTACAGTATCTTCTGTAACTTTGTTAAGACTGATAGCATTCAGTTGTTTGTTTTTCTCCCATGTCCTCTGGCAAACTCAGTTACAACCGGGTGATTCATGAAAGAGAGTTAAGATTGACAGATGGATACAGATACAACCGAGGGTGCATAGCAATAAGATTCATCACCTCAAAATCCAGGTTTAGATCTAAATCTACTGAAGAGTTGAATCCCAGGGTGTCTTAACTAAATGCTCTAAAGCCTACACAGCTTTCAGAAGCAAAAGAAAGAGCCTGAAACTTTAAATCCAGAGAATAAAGGCTTTATAATATGCACTCCTGCCCTTCTTTATGACTTCCTACATGTGGCCTTTCATGAAGAAATGAAAATGATCCTAGGGATTCATAACACAGTGGCACACATATCTTCCATCAGTGTTGCATCTTTCTGGTAACAATCTCATACACACATTTCACAAAAGTACAAAATTAGAGAGCTGAAACCACACATTGTGGAAGCACAGATCAATACTTCAATACACATATCACAAAAGCACCCAAATGAAACCACATACACTAGGCTCCACGAAGTTGCATGAGTACAAAGCTGGCACACACACACATACAATGCACACACTTCATCCCACATGCTCTGCAAATAGAGAGCAGGATGTTGCCGACATTTGGGTGCATGGACAAACAAGAGATGTTCCTTGTGAGAGAGAGGGAGAGTGAGAAAGTGAGCAGGGAAGGGTGAATGAGAGATAGACTCACTCACACACACACACACACGTACAGGAAAAGAGAACTGGGGGTAGGTGGACAGATGAAGTGGTGACTCAGGAATGAGATATGAAAAGAAAAGATTCAGCACTTGGAATGGTTTTCCTCCTCCTTCCCACTGTCTCCTTTCTCCAGAAAGGTAAAGGCAGTCTCAGTCTTTTCCCAACAAACTGCATCCATCCCATCTGATCTCTGTGCCGTACCGTTCCGCTTTCCCTTTTTTCCCCTTGGTTCTTTCCTCTTATCTGCCGCTCTTACCTCGTGAGTAGCAGCTGTCACCAAGCAGTCAGGTTTGCAGTTAATAAAATAAAAATATTCACGAGATGAGACACAATTCCTCTACTGGAAGAATTCTTAATGTGGAAGTATAATGCAGATGTCAGGTACTGAACAGTCAAATAAAATATGATGATGGTTTGCACAGCTGGCTCACAGAAAGAAAGAAAAAAAGACCAGCTTGAAAATTAGATATGGCTCAAGTTAATACTTTTTATCATAGTTCTGAAACTAACTTTTCATAAGAGGACTTTTAGTGTGCTAAAGACTTTTTAATCACTTTTGGTGGAAAGAAGTATTCGTGTATTTAATAGAAACTCAATATGTTGCTCAATATTGGTATAGTTCTCTTTTTTTTAACATTGTAATCTACTCTGAGGATTTCCCAGATAAAAAGCTTCCATCTGAGGTGGGTTTGGCGGTGGTCATGGAGGGGAATGATGTTGAGGTGGTGGAGTCATCCACATACTTGGGCCTACATCTGGACAAGTTAGACTGGACTGACATAAAGGGGTAGAGCAGGGTGTACTGCCTGAAGAAGCGGGCCTTCTTTAAAATCTGCATTAAGCTCCAGTTGATGTTTTCCCATTCATGTTTGTTCCCAGCATACTGCTCTATGCTGTGATGTCCTGGGGAACGGGCACTAAAAAAAGGGACGCAGACACTGAAGAGGCTTCTCCAGAGAGCTGGCTCTGTGGTTGGACGAGGCTCAGGAAGTAATGTTGGATTAAAAGATCATGACCACAGTCAGACAAATCCTGGAGTGCAACAGAAAATCCTTTGACACCTCCTTCACAATGCAGAGGAGTTTCTTCAGCAACTGGCTCCTGTCACTACAGTCTCATTTCCACCAACAGGTGCAGGTCAGGGCAGGTCTGCACAATCTTTTCTAAGTATCTTTCTTTAATCTGGCTTGTTGGTAGGGGTTCTGCACTGGAGCCATATGGCTTGGGTGTGGGCCCTGGCCTGCATCAGCCTGTGACTGTGTCTCTGGTGGTCATTCCTAGGGCAACTCCTGATGGTGGATTGATCCCCAGGTGTCGTTTCATTGTCTTTAAGCCCATCTTTGTTGTATTTAATTCACATTTCAGCAATAGACTTGTTTAAAAGGTAGGTGGAGGACTTCCATCTGCCACCTGCTTGCATGTGGAGGGTGGGGGGTTGGGGGGGCGGGACAAGGAGAATAACAGTTTTCCACCCAAATGTGTCCTGTTGGGCTGTTTGTTCATTCAGGTCATTATAGCCTATAATTACCGTTATGGAATATGCAGCCTCTAGTGTGATGAAAGCTAATAAATTTGAGTTGTAAAAGTTGTCATCAGTGAAGGTAACATTATGATAACATAGGTTTAAAAATTATATATGATCATTCTTTAATACATGAATAAGTGAAGCTATAACGTTATCCTATCCAGGAAGTGATAAAGATTCATGTGACTTTTGTCACAAGGGGGGGACCCAGAAGGCAGAGATGGGAGCCAGAGATGCAGAAACTAGACTTTTAAGGTGAGCGAACTAAAGGCAGCAAAAACAGGCGGCTAACAGAAACCAACACCAGGAGACTCGTGTGATGATCCTGCAACATTGAACTGAAACAGAGCGCTAGAAATACAGACAAAGACAGAACAAAACACAGGTGAAATGAATCAGCTAATTGAGTCCAGGTGAAAACTATGAACAGGAACAAAGGCTACAGAGGAAACTAGACAAAACACTACAAAATAAAAAGAGGAAACTAGAACTAAAGGCCCAAGATAAACACAAACCATGACAACTTCCATGAAATTTAGGGTCAAGTTGTAAAAGTTAGTGGCGCAGCAAAATAAAAACCAAACAATCTTCTTCTTTCCTTTTTTTTTCTAATAACAACCAACTAATGTGATGTTATCCTTGCCAGGAAGTCTTAAAAGTATTTGAAAATTATGATCTTCTTAAGTGAACTGCACTGTAAGTCTTGACCTTGTGTCTGGATAGAATGGATGATCTGAGGTGTTTCACGTTACCAACTTAGCCAGTACTCCTTCTTACCTACTTGGAAGGATGATGTGGTTTCCCAAAGAAGACAGAATCAATCCCATGCATCATATTTCCATCTTATTTAGGAAGCAATACTTAATGGAGTGCATTTACAGGACGAATTCAAATGTAAAACAGATACATATATGATCATGTCATGTCATTACTTGTTAAAAAGTAATGACATCTGGCTGCAGGAAAACAAACTGCATCATTTATGCTTGTGTAGACAGGGGGAATGTTTATTTGGTCATTAAGTTTTAGCAAATATCAGAAACTTTGTGTTTTAATATCATTTCAAAAGATGGATTGTGCCATTCATCTTTAAAATGAACTAATCTTGAACCAGCCTTTATTAACATTGTAAAAAACAGCTTTTGGGTGTAGAAGTACATCACATCTGATTGGTCATGGTAGGGGAGAATCTTGGATTTGAGTTTTTTCCAGTTGGATATGCAGGTGGTAAATAAATGTTAGAAGATACATGAGATACTTCACAGTTCTGTAGCTTTGTGCTGGAAAGTTCCGGGTTTCTTTGATAAGGCAAGTGCACCTTTAGGAGCAGGAAGATACCAAAGGAATATACACTGCTCAAAAAAATAAAGGGAACACTTAAACAACACAATGTAACTCCAAGTCAACCACACTTCTGTGAAATGGAACTGTCCACTTAGGAAGCAACACTGACTGACAACCAATGTCACATGCTGTTGTGCAAATGGAATAGACAACAGGTGGAAATTATAGGCAATTGGCAAGACACACCCAATAAAGGAGTGGTTCTGCAGGTGGTGACCACAGACCACTTCTCAGTTCCAATGCTCTCTGGCTTTCTTGGTCACTTTTGAATGCTGGCGGTGCTTTCAGTCTAGTGGTAGCATGAGACGGAGTCTACAACCCACACAAGTGGCTCAGGTAGTGCAGCTCATCCAGGATGGCACATCAATGCAACCTGTGGCAAGAAGGTTTGCTGTGTTTGTCAGCGTAGTGTCCAGAGCATGGAGGCGCTACCAGGAGACAGGCCAGTACATCAGGAGACGTGGAGGAGGCCGTGGGAGGGCAACAACCCAGCAGCGGGACCGCTACCTCCTTCTTTGTGAAAGGAGGAACAGGAGGAACATTGCCAGAACCCTGCAAAATGAGCTCCAGCAGGCCACAAATGTACATGTGTCTGCTCAAGCACTCAGAAACAGACTCCATGAGGGTGCTATGAGGGCCCGACGTCCACAGGTGAGGGTTGGCTTACAGCCCAAGACTGTGCAGGACGTTTAGCATTTGCCAGAGAACACCAAGATTGGCAAATTTGCCCCTGGCGCCCTGTGCTCTTCACAGATGAAAGCAGGTTCACACTGAGCACATGTGACAAACGTGACAGAGTCTGGAGACGCCGTGAAGAATCTTCTGCTGCCTGCAACATCCTCCAGCATGACCAGTTTGGCAGTGGGTCAGTAATGGTGTGGGGTGGCATTTCTTTGGAGGGCCGTACAGCCCTCCATGTGCTCGTCAGAGGTAGCCTGACTGTCATTAGGTACCGAGATGAGATCCTCAGACCCCTTGTGAGACCATATGCTGGTGCAGTTGGCCCTGGGTTCCTCCTAATGCAAGACAATGCTAGACCTCATGTGGCTGGAGTGTGTCAGCAGTTTCTGCAACGCAAAGGTATGGATGTTATGGACTGGCCTGCCCTTTCCCCAGACCTGAATCCAGTTGAGCACATCTGGGACATCATGTCTCGCTCCATCCACCAACGCCAAGTTGCACCAAAGACTGTCCAGGAGTTGGCGGATGCTTTGGTCCAGGTCTGGGAGGAGATCCCTCAGGAGAATATCCGCCGCCTCATCAGGAGCATGCCCAGGTGTTGTAGGGAGGTCATACAGGCACATGGAGGCCACACACACTACTGAGCCTCATTTTGACTTGTTTAAAGGACATTACATCAAAGTTGGATCAGCCTGTAGTGTTTTTCCACTTTCATTTTGAGTATAACTCCAAATCCAGACCTCCATGGGTTTATACATTTGATTTTCATTAATAATTCTTGTGTGATTTTGCTGTCAGCACATTCAGCTATGGAAAGATTAAAGTATTTAATGAAAATATTTCATTCATTCAGATCTACAACGTGTTACTTTAGTGTTCCCTTTATTTTTTTGAGCACTGTATAATGCAACGATAACTCCAGACTTCTTTAAGCAGTGGAACTGAGTGTCAAGTACAATACCGTAGCTGTATAATCACTGTCTGTTTGTGTGAGTGTCTATGTGCATGAGCCATGGGTACAGATTTAGTTTGGAGGCTACTTTCTCCTTAAGAAGACATGCAAGTATCATGATGCCCGTCAGCATCTCTTCCTTTCCTGCAGCAAAGTGCTCATACAGGTATGTTAATAACCACTGTCCTTCTGCTGAATGCAGTCTGTATATAAAATATGGGCACAGTGATGTGAACTGGAGTATTGGTTTGTATGCTACCTTTTTAAGAATGTTCAAGATTGTGACTTGGCCATCACCATTTGGGTTAATTAGAGCCAGAGGCTAAGTTCAAGTAATGGATCCGGTTGAGAACCCAAGGGGATGATAAACTCCCACTCACCTGTTAATAGAAGAGTGAGCTAGAAAAAATAATAATACAAAACTTTCAGCCTCAGAATAATCTACCTAACATGATTATATCTGCTCTGAAAATAAGCTATTTTAGCAAAGGGGTTCTTTGGGATTAACTCCAATTGTCATAATTGACAATCAAAGGAGATAAGTTTTGTGCATCAACTTCATCTTTCAGCCCCAGAGATGTGTCTTATTAGCTCAATGTTAAAGTTTTTAAAAAGCTGTGAGTCATAGATAATGGTATTTTTTATGTATACATTTTGAGTAGTTGTCTCCTGGTTTACTATCCATCCCCCAAAGACATTGCCTTTACAAAACCAAATTGAGTTCTTCTTGGATGTCAAATTTGTGAAACATCACTCAGGTTTTTGCATTTTTGTTTTGTATGTATTTAAATTCAGATCAGACTGATGCACGTTCACGTCTGACCTGATAAAAATTAAAATGGCATGACTTACCTTTTCCCCTGTCTGAGCCAGCAAACATTATAGTAAGGTGTCTGTCAGCTGTTATTCCTAAAAATCCCCAATATTACTCAAGATTTATGGACTGAAGAATAATCTCTATATTTTCCTGTTGCAGATGTCCAATACAAGTTATGTTTTGTACCCCTGGAAGTTTGTTTCCTTCTCCGGAAGGGGAAAAAAAACACTTCTACTGATTTACAGCAAAGTAACCTATACCCCATGATCTGGTGACGCCCCAGCCAAGGATATCTGCTTCAAACCAGTATAATGAAAAACATTCTTTTTGCAACTTAAATAAAATAAAATAAAATAAATAAATAAATGGGCAAGGTAAGTTTATAGCACAGTTCAATAGCAGGGTGATTCAAAGTGCTTCACAGAAACATTAAAACATTAGAAAAAAGGAGCACAATTTAAAATAAAAAAAAACAGGAGAGAAATAAAAAGGAAAGAACATTAGATAAAAAAAATAATAAAAACATGATCACGTTTAAAAATGCTTAAAAGAAACAGAGCAGTTTTGGACTTTTAAATAGAAACCAGTGAAATGCAACAGAAAACAGGTGTCTCTGTAACCTGGATTTAAATAAACCGAGTGTTTCTGCTGATCTCAGACTTTCTGGGAGTTTGTTTCAGACATGTGTAGAATAGAAGCTGAATGCAGCTTTTCCGTTTGGTTCTGGCTCTGGGAGCTGGTAAAAGACCAGATCCAGAAGACCTGACGTGTCTGGTATAGGTTCACACCGGGTCAAGAGGTCACTGATGTATTTTGGTCCCAACTCATTCAGAGCTTTATAGACAAGCAACAGAACTTTAAAGTTTATCCTCTAAAGGACCGGCAGTCAGTCTAAAGACCTCAGAACTGGACTAGTGTGGTCCACTTTCTTGGTCTTAGTGAGGACTCGGGCAGCAGAGTTCTGAATGAGCTGCAGTTGTCCAACTGATCCTGTAAAGACCCTAATAATGAAGTCAACTAAACATAAATGTATGGACTGTGGATCTTTTACTCTAGGTACTCTTAAGGTGACAGGACACTGAATTTGTTCTGTGTTCTTCCCCAAACATTTCAGGCCCGGTGCTTTCTTGGTGTACAATGTAAAGAAATATATGAAAAAATATAAAAACTTATTTGAAAAAATTATAATTGTTGAGGTTGCAAACACGACACAAAGGCAGGAGGAGTAAATCATGACTATATGTAAGTCAGGGATATTGATTTTAGGACTTGAACGCAGCACAGAGATCAGTGTTCTGCTGAAAACTCAGTGTTTGGTTAACTAGACATTTCAATTCAATACCGATATGGGAACTGCTTTCATTAAAACCTTTAAAGTGAACAAAAATGCAGGAAATTATGCGAAAAAAGCTGAAGATTTCTTGAAATGAGGTTGCTGTACTACTATTTATTTATTTATTCGTTTATTTTGGCAGTTTAATCAATTTAGTCGCAAACTAAAACCATCGGGTTTGGATCGATTCAAAGATACTTCGCTGAGTAACTTTTCAGTATTTGTCTGTCATTCCCTGTTTCTCTCTTCCTAACTGGTTAGAGTGGGTGCTCTCTCTCTCTCTCTCTCCCCCCCCCCCCCTCTCTCTCCCCTCCGACGCTTATCTCGGTCTGCATCATCAGCAGTAGTTTGAAGTGCAACCTGACAGCCGCTGCCTCGCGCGCTCCTCTCCCCGTCTCCATTCTCTCCTCTGGTCATCCCGCCTCCGTTTCCAGGTACAGGCTCGTTTCGGTGACCTAAGCACGAGTTAATGTCGCTGTACTTCCCCCCCCCCCCCCTTTTTCCCAGTTGGTGGGTGGGTGGGAGGGCGACTGACCTCTTTTGGGATGCGCGAGCCTTTTTTGCGGGTCGACGTGCTTTTCCTCTCCAATGTGCTCTCACCTTCTGTGTCCGCAGCTCGCGCGGGACTGTGGGACCGCATCTGCCTTCAACTTGGGGCGAGAAAGAGGAGAAACTCCTCGGGATTCTCCGCACATCGAGCGCTGATCTGGGTTTTGTGGTGAGCACACTTTTCTGTTCTTCTTATTATTATTATTTGGCCTGAAGCTGCTCAGTTGGAGTTTATATGTAAATTTTTCTTTCTTTCATTTTTTAAAAAAATCTAAAAGTGATGCACCGGATTTATTCCACATGCATGCGCGTGCAGGCTATGCCAGCCAGTTTTCTTCTTGTGAGTGTTTCACCAGTTGTTTTCATCATCCTGGAGCAGAAAGCGGAGCTGTTCCTCTTCTCACACTCACCTCTTCTTTACTTTGTTACTTTATTATCTATCATGCATTATGTGAATCAAACGTGGCCATTTGTGACAACTACTAGGATGGGGAATATTCTCATCACTGATAGTGGAAGGAGTACACAACCCTGTCCTGCGCGTGGAGGAGAGGAGAGATTATGTGTGAGGAGTGTGAGAAGAAAGAAAGATTTGAGGGATCCCTCAGGGAAATGCTTCCTTCATTTCATTAGACAGGTTTTATTAGCCTTTTATGTCTGTACAACGATGACATTATCTTAGACTGTTCTCCAACCTCTTCTAAATACGCTGCTATTGTCTTTTTACATTACTACTCGTTACACGTAGAGTTACATCCTACAGTATTCCTGTCTACGATGAAGGAAAAAAGGAATCTATGGGGCCATTTGCTGCTGATATTGTCTTGTTTAGCCTATCAATTAAGCTTGTCTATAATGGAGATATCACACTTCCTCCAACATAAAACATTACACTCCCACACACCATCCGTTAGCATCTCACCTCCCACATAGCCACACTTGCTGTCCACGGCCGATTATGTGGTTATGTGCCACCATTTGAGCTAATAGAGCGTCCTTACTTAATGTAATGACATCTCGATCTCTCAGCCGGTGCACAGCAGAGGGCAGCTGAAAAGGCTCATAAGCGGTGTCATCAGGGCCAGATGGAGTGGCCATAAAGACAAGGAAGACAAGACAAAGTGGCTGTGGAGGCTGCCTGAGTAGTTTGCTGATGTGTTTTATTGTCCAAGTACAGTATGGGTCTATCATTATAAAGCATGTACCCAGGAAAGGTTTGTGCGTGCATGTGTGTGTGTGTGTGTGTGTGTGTGTGTGAGAAAGACAGTCGGCTTTGCTCAGTCATGTGTGTGCAAGTAAAGAATGAGTGAGCAAACAGAAAGAAGAAAGGAGCAGGGAGAGATTATGCTAACTCAAAGTTTTAGAGGGAAAGAAAAACCCATGTAAGCAGTTTTTCTTTGGGCTTATGTATTTATACGTCTGGCTGTCACAGTCCTCGCCCATCACTAAAAGGTTCCTCTGGCATGAGGTTTACATGTAGCTTAGTTATATGGTTGCAAACACAAACGGAAGGAGAGGTAAAGAGGACTGATTAAACAAGACCTACAAAGAAAAAACACTTTTTTTTCCCGGCAGCTCGTGACTCAGGTGACGCGAGAGGAAAGCGCCGGGCAACAGTTGAGGGTCCACTGTGCTGCATCTCCATCAAGCTCCTTCGCTTTGTGGGAAAATGAAGTGAAAACACAGGAAGTAATGATGTATTACTGCTGGCTGTAATAACGTATCAAAGAAAATTCATTTTGTGGGAAAAGCATCCCTTGTCATCCTCCCTCGATTTACCTCCCGCACTGTGTTGAGATGAGTTTCGGCGTGGAATCCACGCAGATGTTTCAGCAGAGAATTTGAGCCTCGCTGCAGACATGGCCAGCAATCATGCAATGAAGCAATCATTTAGCCTCCGCAACCTCCATCAGTTTTGCTTGTCAGGTGAAAATGAGTTATATTCTCTGATGACGAGCTGCGGTGGCATTGATGGCGCTCCCGATGATTATGATGACAGGGTTGTTATCGTTCCTCTTAATGACAGTTGTGATGCTGATCATCGGAATATCACTGATAATGATGATAAATACAAGAGTGAAAAATTACAGGAAGGACACGAATGTTTCTGTCGGCTCTGATTTTAATTTTGTGCCTATATTTTAGCTTCGCTCATGCAGATTTATCATTGATCAATACGACGTTACTCTGAGTGATCGCTTCCCCTTCCAGTGAAACGCTCTTTGCCTGAACAGACTGATCTCTTAGGGAAGATTATGACCTCATCCTGTAAGATAGGAAGGCCCGCTGAATCTTTTAAGCAACATGAACATAACATAAACCATAGATGTAGAGTTTGTTCTCTCAGTGGCAGATTTGGGATCAGTTGATGAAACATTTCCACCATCATGACGACACATAATGGCTGGAATATTCATTGGAGGAATGGTGTTGTGTCTTTACAATCCAGATGTACAGATTTGTAGAATCATACTTTTAAATGAGCACATGGTTCCCCACAGCTTGCCTCTTCTCTACGTCATGCTCTGATGATGAGTGAACATGTTAAGGGCATCATACTTGGCCAGACATAGAACTTTTAACCCCAAAATAAGTAAAAAAAACTCTTCACGTTAAAGGAATAGTACACAGCAATTGTTTTTTTTTCTAAAGAAATTGACAAAATATCTGCTGTTCATACGTTTAACATGTTTTTCCACAACGTTTAGTGGTGCACCTTAAAGGTGGAGTATGTAAGATTTTCAATATTTTCAAAACAAATTAACTAAAAAAATAACTACAATCATGATTAGATAGTTTTTTAAACATGTAGGTTCCAGTCTGTCCATATTTCATGTGTTATTAAATTACAAGTTTAATTAATGACAAAGACCCTTCTTAAATGTTTGCCTGCCTAAAAAAAAAAAGAGTGCTTTTTGTCATTTGTCATTAATTAAACTTGTAATTTAATAACGCATCAAATATGAACAGACTGGAACCTACATGTTCAAAAAACTTTCTAATTATGTTTGTAGTTTTTTATTAGTTAATTTATTTTGAAAATATTGAAAATCTTACATACTCCACCTTTAAACAAATGGACAGGGACATTTTCATACATTATTCTTGCTGTTTTCTCGCCATATTTAGTCCAAGTGTAAGGTCATGGAGGAGTGCGCTTAGGCCAGAGATGCAGCCACAGTCCTGCAAGAGTCAGGAGTTTCCCTGCTGCAACGCACCTGACGCACATTAGACTTATTTAGCAGACTTGTGCAGAGCTTGACAGCCAACCCTGCACAAGTCTGCTAACTGCCCGCTGATCTGATTCAGGTGCGTTGCAGCAGGGAAACTCCTGACACTTGCAGCACTGCGGCTCTCATCACCGCCCGGCTTCGAGGAAAGGCAAAGAAAAGGATAACATCTGTTTCAAGCTAACATGTAGACTTGTTTGCCACCTCACAAGCCTAAATTTTTAGACAGGTGATGTGCTCAACTGCTTATATTAATTGCTTGAATATTCTCCCAAACCACAACACACTTATCAGGTCAGGATAAAAAAATTTAAGTCAATATAACTGCCTAAGGACTGCACCTACATGCTGTATCTAAAGCCAAACATAAAGGCATTTAAATCCCAGTGACCATGTTCCTCTCAGGAATATCACCTGGCACCACCACAGGGCTTCCTGAACTCAGACTGTTTCTTTTTCTGGTTCTACGTTGGTGAATAGAGCAGCCAAATAGAACAGGGGTGTCCTCTTCTATCTTCGAGGTTCTTGAAAACTCAACTCCATGATAAGAACACATTTCAGATTCCCTTACTAACTAACACACTTATGTAGTGTTGTTTAACTTGTTTGCTGTCGTGTAAATAGATTTTAAAAGCATTTAGCACTTAATGTATAGAAGAGGGTTTCTCCAGTGTTGTTCCTTACTGCTAAGTCGCTTCGGATAAAAGCATCTGCTAAATGACTAAATGTAAATGTCAGCATCAATTATTAGGACACTCTTCTCCATCTGTAGTTAGGCAGGTGCATTACATCATGGTTGTTGTGGTGGTAGACTGCTGCAGTTCGAGGTAGCGGGCTACATCTTGCATTGGAATGAGATTAAAAGGCCTTTCTTTTATTCAGCGCTCCTCATTCTGCCAGCAGAGAAGCATCCAGAAGGTTTCAGCAGCTAGATAATAAAAAAAAAAAAAAAAACCAGGTTTAGGAACTTGTGTAAATTGCAGACAAGCTGTGTATCTCTCGCTTGACATAATGCCTCTAATTATATTAATTGCTGTTAAGATGGTGGACTGGCACCGCCGCAGTCATAAGAACCTGACAATCCATGCAAAATGCTAGCGGCCTGCTAAAGAAATCCAGATTTTTTCCATGTGACAGCTTGTGAGTGTGGTTTTATTTTTTCTTCCCTTTCCTCCGCTTGCCGTTTGTTCTCCCAGATGCACACTTGATAGATCACACATAACAGCAAGTACCAACACACACACACACACGTTATCTTATTTCTAATGACAAACTAAACATTCGTCACAGAAAAAATACCCACAGTTTCTTCCATAATTACCCAAAGTCTTATTAGTTATCCACCCATTCTGTCAAGGAGTACATGGCCTTGGGTTTAAAAATAGCAGAGTACAAACACAAACACACACACACACATGCAGTCTAAGCAGGGACAGCCCCGGTGTGTTGGCTTGAACCAAAGAGGTGCTGATAACAAGGTTGAAGTTAGTCAGAATTGTTTGCTGCACTTCAAACCTTCTTGCACCCTTTTTTCTAAATCTGATTCATCCCAAAATGAGATGCTTTTCCAGGAGAGGGAGATGAAAAACACACACTCTCTGCCTGTGTTTCCTTCTCCCTCTCTTTTTTCCCTTGCCAGATACAGTTGAGCTCAACCATTCACACCCCGTTCCTTCCTCCCATTCTCTCACATCTCTCTCCTCTCTCCTCCCTTGGCACCTCGATGTGTTTCTCTTTAATTGAGATGCATTTCAATGTGGTGCAAATTAGCTTTCTACAGCTCAAGTCTAAACTTGTGTGTGTGTGTGTGTGTGTGTCCTTGCATGCATGTGCACGTGTGTGTGTGAGAAGAATTCCCACAGTTCAAAGTGAAAGTGCTACCTTCCTGTTCATTTCTTCACTGTGCCTTCTGATTCTTCCTCTCTCCCACTAACTCACGTTTTCAGCCTTAAGAAAATGTTGCTGTTTTTTTGGTTGGCAACTTTTGGCTGGAGGAGTTTATCCCCCCCCCCAACAAATCACCCCCCTCCTCCCCAACCTATGGATTGGAGTTCTGATCTGTGCCCCTTGCCTTTAGGAGGGTCACAAAGGTTCTGAAGATGCGTATGAGTTGTGCAAATCTTGTCTTAAGCTGGATTTATACTCGTGTGGCATATGCGTACGGTTGGTTATTGTACCTTTGCGGAGCTCTGGGGAGGCTTGACACGTACCTCTACCGGATCTGACACACACCCCTGCTTGCAGTGCCATTACACTGAAGTATTCCCTTGTGATTGGTCAGTTTGTTCTTTGTTTCCGGAGCTTCTTGCAGAATTTCTGTGGAAACAGGGAAACAGAAGCTGCAACATGATGCCCTACTCTCAGAGCACCAGCTCCGGCTATGCTGGGCCTACCATACGCAGACGCCACTCCTGGATAAATCCAGCTGATCTGATCTTGTTCTGTTTTACTGGAAGCTGATATTCTGTAGACTGGTCACTGTGACTGCGGTGGACTGGGGACCTGTCCAGGGTGTGGCATGTCTCATGACTGCAAATTGTGGGGATAGTCCCATATAAACAGCGTGGAAAATGAATGAAAGAATGGTCACTGTGAGAGGAAAATTATTACTACACACCTTAGAAGTGTGTATTTCCAGGTAGAGCACAAACTACTTTAAAGTAACAGCTTATATTTAGCCTTTTCTTCATTATGTAGGAACTGTTATCTGAGTGTTATCAATATTATATGGGGGAGGTAATTAGGATTAGAGTTAGTTTATTTCAAACAAACAAAAGAAAATATATGTACATACTTATACATACATATGTACACACACACACACACACATCCATACTAAGGAAGATAATAATAATAGTCGTAATAATAATAGTAGTAATGCCTTTTTAGGTCATTAATTAAAGAAGTTAAAAAAAGGAGGCTGAAGAAGTATACACTTATTTAGTGTATTATTGATAGTACATGTAAAATTTAAACCAAACCCTTTATATGATAGGACTTTTCATCCTAAATGCAACAAGTAGATCTCTGCAACCACGAGGTCTGATTGAAAAGGGAACATGTATAAAATTAAGATTTCTTAACATATTGATGAGTGAATTAAAGTGGCACAGAGCACACCGAAAAAAAGCTTTCGGGCTGAGCATGAATACCTTTGGAAAGATGCAGCTGTAGCTCTAACCTTCTGTCAAATCACATGCAAACATTGTAGCTACTAAGGTCAACTCTGTTAAAGTGAAGCAGATCAAAATTAGAGAAGTTTTTAATACAACTGCTCTGAGATTTTCAAAAAAGACAGTTTGACAAAGTTTTTTACTATCGTTCTCAACATCCCCTATTTGGGGGATCTCTGGTTTAATGAGGTTAAAATATTCCCACAGATACAATTTGCCCAAGCAGACCTGGAAATGTGTGGTTACTGTCACTCAGCTGTACTTCATTGTTTGGTTTTGTGCATTAGGACGTAGTTAGTTCCAGTTAGGTAAAAACACTGATATATACTGGGATAAACAACAACACATGACATATGTGTCATTATTCAATCCTTTATGCATAGCTCTTGTAATGTCCCATCTCAGTATTAGGTCCGGAGTAAACCTGCTGTTCCTGTCTCATTGCATGCCTCAGTTTTAAATATACTTTATCTTTCAGCCTCGTATTTGACTCTGCAACACGTTGACAGAGAGAAAAGCTTATTGTTAACGCAATGACTCCATGCTACTCAGACCCTTGCCTCCACTACTGTGCTTTTTGGTTATTATGAGGTGTTATATACCCACTGAATTTTATCAAACTTTGTTATAATATCTCAATTTTTGTGTCATCTGTCCAAAATACATCATTCCAGCAGCCTTGAAGTTTGTTGAGTTGCAACGTTTTAGGAAGTACAGCCTTTCTCTTGGCAAACAAGCTATACTATACGTTTTCTTCTCATAGTAGCCATAATTGTGTCATAAACGTAACATAACATGCTAATGCTAAGATGTAGCTGTTGGATTTTTTTGCAGTTTCTTTTTGCACAACATGGTCGGGGTAGACTTGTTGGGACGTTCACAGTCAGAAGAGTGAAAATTAACTTCAGTGCAGTGAATAATCTTTCTCTGTGCAGAAGGATGGACTGTGTAAAACTCAGATATGGACTTCAAACCACTCCCAGAATGATTAGCAGCTCATAGCTGGTGTCTTTCCTCCTTGGTATTGTGTTATCACCAGAGGTGTATAAAGTAGACGTAGAAAGTAGAAGTCCTGTCCGGCAGCTCTTTCCAACCAGTCACTAAACCAGGGGAATTTAATCAGCTCAGCTCCACTGCAAGGTAAACAAGCCTGTTAGTGAAAACACCTGTTCTAAATGCACAAGTAGATCCAAAAACATGGCAGGACTTTTACTTTATTGTTACTTCTACTTCTACATTATACACCTCTGTTTATAACACCCCCCCCCCCCCCCCCCCCCCCCCCCCCCCAACCCAATGGTTCAAACGAGGAAACTACTAAAAGTTCTGTTTTTATACATGTGCACACTTGTTGATGATTAATTGTATTTGCATCTAACTATTAATAATATTCGGTCACTGCACTGATTCAGTTAGATTCAATTCAGCTTTTATTTGTAGAGCCCCACTTCACAACAATGTTGTCACAGGGCACTTACACATTATTTTAAGCCAATTCATACATATCCTATAAATAGAAACAGACTGATTGCATCGAGTCATGACTTCGATCCAATCCCCAATCCTGAGCTGCACGAGGCGACAGTGGGAAGGAAAAAACTCCCCTTTAACAGGAAGAAAACGTCCGGCAGAACCCGGCTCAGGGAGGGCAGCCATCTGCCTCGACTGGTTGGGGTGGAGAGGACAGGAAAGACAGATCAACATGTACAGCTGCACTTAATCAGGAAGACCTGCGGAAAAAAGGAGAAATAAGTTAGAGACGGCAATATTGGCATTTATTTATACATATATTTATACATTATTACATTGGAGAAATGGAGCACTGATTTAGTCAACTGCTTCATGATGCGTTTTATGATGAAGAAACGGCCACACCTCTAATGCAAATGAGTGTATTTTAAACCATCATATCTTCTCAATAGCCTAGGTGATTAAAATGAACCCCAGTAGTTTCAATTTGTAACTGAACCAAACTCCAATGCAAAAAGAAAAATAATAAAAATAAAGTCTTGGAAAGAGGATGAAGTGGACAGAATCCAGAAACTCGGTCCTTTTACACACCATCAGCCTCCCTGTGCAGATATTTTCTCCTTTTTTTTATTCTGTACGTGGAAGTGAGAAACAGACAGTGTGGTGTTTTGGGTTGGAAGATTTGCTGGCAGGAACGCAGCGTGGGGCACTTCCGTGTGTGCACATGTGTGTGAACATGCATGTGTGCATGTGAGAGATGGCGAGGAGTCATTAGGGAGAGTGATGCTGACAGTGAGGTGACCTTGGGGCTCCCAGTCTTCCTCCTGTCGATGAAAAGGATGACTTAGTGCCTCCCTCCCCACCCATGATGGCTCATTTATTATCATTAGGCACATAGTCAAAAGATGCCGCTCAGGTCCTCAAGACAGAGGAGTGTGTGTCTTGGTGTGTACACTTGCCACTATGTTTGTGTGTTAGTAAGATTGGGAGACAGCAGGGCAGAGACAGAAAGGGAAGCCTGATTGCTTTTGATAAGAGCTGCATGTCTGAACATATGTGTTAGTCAGCCTGTGTTTGTCACAGGTGTGCTTGGCTTTATGTTTGTCTGCGAGCGAGTGGTTGTCCATACTTTGACATTTTGACGCCAGACGTGTTTGCCTGTCAGTCCACATCTGCATGTGAGCTGCACCTTTCTGCCCTCTCACCAAGAGTGTGTGCCATAATAACGCTAACCTTACGTCACCTCAGCCAGCCAGTGAGTAACATCGGTGGTATATGGCTACATCAGAGCGGCCTCCGTGCTATCGTTTCTCAGCATGATGGATGGAGACTTCTGTGGGCCAGTCAATACCCAATCTGAGCCCCACTGTCCTGATTTAAGATACAGCAGCACCCAGGTGACACACTCAGAAGCATGCCACTTTAATCACTCTGAGCATCAGCTATACACTGCCAAGATTGGTGTGTGGTTGAGTTAGTGTGTGTCTGTGGCTGGGAGAGTGTTTGTGTGTGTGATTGTATTATTATCTCACTCAGTCAACCAGGGCTGTAATCACACAGCGATCGGCAAGTGCTCGCACTTCTGACAGAGTTAACATTTCTTTATAATGTAGAGGTGCTGACATAAATAACGTATAGGAAGGAGGATTTATGTTGTGTATTGCTGGAATTGTAACAGAACACATACATTATCTAAAGGGGAATAAAATTTGTACCGAGTCTAGTGTGAGCTTGATGTTCCTGTGCAGCAAGCCTGCTTCCTGCAAAATATGTTTATACACTTGAAATTGCTTTGAAATTGGCAAAATGTAATTTCTGCAAAGTTGGAGTCATGACAGCACTGGAGTGTGACATCTTTATATTACTAAATCCGTTTTCACTATGTCTAGAGTTCATGTGAGAAATGTCTAGAGAATCATATCTGAGCTTTAGGTTGGCTCGTATTATCAGCTAGCATTGGGCTATCACAGACATATTAGTATTGGCAAATAATATTTTGGCCTACATGTGCCAGTAGCAGAATTCTATTTATTTATTGTGAAATGTAACGCAGAAAAAGATTCTTGGAGTGATGTAGAAATGGTGTCAGCTTATGGTTTGTCCTGTACATGCAGCACAGCAGACATGGCGGAGCCCATGGTCTTAGCAGTGCAGAGTTTAGTGGGGGCATGGTTGTGAGTGAGTTAGTAATTTGAAAGTTTTTTGCAGTATTTACAATGATCTGTTGGCAGAAATGCAATGTAATATTCCCAAATAAGAATAAAAGAAATTCTGCCCTTTCATTAGAAACATTAGAATGAGCTAACTAGACATATAGGTGACACAAGTCCTCCAACCTTGCTGATAACTAAACAATTATGTGGCAGCACCGTGTCTTTACTGTAGCCCACAATGGAACCCCAAACATTCACATCGCTAAGAAGTGATTTTTGGGGGGAAAAAAGTGAAAAAAAATTATGTGTGAACAGACATTTGACAATTAACAGGCTTGAGAAGGATAAATGACAGTGTCGCGAGAAGGTGGCGGTAGAGCTAGTGTCATGTCAATCCATTAGAAGTACATGTTTTAGTTTGGGCTGGGAATCATCCCTAATATTCTGAACAATAGCCTGATTTTATTCTGTAAATTCAGTAATATATAGGTTAGGGAAACTCTGTGTGTCCATTATCAGGTTTATTTATGAGTATGTATGTGTGGTGATGATACTTGCTGCTGTTAAACATGTTGGAGCCCATGGTCTTAGCATAAGCTGTTAAATGGAGAGGAAATAAGCCGCTAAATGTTTTACAGGTGAATGTAAAACATTGGTAAATGAAAAAAAATATGAATATGGCATTATCTCGGCAAGAGAAGCTGATTTTAGATGCAAGTGAAAGGTAGTATTTCAGTTGTATTAATATGCTTAGACCTTAGTTTTCACCAGGAAAAAAGAGATAAAAAATATTGATCCCTGAGTTTTATGGGTCAATATTGGATCTATAATTTTAATGAATTCAAATAAATAAATAAAAAAAAATTCTTAACCTACCTGTAGTCCTAATTGGAAACAAATCTTGAGAAGGAAGAATAGATGCGGTGGACATCCACAAAAGGAAAATAAAGGATCCTTTGATTTACTTTAACCTCTGGGAATGTCTGAAATTATGTAAAAGAGAGTTGCCAGTCAGTCACACAAGTTTATTTGTTCTTGCCAATTCAGACCAGAAACAACTGATTAGCCACATTATTTTAATATTTGCAAGGGTAGATTTGATTTGCGACTTACTCTGAACACAAACAAAGTTCAAACAATGTTCTTGTACTTTATTTTAATTTTCCACAGTATCTTTCTAACTTTTCTTAGACCAAAAGAAAACAAATTTACAACAATCATAGAAGCTCAACTTGTGACGCCAAAAGATGTAAATTCACTGCCAGGAAACTCTTGCAGGTGTTTTGTGGTTATAAAAACAGTAGCTGAAAACACGGAATAAATCTTTTCGCGTGACAAAGTGCATTTGACAGACAGGAGAGAGCAAAGAATGGTGCTGAACTCTCTGCGCTATTCATACACAATCTCAGTTGGATAGCAACCACTGTTTGTAAAAGGCAAAGCAAATACACAGTGTTTGGTCTTTCTGACTCTGGTTAAATGTGAAATATTTCCCTGCCTAAGAGCTTGTGTAAAAACAGCAGTAACAGAGAGACGGCAAGAGTTTCAAACACCCTTCCTTAGAAAAAAAAAAAGAAAAAAATAAGAATTTTTCCCATCTTTTAGTATTTTAAGGAAATAAAAGAAGAGACTTTTCTGTTGTGTAAAACATCCTGGTCATTTAGTTAATGGAATGTATATAATTTGATTTATGTAAAAATAAAAGTAAAACTCTTTTTTTTTTGTCAGTTTTTTAACAACATTTAATTCAACATTTAATCCACACCTATTTTTTTTCTAATCTGAAACAAGTCAAATCTTGATGAGCGATGTTCACTGTAGATATGCATGTTTTAAAATACACGTTTTTTTGAAGCCCAAACTGACAGCAGTTCATCTCAGGCATGTTTGAGATGAACCCAATCTAACTGAGCAAACATGTCAGGATGACAAAGTGAAAGTGTCTCATGAGTGAAAAGGCGGTCCACTGAAATTCTGCATCATTGTACCTGCTGTTTCCATTTATGAAGGCGTCTTGCGGGAGAAAATGATGCGGCGTGTGTGGTAATCAGGAGGAGATTGTGTCTGTGTTTGACCGAGTGCTTGGGCATCACTGCTTTATCAGAGAGTAATCTGTTTGCATTGGTTCAAATTGTTCCCTCTTGACATGTCATCGTTCACATGCATGCACTTACTTTCTTGTGTACACACAGAGACTCGCTTGTGCGTGCACACACACACACACACACACACACATGCGGAGTCACATCCCCTCCCCTCCCTTTCAGCCTTGCCACTTTGGCTGTTAGTCTAATTTATGAGGTGCCGTTAATTTGGCCTAAACGCTCGTAGCGAGACCTCCCTCCTCTCTCATCCCTTCATCTCTGCATCACTCCTTCTCTTCCTCCCTCTCATCAGTCACTCGACAGAGTAAATCAGAGGGGTGGTATTGCACAGCAGGCAATACACAGACTGGACAACTTGACTAATATACTGCTGTCTTTCTCCCTCCCTCTCTTTCTCTCAGCCAGTCTAACTCTCCACCCCTTCCTTCCCCAAACCCCTTTCTCCATGTTGGTTGCCCAGTAATCAAATTTGGCTCCTCTCCCTTCTTTTTTTTTCTGCATTCCTTTTGCATTCTGTTTCATCCCAATTTGAGTCTAAACTTCTTCCACCCCTCCTGTGCACTTTTTTCCCTCTACTCCACCCTGCCTCCCCCATCAAACACCACCTTCTTCCTCCTGTCCTCCTCCACTCCTCCTCTGCTCTCCATCTTCGCTCCCTTACCTCACTTTGCTCCTCTTTGCCTCCTCCCCCATTTTTCTGTTCTCATGTTAGGTGTAAATTTAGAACAGAAGGCAAGAGGGGATGCTTTGCGTTTGTGTGTGTGTGTGTGTGTGTGTGTGTGTGTGTGTGTGTGTGTGTGTGTGTGTGTGTGTGTGTGTGAGAGAGAGAGAGAGAGAGAGTAACTACACATGAAAGCTTCTCAGAGTCCCCATACAGCGCTGATGGGGCTGATTAAACAGCTAAAGCCTTGGTGTACATCCACATTTAGGATTCACATAAAATCAGAAACGCACAGTTACACACGTGCACACACACAAGCACACAAGTTTCGTCTCTCATTATCTTGCCTTTATTGCTCTCGTTTGCTTTTTACGTGTCGCAGTTTTTTATTTTTTGTTAGTTTTTTTTTGTCTCAACCAGAAGTATGCGGCGGTGAGTGGTGGAGGACGTTTCCACCTGATACAGTGGAAGTGAACAAAAACAGAGTAAGGCATCTGAGACTCCCTCATCGCTGCACATTGTTCCGTCTAATTCCTTACACTGCACACACCTGGGAGGAACCCTGCGCTGTAGTTGACTGCCCAGTACACCTATACATCACTGTCCATCTTTCTGTCTCTCAGCCTATTTTCTATCTCTCACCACCTCTCTCAGTTGCTGCCCCCCCCCCCCACTTCTTCACCTTCTCATCCTTCATCTTTCGCACCATCACCCTCTCTGCACACTTATCCACGGCCCCCCTCTTTGTCATTACTTCTCTCTTCTCTTCAAATTCCCAAAGCACAAAGGTTTTTGGCTACTTCTCAATAATGTAACAACATCTACCCTCCTGTTCCTCTCCACCCCCTTTCACCAGCTCTGCTTCTTCCCTCCCTCCTTCCTTCTGTCACTTCATCCTTCCCAACAGTGGAATCACAAGATAAAGCACACTACCTCTGCTTTATTCCTCTGTGTATCATCCGCCATGGTTATCATTAAGCAAGATCATCATAAAACACTGCCTCGTTTTTATAAAGGTCAGACTCTTTATAGCAAAGGAGCGACTTAATTGGAATAGAATAGAATAGAATAAAATAGAATAGAATAGAATTACTTAATGAAAAGTGCAACACAGAAAGGGAAAAAATAAATAAAAAAGATTAGAATAATTAAAAAGTAGAAACACTGAGCTTAATAGAATTTGATTCGATAGAATGGAAATAAAATATAAAGCAGAATAAAACTGAAAAGAGTATAATAAAAAAGAAGATAGATTAGAACCTATAGTGACAATATAATAGCATATAACGAAAGAGAATAAGAATGACAGAATAAGAAGAAAATAAAGCACAAGATAGAATAAAGTAGAGTGGAATCACAGAGCATAGAATTAAAGCATAAAAACAGAACTGAAAAGAGCTGAATGAATAAATAATTGATCAGCAGAAGCACATCATTTAATATAAAATTACGAAATAAAAAACTAATAAAACGGAAGGAAATATACACAGACTAGTAAAGACAGAATCAAAAAGAACCAAAAGGAAGGAAATAGACATTAGAATAGAAAAGCATAGAATAGAAACAAGAATGAATTAAAGCAGCATAGAAAAGAAAAAAGTGAAGCAGTTTCCTTTAAAACTGTTTACTCTCTGTGGAAAACAATTTCACGTACACAAAAAACAGAAAGAAGAATCGAATCTTGTTGACCTAAATAACTAAAACATGCACAAGTTCCCCTTGTTTACTCTGTGAGCAGGCACTACAACCAGTTACCAGTAGCTTTAGCTGGTTGTACTGGACAGCAGTTTAACAAACCCACATAAGACATGATGTAAACAGCATGATCAATAACTCCACTGCTGCAAAGAAGTCCCACCTGCTAAAAAAAATACCATTAATTTTTCCCAAACACATTTCTTTATTTAGTTTTAGTTACTGATCCAGTTATGCACTGCAAAAACTGAAATCTAAGTAAGATTAAAAATCTTAAATTGAGTACACATATGCTTATTTTTTTTAAGGTAAGATAGTTTTTATGCCAGATAATTCCTCTTGTTTTAAGAGTATTTTTTACTTGTTTTAGGAAGTCTTGACAAGCCAAATTTTCTTGTTCTGTTGGCAGATAATTTATCTTATTTTAAGCAACATTTACCTCATTTTTGGTTATTTTTCTCTTGTTTTTTAAGGCTGAGTTTTTGCAGTGTGATACTTGATGTTGACATGGCAACATCATGTGTGTTGCTCCCACCGCTGATAGGGTTTGCTTCCACAAAACACCTGTAAACACCTGCAACGCCTCCTTTCCCACTGATGAGTCAGCACTATTCCATTTTGGTTTATTTACCAAAAGGTTTGGGTTTGTAGTTTAAAGTAAACAGTTAGGAGGTAATCATAAAAAATGTGCACAATATTAAAAAGTACTCTTTTTTTTTTTTTTGCAGTCTTTGTTTCACTCATGTGACGCGGATGCAGCTCGATAAAAACCTGACCTTGGACTCTGTTAACCTTGACTTCTGATGTTATGTTTTCTACATACCAACAAGCATTCATGATAAACATTTTCTTGCAAGATTTTGATAGTTTTAATAGCAAACCTTTTCATAAACAATTACTTTATTTTTCTAACCATCTTGCAGCATTGAAACCTGTTTATTCGTTACAACCTGTGTTACTCATCTATACTCATATTGTCATTAATATAGATTTGTTTTAGAATTTATTTGTATTTTATGTTTATCTGAAACCAGAAAATTAAGTGATGAACTTTGGTGACATAACCTCAAGTAAGAAGCTTTATAAATGCTGTGGATGTACAGCTAAAGAGCATATCCTTTATTTCACAACTCATAACTCACTAATTTGAAAAAAAATCAGCTTAAATCATCATCAAATATATTTAAAAGACACAGAATAGCAAATCACGGATGAATCAGATGTGTATTCTTGTGCGAATCTGTAAAGGGGCTGTATCTCTGTGAGATCTCCGGGAGGCAGGCCAAGTGTCTCTGGCTGAGTCGTCTCTATTCACTCTGTGTATGAGTGTGTGTGTGAGTGTGTGTGTGTGGGTGTGCAGTCAGCCACGTAGAAGACAGATAGAACCACCAGTCTGCTTACCCCTCCAGTCACACCAATGTAATCAGACCTCAGCAGCCATAAACCACCGGCTATGGACTCTCTGTCCAGCCCGCTGTCACACATACTCACACAAACACACACCCACACGGAAGCACAATCGCTAGTACGCAGATACAGAAAAATGACTGGAAGTGTGGACTCATACATGAAGGCAGATGTGTGCGTAAGCTTGAACGCTGCCTCGCACGTAGACAAGCATGTGCACGTACATCCACTTCCGTGCACGCTCGCATGGGTTTAAGCGAGAAGCCAGGAGTCCTCCGTAAGTTGAAGCTTTCTACCCATCGAGTTTAGCCCAACATGTTCCACTCTGCGAGGGCAAGAAGGATGTCTTCTGGCCCAAAGGGAATTTAAATCAGGCTGCTCATATTGCTACTATTATGGGTGTGTGTGCATGTGTGCGTGGATGGACTGCTATATGCACCATGTGACCAATGTGAAAGCTTGTCTCAGCGTCTTCCATCTTTCAGCTCTTCCATCTGGGTCTGTGCCCCCTTTCTTTTACATCTTTGGCAATTCTGTTTATCTTGTACCTTTGGTTCTCTGCCTCAACAAACTAACGTTTGACGTTTCCCTCTTCCATCCCACTGCCTTTATTCACTCTCTCTCTCTCTCTCTCTCTCGCTTTGTGGTGTGAACAGAGGTGGATGAGCATGCTTTAGGAGATTTACTGCTTGATCCCGTATCTGTCAGGTGTAGAGACGAAAGAAAAACGTTGAAGGAGCGAGGTGGGGAGGGGGCAGATGGAAGGCAGAGGAGTACACAAGGCGATGAAGAGGGCCGAGAAGGGGAGAGAAATGGTATCAGAGGATGATAGCAAAGAAGGGGATGAAACGGAGGAGATTATGCGGGGGGAATGAAAAAGACAGTAAGAAAGACAAGAACTGTGGCTGCATTATGTTTTTAAAACTATCTCGGAATATAGTTGGAACAAAATGGCTCAGATGTAACTGAACTTTCCCTTCTTTTCTCACTTTCTCACCTAAACATTAACACACACACACACACACACACACACACACACACTTACACAGACTTGACTAAAAATCAATCTGCTTTTTTTTGACAAACACAAAAGTTTGCAGACCGTCTTCATTAAAACTTCCTGCCAACGCACTGAAAGGCTTTGTGATGGGTGAACGCTGCAGCTGAAAAGTTACTCTAATTTAAGGCCTCATATATACCAAACTGATGTCTGAGCAAACTCCACAGCAAGCAAACAGAGAAGACTTACAACTGCCTGAGGTCATTCAGTCTGTGCCTGAGCAAGAACGCACAATACCCCCCCCCCCCCCCAGTGCAGAAGGGGTGGTAGATAATGGCTTATATAATACAGGAAACTGCAGGACCACATAGAGTTGAAATAAAACAAAAAGATGTGTTTGCATGTATTTCTGTTTTTCAGTCACATCTAAAGAATCGGGCTCACTTGGGTCATGATTGTCACTTGCACTTTTTTCACTCAATTTGGCCACAAAATATCAAAATGTTGCTTCTTTGGGGAAGATGTGTGTGGGATCTTGTGTGGGATGTGTTGTGGTTCACCATTAGAATGCTGCCTGCCTCCAACTCTACTCATTTGGATGAAATTCCTTGGTTTCCAGAGGGGAGGAATGTAAAAGATCTAAATGTGACTCTCACAGGTGAAAACCAGAACTCAGAATTTAATATTAATTATTAAACAAATGGCTCATATAGGATCAGGAAAGTGTTAAACTCCTAAGTAAGACAAAAAAAAAAAAAAGTCATGGGTAAATACGACTCATTAAGTGACAGACTAAAGTTCCCATGTATGCTGGATGCAGAAGACGGATACGCAGACGGATGGAAGATTTCATCCATCTTATTCATAAAGGGAGATATTATTACCTTCTCTCCCATCGCTGTGGTGTAACGGGCTGCTTCACACAGAACAGCAGAGTGGACGTGGAAAGAAGGGAAGAATATGTATACTGTCATGATAAAATACACATGTATTTTGAGGTAAAAACAAGTATTTAGCAGTCCCATAGAGAGCAGCAGGTCTGTTGTCCAGACATGACTTTGCCTCTGCTCTCGCAGCAGCGTTGCCGACCCCCCCTCTGGTAGCTCAGCTGTTGTGTAAAATGATTCTTCCACACAAGACATGCATCCAAACCTCAGTCTGGTGCTCGCTGAATGAAACTCCACCACTGAACTGAATGATCACCTTGACATTACTTCATGTGGTCGTTGTTCGTTAGTGTATATTTACGTCACAGCTCCCCAAATACAAAGGCAAGCAGTTTAATAGACGAGGCATTCTGCATTCCCGTTTTCCACACAAACTAGACCGTCGCATCTCCAACAACACAGAGCTGCTTTTAGAGGCATGTCTGTAAACCATGCCAGGAAAAGTGCATCAGTGAACCCTCCTGTGTTTCAACTGATGCTAAAACCAGTACAAAATACCAATATCAGCCAACCGATGTGTTGGTCGATCCTTATAGCTGACATACAACCAGCAAAAGTACCGAACCAGAGAAGAAGAAAAGGAACAGGAAGAAAATGATGCAGAAACCGCCTTAAGAAGCTGTAGAGGAAGTTGAGAAGAGCATAAAACGTTGTGTTTCCTTTTTTCTAGTTCTTCTGCTGTTTTTTGACAGTGTAAACAACTTTATAACAACCAGTGTCAAAATGCAAAAGTGAACTCCGGACTCAACACTTCCCACTAATGGAAGAATTTCTATGACAACGTAAAAGACGGATTGAAATATGAGAGCAGCAATGTATGACAGTATTAGAAATGGATGGCCCCATTTATCTAAGTCATCATGAATGCTCAGAATAGGGGGAATTGGATCAAAGTCGATATTCAAAGCAATTTGTTGTTTTTCCTTGGCTAGCCTTTTTTATTATGAATTGCCTTGAATTGGTGTGTCTGTAAAGTGACCTGAGATAACATTGTTGTGACGTGGCACTATACAACTAAAGCTGAATTAAACTAAATTCAATTGAATAAATTTCCTGTTAAGCGGGAGGGAGCTAAAGTGATACTGAAGATAGCAAGTATCTAGCCCTGAACAAAGGACAACATGGAGGAAGATAATAAACAAAGAAAGACCAGGTATGGCAATGAGTAACAGAGAACATGATGTGATAACACAAGAAAAAAAGACTCCGCAAAAAATTAGAATCATTGCTAACTACAATATGAACTTAACCCGAACGTGAGATCTTCTGAGACAAAGAGTAATGGCTGAGGAACTGGACAATTGTAAAACACAGGTAACTAAATAAAGCAAAAACCACACAGGAAATAAAACAATCCAAAAGTTGAAATGAGAATCCAGCAGAAAACATTCATTCATTCATTGGACGGGAGGCAGGGTAAACCCCGGACAGGTCGCCAATTCATCGCAGACAACAAAAACACTCGAACTTAAATCCTGGAATCTCAAATTTAAAGACACAACAGTTCACATCAGCAACAATCCAACCAGTTTGAGTATTTACACTGATGGTGGAGACACTAACTCTGCAAGTCGAATTGGCCAAAGACAGAAGCTGATTGTTCGACAATGGAGACAGGGCTCACACATTGATAATACAAGCAAGGGTAGATGTTTACCCATGCTCTGGATGTGCCCAAAGGCTGATTGTTGGCTTGGTGAACAAGAGAGCTGACGCACAGTGTCATGGTGGCAGTGGAGATGTGGTGTGGACCCAGATGCAGACATGAGGGAAAACAGGATGCAGGTCGAAGATAGATTTATTCCAAACCAAGAATAAATACACTGGAAAACCAAACAATAAACAGGTGAAACAAATCTAGTAAATGAACCCAGGTGAACTACAACAGAAAATCCATGAAGCTAAACAAGAACCAAGAGAACTAAACAGGAAAAACTACAAAATAAAACAGGAAACCAGAAACTAAGGCACCAAATGAAACCACACCATGACACACAGAGACAAGTCGCAGTCTGCAGTGGACCATAAGGAGTAACACAAGCATCATCAAAACTTCAGCCTGGCTAACAGATGGTGAAAACCAACCACTAATCTGTCCAAACTATTACTAGGGAACTCTTTAAAAAGGGGGGTGCGTTCCTTAACAACAATCAGAAAAAACTAATTAACTTTTAAAACATTCATTCATTCATTCGTTTTCCAAACTGCTTAATCCATTTAAGGGTCGCGGGGAAGCTGGAGCCTATCCCAGTAGTCTTTGGGCGAAAGGCAAGGTACACCCTGGACAGCTCGCCAGTCCATCGCAGACTTTTAAAACATCTATCTTAAACTCCAATGAACACTCATGTTGTGTGATTTAGTCCCAGAGAAAAATTTTAGATTTCAGTTGTTGACATGTAAATACGTCTCCAAGTAACGACTCAAACAGATGTTTGACAGCCATACATGGCCAATATGTGCATTCATGAATAACCAACACAGACTACGATGAATAGATACAGAAAATCAACGAAACGGCCGAAGTAGAGCGAAACAGAAAACAGAAAGAGAACCCATCTGTCAGATAAAAATGAGGAGAGACAAGTTGAAAGACAGAGACGAGCGAATGTTGTGGGTGAGGTTGACAAACTGCAAGCATCATGTGGACGTACAGACACTGAGTGAGCCTAAAAAAAAAATGGAGACAGTAGAGGGGATCGACAGGGCACAGACACAAAGAGGAAATAGTGAGGAGACAGAGACAGGAAGAGGGAGTGAAAGACAGTCAGCTTGGGAGAGTGACAGAACACAGTCCTGAGAGGGAGAGTGAGTGGGTGAATGTGAGAGCAGCGCCAGCTAACTCGTCTGTCAATCTGAATCTGTGACTGACACCTCGGGGTTCAGCCTTCCTGTCTTAGCCCTCTGGATCTTTCTGTCACTAAGTAGGGCACGGGGTCACACACGCTTTCACGCCACCAAATGCACGGCAGCTTCATGATGGGTACACCTCTACACCTCTACACCTTTACAATATGGTGTAAATGTGTGCAAATGAGTCTTGTTAAAGCCTTCTACCTTATCCCACACACACATACACAGTCTTACTGTACAGCAGCCACACATGCAAGCAGGGTCTAGTAGAGGTGAGCTCTCTTGTGGGGTCCGCTTTTGCTGACTAGACTTTGACACATGACCTTTGACCTTACACTGTCAGCAATGCTGCTTCATTGTCAGCATTGCTGATCTTTCACATCAGTCGTCATATATTCTTTTCCTGCAGCCAGTGAGTCATTCGTCTTTCACTATCTTCACCGCGCAACACATTTAATGTATTATTAGATGTCTATAAATGCAAATCTGCTGTTACAGTAGAAATCAGAGGTCTGCAACTTTTACTCACAGAAGAGACATTTTAACCACCTGTCCCACCACATAATCATCCTTTTAATGCCACTAAACCTATATTACTTTGTAAAATTATTTACAATAAACAGAACTGTTAAGTTTTTCTAGCATTTTATGTCATGACAAAAGAAAAAGCCACACTTGCACACAATTTATTTATCTACAATTTCAAATGTTTTTATTAACTATTTTATATATTTTACATGCTCTAAATTTTTATGAATGATTCTTCAATATATTGACTCTTTTCAGTGGCTTTCCAACCCTACTTCCTGAGATGCTACAAAACCTGTAAGTTGTTGAGCTAAGGGACTTATGACGTTTGAGTGGCACAGATTCTTATAGAAGGTCTATAATCACTTTTTTTCTTTGATATGTGAAGCGCAGGATCCTCTTCAAAACTAAACCATAAACTGTATTTTTATTATGGAATTTTACAGTCATTTTATCGTGCAATTTTTTCAATTTTTTCAAATTTTTTTTTTTTTTTTTTTTTTTTTTACATTTTAGTAGTTTCTCAGTTGCCTGCTTTTTTGGTTTTTAAACTTTTTTACCGTGTAAATGAAACAGTTTGGTGTCATTCAGTATGGCTGGGTGCACAGCTGAGTCAAACTACAGTTAGATTTCAACTTGGCCATTTAATTAGGCCAACTTTCACATCTCAGCATATGTACAGTAGAGAGGAGGAGAATTAGCTTATTGACCCAAGTATTTCTGACATTGTGATATAATTCTATGTCAAAGACATTCTTCCTTTTATTTATAATAGAAGTGTTGTCCTATTTATTGAAATGAAGTCAGTGTGCTCATTGTATGAGTGTCTTTGTACCCTCACACATCTGTCAAGTGATTTTCATTTAATACAGTTGTGCTCATATGTATTTCATTAAAGAAAAGGCTGAATTTACAACAATCACTGAAATAACTGGAGACTTAAAAAAGGAACAATAACTAAAAATTTGCAAAAATATAATTTAGTAATATAAGACACTGTTTTTTTAATTTAATTTAGTTGAAAAAAGAAAAAAACAAAAAAACAAATTAGACCTGGAAAATTAGAGGACTTTTCTGTTGAACAGTGGGACAAAATACCTGTCAACAGGTGCAGAAGTCTGACTGAGAGGAACAGAAAACACCTGACTGGAGCGGAAACATTAAAGGATTGTTCAGCAAAATATTAGTTAATGACTGATGTAATATGTAATAAATTATCTATCTATCTAATTATTTGTTTGCTTTTTTTAAAAAAAATATTTCTATTGAACCAGAATTAATAAAATAATGTTATGATTTTCATTAAATTTTTATTTATTATTACTTTAGTCAATTTCAGCTTATTTTACAGGCAGCTGTTTTTTCCCTTCTTTAATGAAAGGGTATGAATAAATATGAGCACAACTATAGATGTAGTTTGGAAAGAAATCAAGTCTAGTTTTTTCTAGTTTAAATACTAAAGAATCATGAGTGAAGAACATGAAATACTTTTGCTGTGATGAGGATTTTGCTCACCTTCAAGTTGATCCACTGTCAAACAGTGGATGTGAAAAGTTTTGGGAAGTTAAATAAAAGCTCTCAGTCTGACCAAGCACAGTTTTATGTGTTATTTTACTGATCTGTACTATGTGCCTGTCAGAGACTTTAGCATCCTGGTAGCTGTACAAAAAGAAGCCCAGAAAAAGCTATAAAAGACGTCAATGCTGGTATTCCAGACAGAACCTGGGGAGGAAATGGGTGCTTATAATATTCTGGACAATTGTGTGTTTGTGTACGCTTGTCTATAGCATGCTGTGAAGCTTCATTTACCTAGTTGTAAACCAGTAAAGAATTCAGGGTTTCTCAGACATTGATAGTACTTGGATTAACTTGGATATACACTGTCCTGCACTAACTTTCTAAATTGCGTGATTTTTCTTTTTAAAAAAAAAAAAATTAATAAAAACACCCAATTCAAAGTTAGTCATTTGCCCACACCCAATGTAAAATTATTTGCAGTCGAGAACATTTGAACCATTTTTTAAAAAAGTTAACTTTTTTTCACTCTTTACAATATGAGCGCTGTATTTATTCAGTTGTTCATTTCTTTCTGTGCATTAGAGGCATTTACATGAAAACAGACAGTTTGTGCATTTTATAGTGATTAGCTATTAGCTAACTAATCATCATTTTGCATCTGTTAAAAACAGATGTTAGCTTGTTATAGCACATTTTTTTGATTAAGACAGACGGAGTAGGGAACAATGTTACTGTTTAAAGCACACCTTGTTTTTGTTGAAGAAACTCATTTTCTTCTAATTTTTAATGTTTTTAGTCCTCTAAGCTAAGTCATTACACCCTTTGTGCATATCTTCACCCATGACTCTCACAATCTTAGTATCCTTCCAAAAAAATCTGACTGACAGCTTCACACCTTGCAAAAGGATTTGATCCAGAAGTCTACATTTAATAGCTGGACATTTTTTTTTATTTTATTAACCTGACCATTACTGTGATTAAGCTCAACAGGGAGAAAATTAAATTATGTGTTTGTAAAAGGGCTGCAGCTGTCTAGACAACATTATTTTACACATTCATATACGATGTATATTGTGATAATGTAACAGATGCAATGACTTTTAAAGATAAGTGTAACAGACACCATAGTGCCTTCATGGTGTGCCATGCACCTGGTAGCACAGTGATGCTTGACCGTGCAGAAAAAAAGAAGGTAAAAAACAATGCATGATGATAAATGCAGCGTTTCTGAAGGCTAGTGTGATGTATGATGTGAGATGATGATGACAAACCAAGAGGGAGTTCATTAAGATTTGAATTGACTGCTGTCTTTTACAGTTAAACGGTGCTTGTGTAGCAGATGAAGCTCAGTAGTTCAAACATAAATACACATACAGAATTTACAATAAAACAGAGTTATTTCTTTCTCAATTTTTTAGACTTTTACTGCAATTGTGGTCCTTCGGGGCTCATTTTCTGTGCCCATTATGGTTAGAAGAGTCCTCAGAACTCTCTCAGTCCCTCACATACCATGCTTTTACACACTCCATCTCTATGACAGCAGATAAACCACAGTACTACTCCATAACTCCAAACCAAAACAAGGATAAGATAAAGCAATGACTTTAGATATAAAACGACTTTGTATTTGAATGTTCTCCATGTCCTTCCTTGCGTATAGCTGGTTTTTCTTCTCTCTCATTAAATGCAAATCTTTTTAAACAGGACAAAGTCAAATCCAAACTTCCTTCAAAGTATGCATGAAAATGAAATGTATTTATCACATGATGAAACCACACGGCAGATTTGTGCATATAAAATGAGAGATGCCTTTTCAGCATTCTGCCTCAGAACAAATAACACAACCATTTATATCCACCATTACCTAAAAGACATTCAAGTTCAATTTGAATTTCAATGACTGCTTATGATTTAAAACCTCATCTTGATGAAATTTTACTATAAACACTGATCTACTATTAATTCAGCGTTAAAAGTGCTCAGCAGCAGTGACAGTAAATGTTTAAATTTGTGCAGCAGTGGATTGAAGATGACTTATCTGCTTTGGATAATTAATAAAAATGACATAAACCCAGTGTTCATGCAGTACATGACGTGTGTGCGTGACTTCAATGTCTAAAATGCCACATAATAATTTACATGCACATACACAGTAATTAGAGGAAGTGTCCATCTGGCATTCAGTGTGTGTATGTGTGTGTTTGAGTTTGTCTATATGCACATCAGCAGGGGTTTGTGACTAATGGGGTCATTATTGATGCTGAGTCAGGCTTACTGCTGATTGCAATAGTTGGATACCAACCTAACGAGTGTGCAGATACACATATATACCACAGACATGCACACGCACACATTCTCTTCTGTATCTTAGTCATGCACACGCATTTCCGCTTGGTTTTAGGTATCAATGGTACTTCTATGTAGTTTTCAACCTCCTATACTCTGAATGCTAATACACAGACATAAATTACACGTACACTTTTTTGTACATAACACGACATCATGTAAAATTTTATTATATTGGTTTTGCCAACATCTTTTCACACCTTTAGTGGATTATACATACTCATACTCTTACTGTACGCATACATTATCATGGATTATACAAATTCCCCATCCAACAGAGGGATTTGACAAGAAATGATGTAAGCAAGTGGACTGCACAGGTACTAGATTAGAACACTGGTAAAGAAAATGTCTATTTGAAAGACAGTATAATGTGTATAAGACATGCAAAGATGTGATAAGTGGAAATTAAATGTAAGCATTTTTTTTTAAGTCTATACATTATAATGTGCAGGTCAGGTAAACACTTCAGTTTACCACATTATTGCTTAAATCATTTTAGTTCATTTCCTGGCTATTAAGCACACCTGAATACAAGCAGCACCTCCGCCATGTGTGCAGCAGCTCTATTTCTTTCTTGAACAGCCACATCGATCGCCTTTACCTTGAAAGTTGCATCATATGAATTTCTTTGTGTGTTTTTTATAATGAGGGTGTGTGCATGAAACACAAAATATCTTGGTAGTGAGTAGAAATCCATACATTAGCCACATCTTCTTTAAGCCACATGATTCAAAGTGTGTGAAAAAGGTAGCGGAGTGTATGAGAACTGAGTAGCTCTGAGGACTAAAACTCATCTGTCTCTGCACATCTGTGACATGACAAAGGGATGGCACCTGAAAAATTATTTCTTTGTGGCCAAAACTTTTATATTAGGTCACCCTAAATGAACTCCTGATGTCCAGCTTTTCTTCTTTGCTCCTGAAGCCACAACCATCATGTTCTCTGCTATGAGATAGTGCTAGCCAGAAGAACTAACTCTATTAACATTAGGGGTGGGGAAATCGAATATCGGGTTTTTTTGCTTCACAATTTAAAAATGTACTTTTTTGTTAAAAAATCTTTTCTTTTTTTTTCAAATAAATAAAAATAATTCATTATAACATTTTTGTCATTTTTATTGTTTTTATTGATCTTTTAACTTGTCTTCTTGGGAATTAGAGCAGCAGAATGATGCTGTGTTGCTTTTTCCTCATTGAATTGAAGAATTGTGAGAATCGCAATTTAAATTGAATCGGCACCCAAAAAATCGGAATCAAATCAAATCTGGACAAATGCATATCGCCACAGCCCTAATTAACATAAAGAGTTGCAGGAGGGACAGCAGATCATCTAAAGTGCTGAATCATTCATAGCAGCTGAACCCAGTTATAAGGTGGGACTAATAGCAGTGATTCTGCCACTGGAGAGGTTGGATCTCTCACCTGTTTTCAGTGTAGGGAAGTTACAGACAACTCAGAAGTCAGACATGCTCATACAGTCCCTAAACAGCTCTAAGACAATGGTTTGGAGGATTAAGAGCCCTTCATTCACTGTTCTTGCCAGACTTAAGATCTGAACTCAGGTTCTCCAGGACCAAGCCCACCTCTGTAACCATTAGACTACAACTCTCCTCTTGCTGTAACACTTCTGACAAACCCTTTGTCTGGAGTGCCTTTAAAACCAAAGGTCTTAAAAGTCTCAGACCTGGTGGAGTGATTGAACACCCATAATCCACCCCAAAATCGAAACTCTTAGATACTTATTTCCCACACTTAACTCAAGAAACTATTTCTTTCTTTGCTTATCTGAATTGATTACGTTTGTCTCTGAAATGAGCTTGTTGTCACTGAGGTAAGCAGTGAGATCAAAAAAGGAAGTTCCTGTAAGTCATTAGTGCCTAGATGTGTGTCTTCTTTTCATACTTTAAATCGTCTTCATATTTTCATCTCAAAACTTCCTTTTTAAATGTTTGAAATGTAGGTAACTTTACATCCTAATTATTCATGCACTGGTTCTTTTGATTCTTCTCTTGCAGTATTTGATAAATCATCTGAAAGTTATGATCTGTGTGTTTTTGGGACCACGTCTACAACTAAATGCTACGTCTTGATTGGCTGTTCTTGAATATTTACTTAAACATGTACATGCCCGTGTGTGTGTGTGTGTGTGTGTGTGTGTGCATTTTCTGCTGTTTGGGGTACAATCACCTGTTTCTCTGTCTGAGCCTTCCTCTTCTTTCAAACAAAGTAAATGTCAACTAGGTGAACAGAAGGAGACCTTTTCATCTGCATCAGTATTCCCAGATGTCGCTGAATCTTAAGTGTAGTTGTGTGTCTGGCCTGAAAAAGAGACTCAGGTACAGCACGTGTGTGTAATCATTAATTGTTCAGTGTTGTTGTACAATATGCATGTGTTTGTTTATTCACCTGGGTGCAGCTTTTGCATATTTATCTTTGTTTCCTGTTGTGGTACACTCTCAGAAAGGTTTATTCTCAATAACAATTTTGTAGCATAGCCCCAGGTTTTCATCAGAACATAAGGGTAAGTCACATGCGTGTAATGCTGTATACTTATAAGTGTGCGTGTGTGTGTGTGTGTGTGTGTGTGTGTGTGTGTGTGTGTTTGTGTGTGTGTGTGTGTGTGTGTGTGTGTTTTCAAGGCTCTGTAATGTGACTGCTTGATGTTCCCGAAAGCCACTGTAATTTCTAAATCAAGTCTTTTATGAGGTTTTCCTGCTCTGGGCAGACCATTAACATTTCATGTCACCCTGGCTCACTGTCTGTTGTACTCCAGTAGGCATGGAGCAGAGACTCTGTGCTACAGTCTGCAAAAACAGGCTGGCTTGGCAAGTCTTTTTTTTATTGGAGTATCAGGCTTTTTTTCTTTTTTCTCTTATTTCTAATCTTACTCTTGCAAAAAATGTTTCTGTTATTAAGTGTTTAACATTCAAGGAAGCCTTTTCTTCCTTTTATTTTGGCTTATTGTCAAGGGCCAACGTAAGTTCTGTCTCCTTTAGTATTTATTCATGTAAGCATGTTGACTGATTTTCCCTTAAAATAAACGACCCTTTACCACAGTGCATTTTACATGTGCTTTGGTTTATGTGTTTTAATATGTGTAGAGGCATTAACACATGTGTTGCAATAAATAATGGACACAGCCTTATAATACAGCCATTAACCTTAATATAGAGTTTATTGAATCACTTAATGACTGTTGTCACTTGGAAGAAACCAGTTTTTCTCTTATTTCTTTTTATGTTAATTTATTTTATTAATTTACTTATGTAATTCATACTGATTTGGTCATTTTTATATGATATACTTATCATATTTTTTATTATTTATAAAATTAAAATGTAATTTTATTGTATTTTGTTCTAGTCTTTTTTTTCCTAATTATTTTCCTGTTCATTTTGTTTTTATTTAATTGGAGAGGAATTCAGGCATTAAGGGATTATGCATCTTGACACGTTGACCAAACTGTCACCTTCAATATATCAGTCTAAATGAATCAACCATTTGTATAAATGCCGAGTGAATGTGAGAAATATCTCCATATTTGAATTTTTTTGACAGTTTTCATCTTTGTGCCAGTGACAGCAGTGGCAGGTTGTCAGTTCATCCCTCTGTACATATTTCCGTCTGTCCATGTGTCCACATATCCCGCATGTCATGATGGGGAATTTCTCAAATTTCAAAAGTCTGCCTGGATTCACAAGTGATCTGATTCAGTTTCATCATAGTCAATATTTTTAGGCATATAACTATAGCTTTTTACTTCTATATAAAAAAAATAGATAACATAAAATAATGAATTAAATAGGTAACTGTTTATTCTGCAAAGAAGTAAACATAAACAGCAACTTATGTGGTTTTCAGAGCCATAATTTCTTCTCACCTCAATTGCTGTATAAGTTTCCACCGACTAGTTTTCATGAGATAGTTATGAAGATTTTAAGCAAAGTGATGCAAGAGTAAAGAATAGGCATCTTGCCCTGCTTAGACTGTCACCGCTCCAGTCTGGTCTTGCTGTGGCAGCTGTTATGTCGAGACTCCTTGGAATGACAAATCAGTATAAAAGGAAAGTTTTTAGAGTCCGTTTTCAACACTCCAGGTGAGCATTTTTAGGAAGGTGATGTATTTTGACCCAAAATTTCAGGCTATTGACATGGAAACTGAAATCAAGGAACTAAGAAAAAAAATAAAATTCTACCAAAATGATCCAGAATCCTGATCTATCAAATTATGTTGAAATATGCTTTCAGTGCCTAATATTGTAGCAATCACAAAGTCAAATGGCAGTTATTTGACAATCAAAATTAAGGCGTTTGCATACAGGGATCGATGCAAATCACACAAAAATGCAAATAATTCAGTGATGAATTGTCAACGTTTCGGTCTATGCACACCAAGTGTGATGCAAAATTGTGAGTAAATTATGAAAATTCTATAAAAAACTTGCAAGGTGGATCCATATCAATCCACAACAACTGTGTGCTGATGCTGCAAAAGAAGACAAAAAAAAAATGCACTGGATTCATCCTGTTGAGAAAAGACAGTACTTGGGGAGTTTTATTGTGTAAACCAGGAGTTGGACTACAGCTGCTTCAGGACGTCTGTGGGACAGGTTGAGGATCTGCTTTAGGAGCTAGCTGCTCGCTTTAAGAAGCAGAGAAGAAATGATAAAGATGCTCGGCCACGATGACAAAGTTTGAATCATATAGTAGCGAAATTGACTCCTGCATAACTCACAACCAGTGATCTATCTTCTCTGATTGGTTCATTATATTTCTGTCGGATGTAAATATTTTTAAAAAATCAACCCCAGTCTGAGAAAGTCAGACTCTCAAAATTGCTGGACTGAATTTCGTAGCTGATGTAAACTTTCCCAATGACTTTACACTGATATAATAAACAATATGTTCATGCAAATTATTTGGACAAAATATTTGGAGTAGGTGTGTAAATCATAGACTGTATATGAAAAGATGGACGGAGCCTCCGTGACATCACCCGTAGGTTTCTGAAGAGCTGAATTGAAGCTCGGTGGGCAGTTCCTAACATCGCCATCTTGGCAGGGGCATGTGTCCCCTCTCGCCATGAGAATACAAATATGGGCAAAGAGGTGGAGCTGAGAGGGGGGCTGTGAGCGATGGATGATTGACATCGAGGTAACTCAGAGCTGCATGTAGCTAAGACCTAACCGAGCTAACCCGAAGATAACGGGAGCTAACCAGCTAACGGAAGTGAGTTGGCTAAAGCTAAGTTACGTTGTTCTGCATTCTTCTTACTAGAAGCGGGAGATCGGGTACCTGTCAATCAAAAGGACACGCCCCTAAATATGCCCAATTTTGAGATTAAATTACTTTTAAACGGGCGAGTTAGAAAAAAATTCACTCCCCCCACAGTTGTCATGAAGGTAAACCTGACCTATAAACTGAAAATGGATTTTTGAACCAGACTGTAAACATGTTTATGTCTGCCATTTTTTGCCAAATTTCTGCTGTAAATTTGGCCTTTTTAACATGGGAGTCTATGGGGATTTGTTCTGTTTTGGAGCAGCCCCTAGTGGATGAAGGGGGAACTGCAGTTTTATGCAGGGGTTGCTGCTTGGGGTAAGGGCCTTTACTCGGGCATTTAAAGTCTGCTACTGTGTGAATAGGGGCTGTGCTATGAATGCTCAGAAGTGCACTGTGTAGTGGAGCGGACACAGTATTTATAGATTTCCAAATCACAGCGAGCACAAACACTCAGTTTAGAGGAAATGATAAAGTTTTTAGGGAAGAACTGAGCCACAATTTATCACTTTAGTTGTACGTCAAAATGATTAGTCATTTTGTAGCCATGTAAAAACAGTTTGTAAATGTTATTGATCTCATTATTGATATATTGGAGGTTATAAAGTAACTTAAAACAACAGGTCAAATACTACAAAAACTCTAATAACTGTAACTACCTATCGCTAACATCAAAACAATTCTATTTGCAAGCTTAGCTAAGATGGTTTGGCTGACATAGCTGTGAATCAAACATGTTAAAGTAACTTCAGCTGAATAACAGGGAAATCCGGTGATTGGGTGACCAGCATGATAATTAACCAGTATAATCAAGAGTTTGCTGTATATATGTTGTTGGTGTTACAGAGTGTTGCAAACACCAACAGTTAGCAGCTCAACTCCGTGTCCTGCCACTGTTGAATGGAAAAATTGACCCAACAGGCACTGTCCTGATGTAATTCTGTAGCAGAAGCTTGAAGTTTTTCACAAAATAAGAGCAATATTTATCAGTTACAACAAACAACAACTGCGATAGGTGTTTCCATTAAAACTGTGTTTAAGCTTGAGTTCTCGTAGCCTCGTCAGCCAGTTGAGATTTTACAAGAATTGCAGCTTAATGTCCAGATGTAACCGGTTTTGCAGATAAGGCCTGCATACAACTTTGAGGATGTTACTCTTGTTTTTAAAATAAATTAAAAAAAAGTTGACAAGCACTCAGTTTTTACCCTGAGATCATTTTTTTTAAGACATAAACTTTGCTTTCTGGTTCAAATGAGTTTCATTAAATCTGTGGAAGAGCAAATTCTTTCCAAATCAGCGTCGAGCTGTAGAGGGAAACATTTTCTCTTAAGTTTCATCAGCAGACTTTATAGTCTTTTTCTCTCACTGTGTCCTCACTTTCTTAACATTCACTGCTCACTTGTCAGTTCTGAAGCGCAGCTTGCCTTAAGTATTGGGATTCAGAGTGTAAGCTCATCTCATTATCCCCGTTTGCTTGCCTGTGTGTGTGTGTGTGTGTTAATGCATGTGCGCTTCATTTATGAGTGTATAACTGACTCTGAGAGTGTGAGTGAGTGATGGGTGTGTAAGCCTCCCTCTCTTGCGCTCTGTTTGAAATAAAGCGACAGATAATCGCAGGGCTCTGGTGTAGCGAGCTCATCTGAGCACCAATCGATACGGGTGCCATAGCTTCAAAGCAACCCTTCAAAGAGGAGAGAAATAGCCATATGTTCTTCGTACTAAGTGTGTGTGTGTTAGAGAGAGAGCGGTAGAGCCAGCCAGAGTACAGGCAGTGAGAATGGGTGTGAGAGAAGAAAAGCAGGAAAGAGACAAAGTCAGAGTGTTACTTGTTGTGCAGAAGAAGCTGTTTTCATTTGACGGCAAACGTGATCATGTCATATGACTTCCGAAGTCATATGGTCATCGTTAGTTTTGTTTTGTCAACGATATTCTGACTTTGTCATCTTTTATTCAACAAACCAGCAGCGGCTGTGGCCTTTGTTGGGGAAATGGGTGAGGAGGACACACACACACACACACACACACACACATAAACGGTGGATGTCATACACACTCACTGTGTTTAAAGACTGGGAGAGAGAGTGTGTGGCGGGAGCAAAGCAGACTTTAGAGGGTGACAGTAGGAAGGGAGTACATGCAGGAAAGAGGAGTGTGAGAGTGGTAGAATGACAGAGTGAGAAAGGAGAAGGAGGTACATGGGGACGTGTTTGTGTGTGAGACGACGGCAGAAAGCGCGCTGCTGTGTTTTGCTGCGCCATCTCACCTTCCTCAAAGTGAAAATGAGAATATATTTTTGACTTGTCTATGTCACAAAAAAAAAAAGAAGAAAAGAAAGAAACTTTTGCGTTAGGATTTGTTTTTGTATATGTGTGTGTGTGTGTGTGTGTGTGTGTTCATGCTGTGAAGAAAGGATGTTTGTACTTGTGTGTCAGCACGTCTAATTAGCTGAGACAAGCAGGTGTAAAACAGTAATTAATGGTGCAAGTGACTGACTTCATTATCTCAACATGAGCTTCTCATGCTGGCTGAACAAACACACACACACACACACACACACACACACACAACCGTAAAGAAAACATTTCAACATACTTCAACGCAGCACGTATAAAACAGTGTGTGTTTTATGGCTAAATCGCTGAGCGGTGTTGGGTAAGTGGACAGAATCACTACATGCGTCGCCGTTTGGCCACTCAAACATTCATTTAGTTTTTAAATGGACTCATTACTAATGAATCACAAGCTGCTTTAGAGCAGGCTGAGCACACACACTAGTGCTTTGGACATCCTCCAGAATCCAGGCTAAACAGCACACACTCACACTGACACACTTACGCTCACATTGACAGAGATGGAGCCGGAGTGTCCAAAAGCCCCAATTACCTTCTCATCCAATGCAAAAGAACAAGCTAGAAAGCTAATTACAAGTACCCCACATGTAGAGGGTAGAACATTCAAGCACACACACTCAGGCGGATGATATGTGAGCAGAAATATTACTCTTTTGTTTTTAGCCATGATTGTTAGTGTTTACAATGAGCTCGTTATGGAAAATATGGCTGTGTCATTGTATTATTACCATAAGTCATTATTACAACCCCTGAGCCCAACAAGCTTTATTGAATCATCAATACGACTGTATAATTTAGCGATTCTAGTTTAAGCCAGATTGATTTACACTTCAACACTCTGCCAGGCTTGAATGAGATCAAATGAAATTAGAAACATCCAAATGCAGCATATTGTCATCCAGTGAGTGGAATAAATGTGTTTTCTTTCTTTAATATTTATTTATTATTCAAGCACATTCCTCTCGTGGTGGCTTGCCAAGACATAAATATTGCGGATGCTCTCCAGCTCCGGTAGGTGAGTGGGTGAGTGAGGGAGATGGCAGTGATTGGACAGAGTAATTTGACCTAATGAATATGTCGACAGGCTGTTTCTTTCTCTCTCCATTAAACACAGCTGGATTAGATTTACTGTGCTTACTCTAACAACTTAAAGACTCCATCAGTGTGTCACTTTGCCACACACACACACACACACACACACACACACATAGATGCTTACTCACACCTATATACACACATGCATCTGTGGGGATTGGCCTAGCTCAGTAGATCAATGGCCTCTTGGTCAATGTCTCTTTCAGGAGGGTTATCTATCAGCTCCTCACTAATGAAACAATCTAATCGTTCTCTGTGTGTGTGCGTGTGTGTGTGTGTGTGTGTGTGTGCCTGTGTGTTGCATGCTCACCAGGGTGTCAGATTGATTACGAAGTGCACGGATACGGTGTCATGTTGTTTATTCTTACGCTAATTACAGACTGGACTATTTTTGTTTGTACTGTAAGCCACACATAATCATAAGTGCTTGAAATTAAATAAAAGTTGTAAGGAATACTTTCGCTGGTAGCTTTTTAGATGAAAAAAAGAAGGTGCTACACATTGGTTTGACATGTTCTTTTGTTTATTAATTGATTTTGAATTAAATATCCATGACAGCTTTGTTATTGTGAGTTGTGTGTTAAACATAACAATAAAGATAAGATGACAAATTCTAAACTGGTTAACACAATCTTATAAAATATGCAAATATATGTAATATGTTAAAATGTCTCTATTATGCACATTTCAGTCTAATTCATTTTATTATGCAAGTCCAGAAGGGGAAGAAAAAAGTCAAGCATTTTTCACAAACCCCTTCATTCATCTTGTATTGATCCTCTCAGATTAGCCTCTGCCAGAAACAAGCTAACAGAGAAAGCTCTGCCCTATGTCCTGCGTCTGATTGGTCAACTGCTAGGAGTAGCTATACTGAGCAGTGAAGGTGGGTCTGGCTTTCTTCTCATAAAGGGCCACAACCAGGAGAAGATGACCAATCACTGAGTCCCTCCCCCGGGACGTCATTAAAATTTTGAAGTAGAAAAAACTCTTTAAAACCAACCGTTTCCGTCGTCATGGAAACTGAACTTAGAGAGTGCTGGAAAACTCAAACATGTGTTTAGATGATTACAAAAAAAAACGGCAACACTCACATGTTTGGTGAGTATTCAACACTATAACATTATATAAAGCTCAGAAAACTAGTAAAACATCTTAGAGCCCCTTTAAGCATAGTTCCTCACTTTGGTGACCCCAAACAAAGGCTAAATCGACTAATCTGTCCTGCATTCTGTCTCTTCTCTGTGAACTCTTCAGCCAGTAAAAGTCAATCCGCTGTTGACTTGTCATATTCTCTCTTGTTCTTTTTCTGGCTTCCTCCAGAAATATCCATTTCTTGGCAAAGTGCTGCTGTCATGCGGTGCTCCAGGCTGGAACATAAAGTTGTGCAGTGCGGCTTCTCAGCTGCAGTACAGCTCCTGGAATGTGTGTTATAAATGTATGAAAAGCACAGAAACTTCCAGGAAACTTGCAATGTTGCTTAAATGATGATATTTGTAACATGAAATGTGTGTGACACATTTTTTTGTAGTTGTCCAAAGTTTAAGCATTCAAACATAACCATTATAATTATCTCATACAAAGCTCACCTTTTGCTGGAGGTAACTGGTTACAGGGAAATTAAGTTATCTCATTGTGCCCTGGCCCGTGACACCGTTTACGGACCCATGAGTGAAAACTTGCTGCCACCAACTGAGGATAACAAGGGACCTTTTTACTATCACATTTCTGATGTCAGTGTCATGTAAGCCTTGCGAATGAAAGATGGCTGCTCTTACTACTAAACTACTACTACTAACACCTTTAGGATTAATTTATGTAGTGTATGTAATAGTGATTCCTCTAGGTTGGGAAACACTGTTCTTGATCATACTGTAACATTCATACAGCACCATCTCACCAACTACCTACATGATTTGCTAAAGAGGATGTAAAATATTTCTTTAGTTCCAAAGAGACATGCTTGAAAACTGACCGCATGCATGAAAATGAAGGGTGCAGATAGTAAACTACCCAGGTTCCTTCTAGCTTTAAACAGCTTCAGTGGGAGATCTAATTCACACAACTCGCATAGATCTGTGTGTATGTTAACACAAGTGAGTCTGTGAATAAAGTAAAGAATTATTGAATGAAATGTATGGTAAACAGAATAAAGGTTTTACAAATCAGAAGCTGTGTTTTAATAAATCTACGTTCTGTGCAGAATATTTCAGCCCAGAACTGAATGTGCAGTTCTGATCAAGAGCTGGTATAATGTTGTCTCATTATACCAGTTGTGTTGTGTCATTGAAATTGCCTTTTACACATATGGCAAATTGGTGTTGCTTATTTAAATGTGTTAAAAACATTTTAGAGATGTTCTTTGTGATATTAGCACTGTTTTCCGACATAAACTGACCAATCAGATGACACGTTAACCACTTCTGGACTTTGAAAACTGTCCAGCCTGTTTAGCCAAGCGTGCAACGACAGAGTTGAGTGTGCTGGTCACCGATATGAAGACGTATGTGGCGTGTGTGTACACTGTGGATATATGGGCTCCCATGAGGTTGATTCTTTGCTCGCATATGTCGTGTTATTCCATCACAGCACCAAAATGTCTCCTTGTGATGTGTGTTTTCTCTTGCAAGTACATACATACACTCTGTGTTTACCATCTATGTGTTATGTTTTCATGCACGCGGCTGGTTTTCAAGCACTTTTTCCAACTAAAGAAATGTTGTAGTAAAGGTAATAAAATCAAGAGCAAACTTATGTCTGACTTAGTTTATGAATGAACTATAATGGATTAAAACCATCCATGCAGGATCATCCAAAGGAAACCATTGTTGATATCTTTATTAATCTTTGGCTGTTTGCTTATATAGATTTGCTTGCAATTTTACTTTAGCTGACCATTTTAGTTGTAAAAATCGGTTTACTGCTTCCACAAATCTAGACCTTTGTTTTCTTTAAACTTATCTATTTACAGGATGTCATCTTTCAGTCTGTGTTGACACTGTAAATCTGAGCAATGTACATTTTTCCTCAAAGAATATTAGGTGAAGAATTGACAAGTGAATCAATAAAGAACTGAATCAATAAGCAGCTTCAGCTATGGTATTGAAAGAATTTAATTAATTCCAACCTGAAGTGTGCAGTGCATCTATCTAAATAAGAAAAAAATATCAAGTCTACTGTAAAACTCAGTGATACGTCAAAGGTGAACATGGACTGCACCTGCAGCGATGATAATCAATTATTCTTTTGCCTCATTAATGGGTTTTGAGGCTAATGTTAATGTGTTTTGAGACACATTAACATTTTATTTTCCTCATCCAAACCTCCTCAGTTAGGTGAGAAAAACGTCAAAGTTTAAGCCGCCCAGCTTCATCAGAGGTACCTTTTAGATTTTCAACATTTTAACAAAAGCACTGGTTGCTCTCCTTTCTGCTTCCATGCAGACTCAACACATGATAGCCCACGGCTGTGAGATGTTTCTTTTTCCAGTTGTTTTCAGTAATATATGTGGAGTTAGTTGTATGTGGCCATTTTTGTACGGCCACTCAGAGCACCTTTATTTTGAATCTTCTGGATTTGTTACAAAATCACTGACACTGTTCTTCTTACAGAAATTGTCAGATTGGTGAGAAGAAACCATAACAGAATGAAGTCTAACTATAGACTGTATATAAAGAGATGGATAGAGTCTCTGTAACCCATAGGTTTCTGTAGAGCTGAATTGAAGCGGTTCCTACCATCGCCATGTTAGCAGCATCATGTGCGTCGTCTCGCCCGGAAAATACAAATATGGGCAAAGAGGTGGAGCTGAGAGGGCAGCTGTGAGCATCATGGCGGATGATTGACATCGAGCGAACTCCGAGCTTTCTGTAGCTAAAAGCTAACCGAGCTAACCTTGAGATAACTGGAGCTACTCAGCTAACGGGCGTAAGCGGGCTAAAGCTAAGTCACGTTGTTAACCGGCTAAAAACCGCGGTTGTTCTACGTTTTTCTTATTTGAAGCCAGAGATTGGTACCTGTCAATCAAAAGGACACGCCCGTAAATTTGTCGAACTTTGAGATTAAATTACTTTAAAACGGGCGAGTTAGAAAAAAATTCACTCCCCCCACAGTTGTCATGAAGGTAAACCTGACTTATAAACTAAAAATGGATTTTTGAACCAGACTGCAAACATGTTTATTTCTGCTGTGAAGTTGGTCTTTTTAACATGAGAGTCAATGGGGATTTGCTCTGTTTTGCAGCCCCTAGTGGATGAAGGGGGAACTGCAGTTTTATACACTTCCGCATAGGTTTCACTTTTAACTGCTGGAGGTTGCCGCTTGGGTCTAACACCATTATGTAACAAGAAATAAAAGCGGCGGAATGCCCAAAAAGGCATTCCTCTGCTGAAGAAAGCTGAAAGTAAAAGTTGGGTTTTTGTTATTGTAACTGTTGCAGGTTTGTTGTTTGCTCTGCGTGAACTCATATATGTAGAAGTTGTTGTGTTGTTTAGTTTGTTTTTGGGGTGGGGGTCAGTTACAAGAAAACAGAACTCCATCATGTGTGCCTTTCTAAAGTTTGTCTTAAAATATATTGTTTCTTAAGTCTCTTTAACACAGGTAAAAAAAAAAAAAAAAGAAAAGCCTGATATTCAGTGCAAAGTAATTCATTTTGACATGTGTCAATGACTCTGAAGTAGACAAGTATTTTATTGACCCTATCTCTGCAATAGGGATGCACCTATGACGATATCAGTATCGGCTCAATACCAAGCTTGTGTACTAATAATTGGTAATGATAAAAGTGTACAAATACCACAACCGATACCACAGCCGAAACACGATACCGGTAGATGAGTTTGGTGACATGCTTCGTACATGTTTTAAAATAAACAAATGCCTTGAATGTTAAAATGTTACATTTTTTGTTACGCTAAAAGCCAGATCTTTGTTTCAAAACCACACATTTATAGTTGTATTTAGGTAAAATGTTTCAAATCAAAATAAAACTTGTTGAAATTGTTAGATCTGTAATGTTATTATATTTGTATTGGTGAGGTAACTTCAGAAAGGATGGGTCATTTATTACAACCTAATGAAATCTTACACAGTTATAACAGCAATAATAACCATAGTCACAATAATGTTCACATAAACAGAATTTGGTATCGGCAAATATCGGTATCGGCAGATATTCACATTTCAGGTATCGATATCGAATCGGAACTCCCAAAAGTGGATCGGTGCATCCCTACTCTGCAACAGTGGAAACATTCAACTTCAACTTTATTTATATAGCGTCAAATCACGGCAATGCCATCTCAAGACGCTTTACAGACAGAGGGGAAAACATAATGAAGGCCAATTCATAATAGCCTATATAAGGAAACCAACAGATTGAGTTGAGTTGAGTCCAAACATGAGATCTGAGATCATTTTTACTGTGGAAACTGCAGTCAGGGATACAAAAATGTACAAAGCTCGGATGTTCAGACTAGTGACTGAGAAAGAGATTGGACTGATAGAATTATGGCTTCAATTTGATTTGGGACCTTTTCAAAACCTCTGTGGAAAACCTGAGGTATCTTTATCTTGCAAGAACAGGATGTTTTTCGCTCAGCATTCTTTGGAAGACATGTTTTTTTTTCAACCACTTACATCCTCTATAGTCCTTAAACCATTTTTTTATGGTCACTTGTGTTTTTCTGTGTTTGTTATGGGTTATTTGTGTGTAGGTGTGGTGTATCTTTTTCCAGGGAAATAACAGTGCAGTCATGCCGATTAATATGCCAGAAAAAACCGTGCAGACACTTCTGGGTTGGCATACGAACAATACCTAACAGAAAAACAATACCGTACAAACCAAGACTACAGGCCTACTTTTAGCTCCACACTCATTATTTGATGAAGTTAGGAGCAGCACAGAGAAGGGAGAAGAGATTTATCAAATCTATGCTGCCTCTGTCCAAATATGCTTTGGAAGGAGTTTATACAAGCTTCGTCCAAAGCAGATTTAAGAACAGCTTCTTGTCATGTCTTTTAACATTCAGTTATTTCCTTTTTTTATGAAACAAATGATATCTGAACAACAGAAACTGTTCCACTGTGTTACCTCATGTAGATGTTTTCTACATTCTTTGACAGAGCTGTCGAAACACACCTGGCCCGCACTTTGAAATGCACCATCACAATCAGTTTATGTATTTTTAATCAAGAAAAAACTAGAAATGTATTAGATAGAAATGACCCGGGTTATTCCAGAGAAATGCACTTAAGGAATCTGAGGCTTTCCATCACAAAGTTTACATCAGCTGAATTGTTATTGGTTCGAAGCAGAAAATGTTTGAGAAACTGAGTGTTTACTTGCAAATATGCAGGTTTTGCTACAAGATACAGCTCTTCTGGTTACAAGCTGAGTCCTGTGTCTGCTTTTCCTACTTCTGTGTGAAGTGAAGCAATTTAACCTCAAACGTAAAGGCAGCTTCACAGCATGAGGACCCATTTTCATATTGTCTCCCGACCCCGGTAAAGACACAAGACAGATTACCAGCTGTTTCTCTTCAGTTTACATCTATAGTGCAAGCTACACCCCTGTACTATCATCTAGTAACAGTTTGTTACAAAACTGTCACATAAAGGTTCCACTTTAGGAATAAAAAGACAAAATGCAAGGATAAATTACTGGTTGTGTTGAAGCCTAACACCCATGTTGGGTCACCTCGTAGGGCAGCTGCCCCATTGACAGAGGCTACAGCTACTTGATGCAGCCAGCCCAGGTTTGAATCCTGGCCTGGGTCCTTCTCTGCACATAATGCACATAACCACCCCTCCCTGTCTTGCCATATATGTCATATATGTATATATATATATATATATATATATATATACATATATATATATATATATATATATATATATATATATATATATATATATATACATTTATAAGTATATAAATATATGTAAATAAATAGAGTTACTGTTTGTCATTTCTGTAAAGATGGCTAATTTCAACCTTTTGTTTCTCATCTCTTCCTGTCCATTCCCCTCCTTTTTTTCCTTCTCTTTGCAGTTTGATGTGTTCAAGCACTTCTTAAGGTAAGACTCTCATTTTGTATTTTCCTTTTCTTGTTTATCATTTCACTGATTATCTTACCGTAAAATACAAGTGGCCAGCATCATTTAGTGCAGTGTTCGTTTCACAAAACAATCTGGGACCTTAAATTTGTCCGTCTCTATTCTGTTCACTGAAACAAAACAAGACTGTGTTAAGATAAAGAGGGTGTGCAGTGGGTAGCACTCCCACTGCATCCAAAGCATACAGAACTCTATCCACTGCCAGCATCACTCTTCTGATGGGGATTTTTACAACATGCATGAAACATTTCAGTTGTCACTTCAATTAATAAATGATTTCAAAGCAGCGTGATGATGTGGATGCTGAGCAAGAGCAGCACACAGGGCTTTAAACTTTAACTCAGCATGATATATCATCAGAGTTGGAATGAAATTCCACACAATGTGCACAAGTTGTAATAAAGAACAATAAATCCCCTTCCACAGGGTCTTCCAACTGAATCTGCCTGTCACAAGCTGTTAGTCATAACAAGGTCCATGTGGGGGAGTTGTGGGGTGGACTAAGAGTGTTTTAAAGGCATTGACATGCTTATTGTTTATATATGGACTACAGGTTTCAGCTGTAGTATATCTCAAACTTATTACTTCCAGGCTGTGATGTTGTGTTATGAAGCTGACAGGCTCTGAATGTTTTGAAAAGAAGATGAAGTGTGCCATCATGCTGTACTGCTGGGTTTGAACCTGTGTTCTGGTCCATATGGTGTCTGTGTAATGCCTGGCTGCAGTGTGAGCAAGTGGGCGTGCATGCAACATGTTTTTCTTACCAGTTGAAAGTGTTGCATCTCCTTTCCAAATGCCTTGTAATTAATCATGACCTATTATCTTGATTTGACACATCTAACCTACTGTGATGTGCAACACACTAGACTGAGTGGATTGAGTGGTCTGTAATCTGTGCCCGCCACTCACAGGCTTTTTATACTTAATTATAAAAAAAACTCAGCAAATAAAAAACAAGCCATCAGACAGCTGTCTTTATTCCATTTTTTTGTCCAGTCCTCCTTCCTGGCTATTTTTAAAGCCCAAGTGTGTGAGAATTACTCCCCTCTAGTGGTTGGCTAATTGAAACAACCAAGCAGTGCTCTCTGGTGCCTTGTTTAAGCGTGTTATTACCTCTACTGAAGCCTTAGAGGGTCACAAATGTGGAAATGTCAACATCTTGTGCCAGTTGGAGAGTCCCATCAGGTGAAGAGGGATAGAATAATACATAATTCTGTTTGGTCATTGATGTAGATAAGTTACAAGCATGTCCTCAATGTATTTGGTACCAAGCTACTGCTAATAGTTGATGTCATTGTCATCATTGTACCACCAAAACAAGTCATAAACAAATATGTTTAAGGTCAGAAGGTTACATGGTGATACTTTAACTCTGATATTTGAATTATTCAAGCATAAAACGGGCACCAAACTGAAATGAGGAACCAGTCAGCATGTTCACGTGACCCTAGAATAAACAAAGGGAAACAAAAAAATGTTTGTGTTAGCGTAACCAAGTAGCTCTTTTAAAAAGATACAGAAATATTAGTCTGTCTAAAATTGTATGAAATCGATGCCCTAAAAATCCGACTGACACACACAGACAGTACAGCTGGAGCTTAACTCCTACACATTCATGCTTAGGTAACATTTTCTGACTACACCACTGTTTATGTTTTTGAAAACTCACTATTTGAGTGATTTTAAACCAGTGCTGTTCAGTAAAGTCAGCTTTATTTCCTCCGCCAAGGAGGTTATTTTTACCCGCTATTTATGTTTGTTTGTGTTCAAGATAATTCAAAAAGTTACTGACAGATTTTCGTGAAATTTCCAAGAGTTGTTGGAAATGTGAAAAGGAAGAACTGATTAGTTTTGCTGGTGATCCTGTTTTTGTATTACTTTTTTTCTCTGCTTCATTAATTTGTTTTTGATACCGAAAGATAACTATTTTAACTCACGCTGATCTTTGGCTGGGATTGGATTGACTGGGATTGGATGTCACGGTCATAAAAACAAAAAAGAAGAAATCTGACCATTGGTCAAGAGACCGACAGAAAGTCATCGCATTTTACAGCCAACCTCAATATGGAAGTTCGCAAACATAATTTACATAATTTTAATCACAAAATATAATAAAACATGAATGTAGCATGGTGGAATGAACATACAAAGTTCCTGGACAAAAAAACGTTGCACTTAACAGCTGGTTTGAAAACCTTGAAAGGCTAGAATTGTCTCTAGCTCACAATAGATCACCTAAAGTGCTTTTAATAGCAATTTTACCCATTAAAGCTGGGCTAGGTAATGTTGGGGAGCTTGCAAGATCTGAAAGTAGCACCCTGTCTTGGCCCCTCCCCCTCTGGTTTTGCTCCTTGCGTGATTCGAGGCTTTTTTCTTCCCTCCACCAAGGAGGTTATGTTTTTACCGCCTTTTATTTATTTATGTTCAAGATAACTAAAAAAGTTATGGACGGATTTTAATTAAATTTTCAGGAGTTTTTGGAAATGTGAAAAGGAAGAACTTATTTAAATTTGGTCCAGGATCCAGGAATTTTTTTAAATGCTGTGGTGGAGGTTTACTCTCTCCGAGCGCTTTTCTAGTTCAAATATATTATCATTTCCCAATGACAACAGGAACACAGAAAATGTCTTGATCATGCTTGTCATACAGTCCACAGTGATGTGGCATTGGCCAGATTTCAGTAAATAGCTCAGTTACAGTACACTCCCATGCATGTGGAGCAATTTTTGGACATGGATAGTGCTCTTGCGAAATGGTGAAGTCGAGCTAACTTTAACTCAACTTATCTGAGGGTGTAACTGCAGTCTTTACTCAACTCAACTCAACTCAACTCAACTCAACTTAACGCAACTCAGCTTTACAAAGCCCTTTAAAACAACCACAGTTTAAACACGGTGTTGCACTTAATCAGCCAAAGTATTGTTCATTAATTCTAAAACAGTTTACAAACAGGAGCAGTAGTGTGGGGGTGGAGAAGCTCAGAGAGGTAAGGAGGGGCCAGACCACTACTGTCTTTATTCATGATGCACAACTTGATAAAGAACCTATTTAATTTATAACTTTTCCATTTTGTAACCTGCAGCCTGTTGCAGACACAAAACACCAACACAATTTAACCGGCATAGAATAGTACTTTTGTGCCAATAACACTTTTACTAAATATTTGAGAACAATTTAAAAATGATGTTTCAAGAATAGAATAAAAAAACGACCCAGCAAAGACCTCATAATGAACCTGAAATAAGCATGTACTCCTCTTCTTGATCCATATACAGTTGACTGAAGCCTCATCCAAAGTGGTTTGTATAGAAAGGTGGCTAACAAGAAGCCATTCTGGAGAACATTGAGAAAAGACAGAGGTGTGCCACTTGACACAAGAACTAGACTGAAAATCAGTGACAACAGGTCGAATGGAGTGACGAGTCCTCCCCAGAGCCCAGACCTCAGCATTACTGAAGGAGACTGGGATCATCTTGACAGAAAATGAAATAAAAGGCAGCCAACATCCACAGAAGAGCTTTGATATGTCCTTCAAGAAGCCTGGAGAACTAGTCCTTAAGTTACTTAAAGAAATTACAAGAAAGACTGACTAAAATACTTCAGTCTGTGTTGAATAATAACTTTAGTCATACCAAATATTTCCACAGTTACCTTTAATACTGTTTTTGCACTTCTGTTTGCATGTCTCAGTAAAATGTCCACACAATGCCTCGTGGATTTAGCAAAGGCTGTGGGGCTTGAAAGCCAGAAATTCAGAAAAAAATATATTTATGTGCAGAATTTTAGTGTGTCTGCCATGAGTTTTGCTAATCTGAACCACACAGTTTTTAATTGTTAACCTTAAATAAGAAGATCTTGGTCTCTATATCCTACCAAACAATGAGTAATTGGCAAGAAAGTAGCAACAAAAGTTATGATTAAAAGTAAAGTTAATTAAAAACCATGAGTAGATGAGATAAAAGTCATGCTCAACTTTAATTTCACAATTTAAAAAAAGGTCCTTTTGTGAGAATTTAAAAAAATCCCTTGAGACCAGATTGCTGTGTGATCTCATTGCGGGGTCCATTAGCACGCAAATACTGAGAAATTCATTGTCTGGACATAAATCAGTAAATTAAGGTTTCGTGCCAGCTTCGCTTTTGTTCTGTGACACTGGGTTGTATATGCAGAGACAATTAAGTGTGCTTTGAAGCCCTGCTGCACTACATCATGATGTAAATAGATAACATTCTCGCCCTTAGGGCACCCCGATTCACCCTGCGCAGTTTCAGTTCATCCTGGTTTATTATGCTTTTTTCAGTTACAAAAAGGTACTGCAAATGGTTATGATCCTTTTTTTGTTTTGAATTAAAAATAATCTTCTTGTTAAAGTTTAAATGTCATGTCAGTGATGCCGACATGTCTGCCAAGATTCAAGAGATTTAAAGTTTCTTTGTTTAATTTTGCACTCCTCATCCCTGCTGCTGTATAGAAATCTCTCATCAAATATTCTTATTTTCTGAGTATCATTATCATCAATAAATTATAAATAACTATTTGACTATTCTTTTTGTGGTTATACAACATGTTATACAAGGCTAATTGGGGATAAGTGTGCTTGCATGATTTTCCAACTTATTGCATGAAATCATATGTAGAATAAACACTGATATAAATAGATTATGCTGCCATGAAATGTAAAATCGGATCACATGTAATCAGCTATATTATCACAATATTGATTAGCACACAGTGACTAATAGGATTAAAGGACTGATGGAGGTCTGTGTAAAAAAAAAAAACTATTAGCAATCCGTAGCAAAATTGAACTGATCGGAATTAATGTATTATTTCTTTATTAACCCACAAAGTGAAATAATATTTTTGCTCTGTAGATAAATCTTTGAAGAAGACAAATTAATATTGTATAGATTGTTGGAAAGTTGTGTTTTGTTAGTTATGTTTTATCACTGTGCACCAAAGGACCAGACAAGGTTGCTCACTCTCAACCTTCCAGTCTTTTGTAGTTTTTATTGAACCTTTCACAGCTGTGGAGGACTGCGAGGGTCTTTGGAAAAACAACACAGCATTTTCATTCAAAGTAAATAATTGAGGAACAAAATTAGAATTGGTTGATGTAATTTCTAATATAACAATTTGCGGCCTCGGAACAAGAAGGTTGCTGGGGGGAGGTTTGCAAGGTGGTCTTTCTGTATGGAGTTTGCATGTTCTCCCCATGTATGTGTGGGGTCTTTCCAGGTACTCTGGTTTCCTCCCACCATGCATGTTAGGTTAACTGGTTACTCTAAATTGTCTCTCAGAGTAAGTGTGAATGGTTGTTTGTCTCTTTGTGTGGCCCTGCAATGGGCTGGCGACCTGTCCAGGGTTAACCCTGCCTCTCGCCCAGTGATTGCTGGGGTAGACTCCAACTTCCCCATGACCTTTAACTTACTGGCTGCCAGGCATTGTTGCATCAGAGAGCTCTGTCCGTTTTGGAGAGTTTTGACTCATCTGTTGGGATCGTGGAATGTGGGAGGCAGATTTGGCCTGGTGCGTACTTCAGCGTGTCTTCGGGGTGCGCACTTGGAGCACATTGACAATATGTTGGGTGCATACTCAGGGGGCACATTTTGGAGACCTTTTGAAGCGCACCCTGCCAAATCAGCTTTCCAGATACAGAAATTGCAAAAGCGCAAAAAACATTGTCAGCAGCCAATGAGTTGATTGGAACAAGCGGTGAAGAAAATTAATTCATTTTACATACTATCATTTGTAAATATACTTTTAAATGCAATTTTGAAAAGGAGTAATAAAGAACACAACTAAGGAATCAAAAGGTGGACTTGAGACACCGAGCTTCTTACATTCTTTCCTCGCTGACCAGTTTTAATTTTTAATTAAATGGATCCACAAACACTAGCATGATTGCTCCTGGTTGGAACTGGAACAAAATTGATGTGTAAATATCTCAGTCACAGACCTTCCATCCCTCCTACAGCCAATCAAAACAACTTGTAACCATATTACTATTTTAAAAGCTCTGACAGCCTGGTGGAAAACTAACTAAATCCTCTCTAGCTCTACATAATTGCATTCCACTATGGCACAATCCAACCGTCATGTTACAGAACAAAGCCATGCACTACTCCGCCTGGGAAGAGAAAGGAGTCAGACACCTCTGCCACTTATTTTCACTTATTTTTACAATCTCAATCCTTCTAACAACTTCCATCTCTGGGAAGAAATCTTTTAAAACATCTTTTCTATGATCACAAACACCAGTTTGAAGCTTATACAATAAAAAGCAATTCATGGTACTCACATCATTCAAAGTTAAATATTTAAAATGGGACTGGTTAATTCAGATATCTGCACACAATGTACTCTACGCTAACCCAGAAAGGCTATGTTACCCCTAAAATACCACGGAGAGCTAGCTCCTGTCCATTTGGCTCTCCTAACCAAATCACTCATTGTGGATCACTGTTTTGGTTTAGTCTATTTTTTTCCAGTACTTTAGTCATGGGGTCATCCACATTTGGAGGCATGTCTTCTCTCAGTATGTGGTCATTGCTGTAGTGAGGGTTGCCGTGGGCCTGCACTGCAGCCATATGTGATGTGGACCAAATCTGTTCTGATCTGGGTGGTTCTAATGGGGACGACCTCTTTGATCATGAGTCAGGTAGCTCTTTGTGTAGATGGATAACTATCGTTTCCTGCTTATACCTTCCAAAATTCCAAATTTACTCTATATAAACATGCATACAAACATCAGCGCGTGCACACACACACACACACACACACACACACACACACACACACACACACACACACGCACACATTTGCACATATCATAATTACAACAACTACTTTAGCTACAAGTCAAAAATTTGGACATACTTTCCCACTGATGATCCATTTCAGTACTAAGAGGGTCTTTCCGATACTTTCCTTTTTGATTTCCTATTGGATTTAATGGGAAAAATTGTCCAACCTTTCATGGTAGTGTAGCTCATAATATTATGTTTGCCAAAGTGTTTATCATTGTGTCTTGTCTGTCCTACTGTCCATACATTATTGTGTTTGTTTTCTGTCTGTTTTGCTCTTTTATTAGGTCCACCGTCTTTGTACTGAGTTGGGTAATCTAAACTTCAGAACTGCCTTAATTCATGGTGGCATAAATTTAACAAGGTGTTGCAAACTTTCTTTAAAGATTCTGCTTCATACTGACATGTATTTACATTGTGTATGTTTTCACAATTTTACATTTTCACTCACATCTTCATCACTTTGACACTTAACCTTTTATATCCTTTCTGTATTGGGTCTTTTTTTTACTTCTTTTTTTAAACTATTTGACTGCACCGAAAGGGAGATGCTTCTCAGTAGCGTTGTACACAGTAAAATTACAATAAATGGCATCCTGATTCTGATGCTGATTCTGACATGACATCTGTGTCCACCCTATCCAAAAGATGCACTAATGGATAAAGATCTGGTGACCATTAAGACCACTGCAGTACAGCAAATTTAATGTTATGTTCAAGAAACCAATTTGAGACAATTTGAGCGTCATGACATGGTGCATTATCCTGCTGGATGTTGCCATCAGAAGATGCTGCTCTGTGGTCATAAAGAGCTGGACAAGGTCAAGTAGACTGTAGTGTCAGAATGATGTTTAACTGGTACTAATTGGTCACAAGTGTGACAAGAAAATATCCCAGACCATTACACCACAACAACCAGTCTAAGTGTTGATAATAAGGGAGGATGAATCATTGTTTTTGCATTGTTTACACCCGATTCTCCACCATAGCATTGCTACAGAAATCAAACTCGACACATAAAGTAATGTTTTCCAGTCTTTTTTGTCCAATTTGGGTGAGCCTGGGCAAACTAGCCTCAGTTTCTGTTATTAGCTGACAGGAGTGGCACCTGGTGTGGTTTTCTGCTGCTGTAGCCCATCTGCTTCAAGGTTAGACATGGTACATATTCAGAGACAGCATTCTGCATATCTAGGTTGTGACCAGTGGTTATTTGAAGTGCAGCTGTCCAACCAGTCTCCCCATTGTCCTTTCACCTCTGACATTAACAAGGCATTTTCACGCTCTTTGGCTATATTACATTAAGAAGCAATTAAACAATTGTATCCATATAAAGTCGCTACTAATTGTACACACAGATTCTAAAAAAGCAGAACTTAACAGAGTGGAAGAAAGTTAATTTAACAGTTTATTAACTGTATACGCTGTGATTTGGAACGCCATACTGTGATATCAGTAATATGCAGCGAAAAGGCTGATAATTGGAGTGAAATTTTTTCTAGATCTCCCAAAAGCAACCAAAGGAGGACGCCAATCAACCAAACACAGATGCCATGTTAGTGTCCTTCTTAGTGTAGTTTACGTTTGCTTTGTTGCCCAAGGTTGAGTAAAATCATGCGTGTCTATCTGTGTGTGTCTGAAGGCATGTGCCTACATCTAAGTCTTAGTCTGCGTCCTTGTGTGTGTGTGCGTGTGTGTCTGGTTCAGTGTTTGGAGTGCGCTCTGTTGGGACTTTGTGTAGAGCCTCATTAGTGGCTAAGGTTTGGCCAGCATGCTGCAACTGGAGACACTCGGGGCACTAAGTCATATGCTACTCTACTGCTGGCCCATCTGCCATGTTGGCCCTCACGTTAGGCTTTTGTTTCTTTTTTTGTGCATGCAAATCTTTACAGACATAGTTCTAAGGTACCATTACTTTTCATATGCAGATACTTTGAGTTCATTTTATCTTAGTTGATGCATACATTTAGAGCGTATGTATGTCAGGCAGACCAATTGCCTCCTTTTTTTTTTTTTTTAAATGATTTCATCATTAGGAAATATTAAAACAATCATGTTGGGGGATTTACTGCAGATGCTGTGAACAGCTGGTTCTGATGAGAGGACCAAGTGGGTTTTTCTGCATAGGCAGAATGACCTTTTTTGGATTTCTGGGATCTAAAAAGTGAAAGAGCAGCCAGTGGATTAAGTATTTGATAGCTTAAGATATCTGAACGTTCAGCAGCTTGTTGTTGTTCATCCACCTTGACCTTCTCTCTTTCACTCTGACTTTCAAACACACACACACCCAAACACACCAGGGGGCAGCTGCAGATCTCCTTTCTCCAGCTGTCTGTGATCTGCATTCTCAACATGAAAAGTTGCCCACCGATAAGCATGAAAAGACAATTGTGGCAGGAAAAGAAGAAAGACAAATGGATGAGTTAGAACCTGTGTTATAGAAGACTTTCTGAAGCAGTTTAGATGTTTTTTTTGTTTGTTTGTTTTTTTATGGATGTCCTTGCAGGGCCTATACTGTGCAGATATTGAAGAAACAAGCTAATACACAAAACTGCTCCAAACACCAGGCCAGATAGAGAGCTGAAACCTGTTGTCATGTTCATTGTGACACTTGGTAGGGAAGAGAGGGTGGAGGAGGCGAGGGAGGTGGTGTATTAAATGTTTATAAGATAATCACATTTGAAAGACATCATACAGTGCTTATAATGAAGCTCTGCAGAATGCATTACAGAGAACACACTGCAAAACATTGCAACGCTATGTTCTATCTATCTATCTAGCTATCTATCTGTCCATCCATCCATCCATTGGTCGCAGCAATATTTATTATGAGATGAGTCACTAGATTAGTCATTTTACAACCATTATAAACTCTGGTTCTTATTCAACATCTTTTTAAATTCAAATTCAAACTTTATTTTTAAAGCACTTTTCATTTATTGACACTCATTGGCTGCCAAAGCCATGTTTTCGAATCTGAACGTTCACTGCCAAACATGCCAAAAGATGTCATAAAATGTCTTTTGTGGTTTTGCAGTTTCTCTATATGGAAAGCTGATGTGGTCAGGTGCGTGCATCAAAACATCCTCAAAATATGCACACCTAACATGTTGGGAAGGCACTCCGAGTGCGCACCCCGAAAACGCTCCAAAGCAAAGTCCCAATCAAATCAACCCTCCATTTCTGTCATCCCAGGACTCTGTTGGTCCTGAAAGATGAGCCAAAATGCTCCAAAACGCGGGCAATGTGGGGCTCTCTGCTATAACAGTGGCTGGCAGCCAATGAGTTTAAGACATAGCACAACCTGCTTTACACATTTAAAAACAACCCAACCCAACCCTTTCTTGATCCTAATCGGGTGCCGTCCACCACCCAAGGCCAGAACACCTTCACCCACCTTGCCATAGGTCTGCAAGGGTCTCACAGCAGCATAGCACTGCCACAGACCACCCCACCAAGCAAAGCAGATACCCACCACAAGACAGAGACATTGTTACCTGACCCAATACCAGCTCCTGGCAGGTGGCTGCCACTGAGGAAACACGGGGATATAGTATAAAAACATAAAATTACATAGTCTAAGAACATAAAAACAAACAAAAAATGTTTTTGTCATTTACAGTTTCCCTTTAAAACTTTAAAACCATCTCCTAAGCGGTTAACTTAATATGCTGCTCACAAACAGTTACTCAAGTTTTAGGACAGAATTTGTAGAAATTTTATGGTACGCTGGTGTTACAATGAAAATTTGTGACATTTTAGAAGAATTATGCAACGGTAATTCCACGCAAGTAATTTATTGAAACAAACCTTAACAACAATGTCGGGTATTCCCCAAAATGAAAATATTAGTGTGTTAATAGACTGGAACCACTGGAATACATTCTTCAATAACGGCACCACTATCAGAATATACAAGACATTATTTTTTTATTTTAGCCTCTCATTTTGAAGCCTGTTATGTCCAAAACTTGTTTTAACCTAAAACCTTTTTTTCTGGCCATACCTACTCTTTTTTTTAATCATTACTCAGTAATTTAATAAATTAGTCTTTTTCATTTTCTCTATATTATGTAATCATTGCTGACCCATAGTACTGCAGTAAATGTGATTAAACTCTGTCTGACCTCAGCTTCTCCGTGATGGGCAGAGCTAACTAAAGATTTAGTCTCTATCTCAAAAACCAATTTCAACTCTTCTGCGCTTCATAAGATATTAATGTTAAGAACAGAAAAGAATAACAGGAGGAGGGGAACCATTCAGGGTTAAACTGCACTACTGCAGCATTCATAGTTGTTATTAACACCTAAATAAAGGTGATGCTTAACTTCACATCAGCTTTGTGGCGTCATTGTCACACTTTAGGTGAGGCGAGTGGCTGCACCACAACTCAACTAGACTTTATAGTCACAGTTTTCTCATAACACGTCATCTTGATATAAAAATGTAACATAACCATGCTGTATTGTGTTTAACAGGACAATAGTGGATTGGATTAGTTAAAAACAACCTAAATGACAACATAAGCTGCGGCTCAGCCTATTTTTTTTTCATTCATTTAATTTAAATGTTGTACAAATAGACAACTGGGAGCTCCCAGTCACTTATTGTGAGGAAAACCATGGAGTGAAATGATTTGCACAGTGCTGTTATTTATTCATGCGAGAGATCTGTCATGATTCCTCTGAACTACTGATTAGAAGAGAAATGAATCCACTGCTATTGCAAATGCCTATCCAGTAATGTGATTTGAACACATTAACACAGTATTGAAAGTGTTACATGAATTTTATCAGGTCCAACCTCGCCAGATTACAATTAACAATTTAACAGGAAAACAAAATGTGCTCATTCAAACATCAGATTAATTACGGTGGCTTCGGATATAAACAGAAGTAGACATTTGTCACTCCGATTTTTACAGTTGTAGGACATAATTAATTGAAATCACACTGAACAACCATTTTGCTGTATGAAATTGGTTCTCATAGAAAATGAAGGTAAATCAGGAAAACCTTTTAAATCATGCAAACTTTACTTAGTGATTCTATAGCACTTTTAAGGTAGTTAAAATAGCAGTTCATAACTTTCCAACCCTAAAACTTTGTGCTTCTGACTTCTTTCTGCATGGCACTACACACCAGCAACTGGATATCAACACACTGTCTGTTTTAAACATGGACCGGGGCTGATTCAAGCAGATGCAAAGGGACATTATTGGAGGAAGTGAGGAAAAGACTAAAGTTGCAAGAGACAAGACAAGTGTTAACATCAGACTGACTTTTACTGTCTGGAGAGAGCACAGACAAGAGACAGGATTCAACCAGAATTATTCTTTATTAAGGAGCTCAAAAGTGTAAAAGTCTGCCAGAGTTCAGTAATTCTGCTTCAATCAAAGCCCGTCAGTGACTCCAGCAAAACAGTTGTTGAAATAAATTCACACCAGCACAGAGTTACCAACTAGTTTTAATGAAATTAAGCTAACGTTAGCTACTGATGATGTACTTTCTTGTTTCTTTATTTTATTAATTACATCATCGCACCATATTTTCATTCTGCTTAGTACCAGCCTTTTGCATCTGTTTGCTTCTCTTGCATTCTTTATCCTCACATATACCATGTCTCAATAGAGTCAAATTCCCAATTAAGCTGCCTCTACTCACATATTTTTCTGTTCCTGTTCTCAGATGGTGGCATCAATCTAAAAATTGAGATAGGAAAGCATATGATGAAGATGTACATTATTTACCAGCATTCTTCTTGAATGCATCACAAGGCTGCTCTGCCATAATTAAATCCTGATTTTCTTTTTCAAGCGCAGTGTCTTCTGACGCAACCAACGTTTACTTAAATTAAAGACATCTGTGCTGTGTTTTTTTATCTGTATTTATATGCACAATGACAACGGAAAAAGAAAGTGGCAGGAAGTCTGCTGCTCCACTTTCTTTTCTTTGTCATTGTGAGGGCACTGCTGCTGTCTGTAAAACCTCTTTTTTCCATGAAGTAACTCAGGTTTGTCCTAAAACTCACTTGATTTATTGCTGTTTGCACCTGATAGGGCCTCAGAAACTAGCAGCAATCCCTTTGACAGCACATGAAAGTTTCAAGTCTTTTCAGGCAGCAACACTCTAAGAACAGTCATTTTGGTCTCATCTAAGCGTGCAGAGATAATAGAAAAGCCTGTTCAGGCTCAGTGTTAAATGCACATATGTAATGAAGCCTTCTGTCCGTTCTCGGCATTCAAGGCGATTGACTTCTTTATGTTTTAGAGGGCTTTTGGAACCATATAATGCAGCAAATGAGGGCAGTATTTCACATTTCACACCTTAGCTCAAATGCGACCAGTAGAAGGAACTGAATAAAAAAGTGATGTTGCCTATTACCTCTCTTTCTTTGCATGTGTATTATCATGCTCCGTCTGAAATTGAAGTCAAAACATGGAAGTGGTTGTATTGCCTAACCTAGCAACCATGCTAATTGACTGTGTGGATAAAGACGTTTAACAGTGCTAGAAAAGGAACCTACCTATTTAAACAAGCATATATTGGCCCTAAATGTGTTCTTATGATTTTATTATGTTTTAGCAATATTGTGCAATTTATGCGAAAAAAGGTATAAAAGGGTGATGATAAGGGGTGTTTTCTTTCTGCTTTGTCCTTAGCATTAAATGGCAGCACAGAATTCAACATTATGTTTACTGTAAATCAGTGACCCTTTTATAAATTTAGGATAGTTATAATAATATCATCTAAAGGTACTGCAGATGCAAGCAGCAGAAGAGAAACATGACTCATAAGAAGATTTCCACATCGGAGAAACATACTTTCTATGTGTTTAGTGAACAAACCGTACGTTTTTGGCTTTTTTCCTTTAGGTTGGGTTGTGTATTTTCTAGGGCTGTGACCATATGCTTTCGTCCCGATTTGATTTGATTTGATTTGATTTCGATTTTATTGGGTGCCGATTCAATTTAAATTGCGATTCTCACGAGTAAATTGCTGATTTTTGTAGACCAACAACAAAAAAAAGTTCAAACTTTTTTAACTTTTCAAAAGTTCAAAATGACAAGAATGATTTCTTGATTTCAATTAGGAAAAATCAACACAGTAGCCAGACCCTCATTCTGCTGAAGAAGACAAGTAAAAAATATCAATTAAAACAACAGAAATGACAAAAAAAAAAAAAAAATCATGTCCGATTATGTTTAAATTTTTAAAGAAAAAAAATGAATTTTTTACAAAAAAAAAAATCCATTTTAAAATTGTGAAGCAAAAAATATAGATTTTTTATTTTTTTTATTCGATTTCCCACCCTTAGTATTTTCACTGTCTTACCATCAACAGGCACTGGTCAGATTACGATCTTTCTGAGTCAAACTAAAAGTTATTCACAAGGAGATATCAGACATTTTTTTATCATTCAAAAACAACTCAAACTTGATTTTTTTATAGTTTGAGTGAAAGCTATGTTTTAGTTGTGACAAGTGTCTAATTAACACATTTTCATTGAATAGGGTTGCAAACCAGGTGTTTTCAGAATGCATCATAGGTCAAAGGTCATGTTGCCACTTGCAGCAGCTGCGCTGATGTAAACAACTGCTGCAAGAGTGATGCAATGCAAGCATTCATATAGCTCTCACTCCAACCGCTATGAATTTTTCAGGTTTGAGCTGCTTTGCTTAAAATGTTACTTTGCTGGTAGCTCTGTTCTGAGTAGCTTTTAGCTTCAGCTAGCCTGTCAGAATAGCTTCTGATTCCATTCACTGGTCAGAGCACTCTAACCAGCGTCTCTTGAAGGTGAGATACGGACTTCTCATAAATACTTAACACAACCCCACTTAAAAAAAAAAAAGGGAATATAAAAATAAACACAATATCAGGAAGAGATATTTGACGATGTTGTGCAGGGCTTTCAATCATTAGTTTGTTTTTAACCGTGGACAGCAAGAAGGGATCTTGGATTTAGGTAATAATATCACTTGGTTTGGGTTTTAAATCAAACCTACATTGTTAGGGTCTCAATTAGGAGTAAAATATATTCACACTCATGGATGCAACGTTTACGTTTTACATGTTGTTGCTCTTGCAGCCACTAGAGGTCTTATTTCTCCTGAATGTCATCACAGTTCCCTGTTACCCGCATTTTTCACAAGATGGAGATTCTCTATTCATATGTTAAACTGGTTTGTTGTTTTGCCCAATAATTACTTACATTTTCATTTCTGGCCTTTCAACCAATAGTCAATATTATGTTAAATGTTATAATATTCAATCAACAGTATAACATAAAATGTTGGTCTATTACTTGTAATGGATCACGCAGGAATCTTGGTCAGATGTGTGTGCATGTGTGCGTTGTGCTGTGAAATTGTGAAACTGTCAGTCAGTCTAGAAACTTTCATCGCTCCAGATGGCAGGCGAGAAGAAAAGATGAAAAGGTAAAAATTAGCCAACTGATGAGTTGGATGTCAGCTGATAATATTTTGGGGGGGATGCTTGAATAATTCTGCTTGATTAAAAACTGGAACACTCCTCTTGTTGCCACATAGTTGCCCAAGAATTTAAAGTTGCTGTGAAATGCGGGTAAGCACATAAATACCATCAAAACATACACAGTTCACAGACTAAATGAGCAGACTGGCCACTGCACGAACCTGTCCACTTAACTGTTTTCTTCTTTATGTACAGCAGCTCTGAACAGCGTAAGCTGTGTAACGTAATGTGTTTGTGATAAAAACTCGTTCACAGCGTCAGCTTTAATAGCTCCTCTCAGCAGGAGAAAGGTTAATTATCACATCCTGCTACAGACATGCAGGACACCTCCTCCTGTCAAGCACACATAATACTGAATCACACCAACACGGAGACCATCAAACTAAAGCGTGTGCACGCGTGTGTGTGTGTGTAAAACTGTCACGTAAAGAGGTAATCTAGCATCTGCTTGTCCTCATTTCCCTCATCACAATTTTCACTCTCTTCACTTCCTGTGTCCTCCTTCCTCTCCTACCACAAATAATCACAGCCTGGCAGGCCCAGTGCCACAAATTTCATTCATGCCTCTCATAAAGATGGAGCTGAAAACATCCCTGTATGGCATGTTCTCTGATGTTGATGCCATTTAAAAAAAAAAAAAAACGGGAGGGGAGAGGGAATGTGTGTGTGTGTGTGTGTGTGTGTGTGTGTGTGTGTGTGTGTGTCTGTTGTCAGCTCTCTTGCAGAAATCAAAAAGAATTAGAGATGTGTGGACAGAGGTGTTCCCTGCGTGTGAAGGGGGTCAGCAGAAAGTGATTGCTGTTGTTTTTCTCTGGTTAAAGTCAAACAGTTGAAATGGGGAAAAAAGAGAAAGTGACAACTCTGGAAGATCCACAACGAAACGCTGGAATGCTTCTAAAAGTGGATTAGTCCATTCTACGTCATGAACTTTATACGTTATCTTTAAATGCGCTCATTGCGCTTTCAAATCTTCAAGCCATTCAACTTTTGCATCAGACATTTCCTTTTTTTTTTCCCATGCACCCTCTTCTCAGTTTCTAGTTCTTTTTATCTTCATATTTTTGTACTCGCTGCTTGTGTTGTTTCCTATCCACCCTCCTCTTCTCCCCATCCTCATTTCATTGCCAGTCTAGACAGCATCAGCAGCAGGTGTTGAGGCTTGGAGAGGTGGAAAAATAGGGTGAGAAAGACAGAGGGAGGTAGGGAAGGAAGATGGGAGGAAAGGAGCCAAGGGGGAAAGGAAGACTGCACAAGAACAGAGAGAGATTAATAGATCAAGTGTGGTAGCGTATGATGAAAGTTTAGAGGAGTATGGAGACGAATGGAGATGGAAAGGAAAGGGATAGGTTAGGTTAAAGTGGGACTGGAGCAGAAAGAAGAAAAGAGGAGTCGGGGGGTGGTAAAAGAGAAAAAAAAAGGATCTGATCAAACCAGGTAGGCGCCATGAGGAGGATAGAGGTGTGCAAGAAGTTATTTTAATGCATATTAGAAATGAGGTGCTAGAGGTGTGGAGAGAAAGAAGTGCCAAATGAGGAGGGGGGGATCATGGGAGGTGTGGAGCAAAGGAGCAGGTGGGGTGAAGGAAATAAGTGTGACGAAAAAGGGGGATGGTAAAGATTAGCTAAGTACTGGAATTCCTGGGAAAAGGACTGAAAAGACAGAAAAGAGCAAGAATGGATAGATGGATGGAGAGAATAGGTTGAGTGTTGTGTTTTTTTTACAGGAGGACACTGGCTGCAAGGAAGTGAGTTGGGTAATAAGGCCATAGCTCATTCCTGTGGAAGTATATATATATATATATATATATATATATATATATATATATATATATATATATATATATATATATATATATATATATATATATATATATATATATATATATATATATATATATATATATGTGTGTGTGTGTGTGTGTGTGTGTGTGTGTCTCAGACAGCCTATGTGTGCACAAGTCATGTGTCTGTGAGCGCTGGGGTAGTGAAGTGGGAGCAGCCTCTATCCTATTAGTGACTACCTCTCACTGGATGAGTTATATGCACCTCGTTTTTCACCAACTGGATGACGGCAGATATTCAAGAAGAAACAAACACAAGTGTGCACACGCACACATGCACAATTGTGCAGCTACAGGAGCAGTGACATGAGTAATCTTCTTGTCCTTCCTGATGTGAGGAGGAAATGCCATCAGAGCAGAAGAAAAATCCACAGCTTGTCACCAGAGTGGGAAATCATAGAAAAATCTTAGAAACCCATATATTAATATGTGTAAAAATACGTTGAGTTTCTATTCGTTATGCAAGATTATTAAAAATAGTATTAATCTGCTTGTTACATAACTTGTCATTGAACCTTACTTTCGCTAATTATTTTGCCTAATTAATCCCAAAGTAATCTCTAATGTTATTGATTAGTCAGCTAAGCTATGTCAAAAATGCATTTTCAAAACCTCAACATCCTACTGATGCATCTTTACACACAAAAAAGAGACATCATAGCCTAAGCAGACAGCAACCATTTGGAAATAATTCAGAGCTCATTTGATGTTAGCTAACATGGCTAATGTTAGCAAGAAAGCAAAGATTTCAAATTAGCATTAGCAGCTACAGAAAAGAGCTCCCTTGTATCAGTGAGAGACAGGAGTTTCACAATTTTAAACAAACAAGAAAGTCCAATCTCTGTCTGTACAGGAAAGATGCTAGGTTAAATGAACAGAACTGAGTTGAGTGTTACAGCCCAGCTCAAAGGATGCAACCAGAAAGGGGGGGGGGGGGGGGGGCGCGTCTCTCCTCTTGTCTCAGTGTCTTGAGTCTGGCTGTTGTTGAATTAACAGTGAGGATCACTGCTCTAAAACAATACAAAATATCCTACTCAACATTTATTCCATCTGTCCTTTTTTAAAATGATTCATTTGGGCTTTATGTCCACAGTATGTATGTCATTTTGTTTAATTATAAACTCTGAAACAACATTGTTTCAGGAAGGATTTATTATTTTAAAAAATGGCAAATTAAATATTTAGCTGAATTAAGAAGCTAGTGACTTAAGTTCTGTTTATTTAAGGTAGAATTTTCCCTGTAAAGCTCATAGCTGTTTTTTTTTTTCTTTTAATTGTGGAACTTCTGTTTATGGTGTGTTATTAGTTTCATAAGTCAAGTGTGTGGAAACTGAGCACATTTCTGCCTTGCAAGCATTTAAGATGTCTTAAGAAACTTTTAAAAATCTGTAACTCAAAATATATAGCATGTAGGTACCAGGAATTTTGAAAAATAAAATAAACGTCATTATTAGGGGTATAGTTAAAAATACACTCCATGGCGGAAAGGAATCACATGTCATATCTGTAATGCAATTTGATTTTCTCTCAGAATAGTCTTAAAATATTTATGACATGACAATGATAAAATTGTGTTTTTTAATCTAAACATAAATTTGCATGCTGGCAAAATGGTCTGTAGCACCTCTGCTGCTACAGCTCAAGTAATATGGGGGCACATCTCAAATGTTTGTGCATGTGCATGTGCATGTATGGATGTCTGGAACAATGGGAAACAAACGTAAAGTCCCATTTGTAATCCTTTTATGCTTATAATTAGCTACTTCAGTTTCAAAAGTCACTACTCTCATACTGTTTTGTGTCCCTTATATTGACATGGCTGTTGGCTGATACATTCACCATAGGAAAGTGCATTGATCAGCATTTACCTCCAAGTTCTGACATGTATTTCAGATCATAGTAAAAACACAGCAACAATGGATGAGATCCTGATAATGTATACCCTTGGAAAAAACATGAAACAGATAGCACAGTGGATCATGGGGTCTCTGCATCCATTAAAAGCTTTGCTATTTTTTCTTTTATTTCATTTATTTTGCAGGTCGCACATCAGCTGCACTGGTCAACAGTTTCCAATAGTATTCTCTTTACTATGTCAGAGTACACAACAGACCAAATTCTGCACATAAAAGATGCAGAAAAAATACCAAAGGCTTTTTTAACATCCATGTTTTGAGTAGGGGCCTACACAAGGTTAGAGTCTTCAGAGAAAAGGGAATTCAGATCTGCTTTCCACACTAATCAAGCCTCTGCAGTCATGACAAATTGCTGGATATAGACATCTGCATTGAGCATAATGACAAATACTGGCGTCATGCAGAACCTAGCTGACTTGGGTGTTCTTATAAATGTGCAAAAGCGGGACACCCACAAAACAGGCTGGAAATAAGAAGGAAGAAAAAGGATATAAAGAAAGACATTCTTTGTCATTGCTTACTGGTTGTGTATGAGTAATTTCTGTTTTCAGGAGATGTATACTTATGAGAGCAGACAAAATAGACAGAAAAGTGGAAACTAGATATTTTATGGTCAAAGGACCATGGAAGATTCTTTCCTGCTGTGAACATGCAGGTAGATTATCTTTAGTTCGGTTAACAACATTTTGCACTTGCAGACAAAGTCAGACTAGTGCATAATCAGTTGCTTCAGGTAATTGCAAGGTATTTAATAAAATCCCTGCTTTCTTAAAAGGGTTTGCAGTTTGGACCAGTTCCCACGGTTTTCTGTTTTAAACCTTTTTTTCAGATAAAAAAAAAAAAGAAAAGAAAGAAAAATCATCAAAAAGCCACAGAGAGGTTCAAAACCAGTAGAGGATTGGTACTTAGCTACATCTAAACATTCCCACACACACAAAGTCAAGACATCTTTTCAATCCAGTCATGTCCTTTAAAGTGAAAGTTCATTTGTGTTATTGTAATTTACCATTTCCATTGTGACATTTACTTGGAATGAAAACTGACCTCATCACACGCCCACCCGCCAAAGTCCAAACAAACACAAGGACTAACAGTTCAGGAAGAAAGGATTTCACAATTTATTCCAGTAATTTTACTCCTTTTAATTAAATTTATGCATATTCCTCCCTGTTAAGAATTTAGGGCATGTGCATCAGTAAGAGGGGGAAGAAAGAGAAAGAAAAAGAAAAAATGGGTCACTTTCGCATTGGGACCGAGAGGCTTCATTAGGACGCTTCATACAGCCGTCTTGTGGCCATTCTAATTCCGCCCCAGCATTCCCATCCAGCACTCGTGGGAATCCAATATCTGCCTAACATTTGCGACCTCGTCAAAAGCAAGAAATAACCAGGTGTCAGGTCACGCTGGTCTCACCCACCTCCACAATGGTGACATTCTGCCACCTTTCTCTATTTATTCAGCCTATATTACAGCTTCGTCTTGCTTACTTTAGAAAGGAAAATGTCAAGTGTTACTTACCCAAAACTTTTATAGGCTCTCAGTCAGAAAGGCTTTGCAGTGTAAGCATTCAGGTGTTAGCACTGCGACAACTGGATGTTACCTGTGAAAAGGGAATTAAATGTACCGTGTAATTTTGCCTTTCAAATGTGACAGATGATCAGATGGAATCGGGCTAAATCCTGCCACAGTCTCTCCTTTTTAGAAGTTCTTTCACATCTTTTACATCTCATTTGCCCTTTCTCATTTTCCATAATTCTCCATATCTGCTTCTCTCGTCTTTGCACGGCAACGCCCCTTCATAATTCTTACTTCCCTTCTGTGTTGTAGACGCTCTCTTTTACTTGTTTCACTGCCTCAGCCAGTCGCTCCACTGGCCCCCAGCACACTACAGTCCAATATGTCTTTGAAAGTAGGACATCACTGAGTAATTTGTTGCACCCAAGAAGTGATAATTCAGAGTTGTCACCATATAGCCATGACTACAGGTCTGCCCCAAGCACACAATAGCATCCTTTGCTCAAGAGAACATGGTTTTTCTTATCATTGTAGAGTGAAGCAGAATTTAAAAATGTATTTTTACAAAGGAATTACACCACTTCTGTTGTAGCTATCCCTCTTTCCTGTAAGCCTGATGAATTTTAGCTTTAATATTGTTGGCTTGGCACAAGCTATTTTAAGTGATTTGGCAAAGACACTGAATCGATCATCATGTTTGTACTAAAGTTATTGTAACTAAAGTCTGAGAAAACTCTGGAGCTTCATCATTACAGACCATAGAGATTGCTATCCGGGTCACCTTGACTTTGCTTCCTAAGCTACATTGTTTTGGTGTCTGGGGTTTATAGCTGTAGGGAGGAAGGCATTTACAAGACGTGGAAGTTAAAGTAAAAGCGCAGTTTGATTGCATTAGAAGAAGCATAAGAATTCAGATTTTGAGTCAGTGTCTTGCAACTCTCCAGCTTTGCACATGGGTGAAAATGGACTGATTTTGATGGAACAACTGCTAAAACACGATATTGCACTTAAAATTGCATGAATACATTTTTTGAGGATCAGCACAGCAAGCTTTTTACACAAGACTTGACATTATGTGACAGAACTGCTTTGGCAAACCAGCTGGCAGAGACTTTAATTTTTTTTTTTTTTTTTGACATCATGAAGTTGCCAGTTAGGAGAAAAAATCCTGAGGGTGGAAAAGAAATGTGGTCCCATGCAGTTGGACTTAACAACAATGAAGTAATTTTGGTTGTAACAATAAATATAGTTTTATGCAGCCATGTTTTTTAGGAACACTTCTCGGTTGCTTGTAAACACAAATAGTTCATTGTTTACTGTTGTGGCAGCAGCTTCGTACATATACCCATGTAAACATGGTGAAGAGGACTTGCTGAATATCAAGATCCTTTTTTAAAATCTGGAAACGCAAACTTTACTTTTCCTTCGCTGAGGTAAAAAAACAAGAACGTCATGAAAAATGTACATTATGCAATAAAGATGAAGGTTGTCCATGTCATATGAGAGCACTTCGAAACTGATCACCAGTTAATGTCACAGCTTCTACAACAACACTGATCAAGAGCAAGGCTGATGATAGCAAGCAGGGGTGTAAATAAATCAGCAGTTTGGCGATGATACAGTTCATTTTAATGTTCACCTTAATGGGTAATGATTTGATGTTTGCCGCTAATGCAAGTTCAGCCACAATCGGATTCTGATTTGACAAAATTTAGAATCCACTGATTGATATGAGATAAAATCACAGGTATCTGAACACATTTGTTGTCCTCCTTTTGGCTTGTCCCTCTGAAGAGGCACACCTTGCCTGTTCTACACTGAATGACGCAACCCTCTGCATTTATCTGGACTTGGGACCGGCCCTCAGAGAGCAATAAGCAGCATAGGGGAGCAGGACTCGAACCGCAGACCGTCCGGTCACAAGACTAGTGGTTCTAACACCTGAGCCACAGTAATTACCTCAAAAATCAAAAAGAGTAATTACAATATCATTTAACATTTTATTCACAGTTACTTAAATTTATTAATTAAAATTTTAATAAAGTAAAAGTATTATGAAGACTGTAGTAAAAAAATTGGGTACTCAAAATACAGCCATTTAAAAAAAATGCAGTTTGATAAACTCATTTTACTTTTGAACTATGAATGCATATTGGTTGGTCATGAACTAATTGACCACATGATTGATATATGAATATAGATCTATATGTGGTTACACCCCTAACAGATTAAGGCGACAGAGACAAAGCCATGCCATCTGAGCAGCCTCAGAGCAGATTTCTCATGTCATTTTCAGTTCAAAGTTTTATTAAAGGGAACATATTTAAACATTTTCATTAAAAGTTATGCAATAGGTACTTTCCTAAGAAAAAGTTGCTTTCATAATGTTGTAACATAGTTACTAACTTCCCTCTGATTTGAATTAAATGAAAATGTAGCTAATGTGCAGAGTAAAAATTAAATTATTTATTTATTTATAGGAAAATTAAGTAAATTATTTTACTTTTTTTCCCACATAGATTTTACTACATTTCTCTCACTTTCTCTTTTTTGTGTCTTGTCCAGCATTTAAGCAAGCAGGATGCTGTGTTCTCCAGAGCAAATTTACTTTGCCATGGGGAGCTTTATAGATATAAGGATCCCCTTGATTTTCTGAATTCTTGTTTTATTTCTCTATTTATTTAGCATTAATGTTTGCATAGCAGAGTTTGCACTGCATGACCGGATTGGAGAGGATAGAAGAAAAAGAAGAAAAAACAGAGAAAAAATTAGTGAAAGAAAAAGAGAGATAAAGAGAGAGAGAAAGTAAAACATACTTGCACATATTTACTCATATACACATATACACACTCACCTGTATGAACCCATATACATATACACACACATACATACAAGCCAACCTTAGATTCATATTCCCCCTACGGAGGCCTAAGCTATCAACTGTCGGAAGCACCAGAAACTAACAAGTTGCAGGACAACTCAGTGACTGTGTTAAATGCAGAACATGCAGAGTGGAACGTGTTCAGAGAAGAGGGATCATGTCTATGTGACCCCGCCCACTCAAAGTCATGAGGCAGGCCAGGAGGAGAGACCCGGGCAACCGGCAGCAACGCCCAAGCACAGACCCCAACCGCCCCACTCGGGAGCCAGCCATGCACCCACCTCCCACCCCATCCCTCCACCTCTACCCACCCACACACACCCCATTAAACAACCCCCTATCCAACTCCCACTTACACGCTCCCCTTTATTCACGCACATTCCCCAATGTGCACTCCCCCACCCTACCTCCACTCTACACACACACATCCCTTCACCCCCTTCATCTGCATTCACACTCCTCCTTATACACAAGCACTTTCCATTATACCCATACCCACCCCATCAAACCCCCTACCGCCAACATACCCCCGACATACACACGTTTTAATTCCTCTTTGATTCCAAATAAAAGTTAATTCTGCTTTAAACTGAATTAAACTGACCATGTAAACACCTAATTCCAAATGCAAAAGTTAAAAGTTAAATTAAACGTATTTCCGAAATGGCTGGTTTATTGGCATTATAAATCTGAACTGATTAATTCCCTTTGTCATGTAAACCAAAGTTAACTCTGATCATTGCCTTGTCTTGTCCTGATGATGCACACATTCCGTCTGCCCCCTGTCCAGTCAGAGCCCTTTACAACACGCCAGTCTAAAGCGAATCAAGTAAGGACATGCTTCTATGTAAACCTCCATTCAGAATTATTTCCACGTAAAGTCACTGAAAAATACTGTTAATTTGTTATTATTTAATTCAGAATTTAATAATTCTGAATTAAAAAACATCATATAATGGTACTCAGTGGAACAAACAAGCAGACTAGCATTGTACCGTGCCTTTCACTTGGTTATCGGTGGGATAGTGTCCAGCCCCCCCACGATCCTGCGATTACACAAGCGGGTATGGAAAATGGGTGGATGAATGGTACAAATGAGCTCTCACTCTGACAATCCCTCTTTGTATTATCTGTTTAGACTTTTGACCAGTTAAAAAAAAAAAAACCCGTCAACTCTTTATCACTAACCAGCACCTGGGTCTATATTCAACACTAACCAGTTATCAGTATGTCTCATGGTTACAGTAACAAGAAGCCAGCAGATTTCCTTCAAATTATTTTCATTTGTTTGTTTTTGGTTTCAGGGGCTGTAAGTAGGACCTTTCTGTTGTTGTAGAGAAGATTCTGAAGATTATTATAATAATTATATTGCTGCTCTTTTCCACCTGCTGCTGTTAGTTAACTGACCTTTTGGATCAGGTCTAATTAGCTTTGGGTCTCTTCAGGTCGGATCGCTCTCTGCTTGACGCACCATCAGATCAGGCTTTTTTTTTTTAATTTGCCATTCAATACAGTGCAATGCAAAACAGTGCAGCTACTGATGGGATTTATCAAACAGCACATGAGGTTGATAAGAGGAGTGGGACAGAACCGCAACAGCCAAGTCTTGAGCACAGAGGGAGTGCTCCAGTTTTCCAAAAGTCTGTTCTCAAATATGAGTTCAGGGTCCAGTTACTCACAGTGCCTGAATGGACACGTTTTCTTTTTCTTTTACAAGTAACTCATTCATTCATTTTCTTAACCATTTAGTCCAATTAGGGGTCACGGGAAAGCTGGAGCCAATAACAACAATCATCGGGCAGTACCCTGGACAGGTTGCCAGTCCATTGCAGGGCCTTGTTCCAAGTACTGTCTCTTTTTTTAAACATTAGTGCTTCCCTAACTTTGTATCTCTGATCTCACAGTGATCAGTCATTGATAAGCTATTGTTTTGGGTTCCCAAAATCATTGGTCACATTTTCTGTATCAGTGTGGCAAAACAGATGAATAAACCAAAGCTGCATAACACTTTACTGGGGAAAAAATCCAAGTGATTTATTGTAATATAGCCAGTTGTTTAGCAGTTTCTAGAAAATTGGTGCCAGAGAACAAGTTCACCGAGAGGAAACCATTGGGATGCGCTGCTTCTTCCAGGGAGTCCTGATATGTAGGTTGAAGCAAATCATTAACTGAAAACAGGGGCAGACAAACAGAGGGAATAAAACTGGGTGAGGGCCCTCCAGTTACTGCATCTGAAACTCAAAGCAACAACAGAAGCAAGTTATCTTGCATCAGCAAGGTCTCTCACAAGCAGAAAATTTTTGCAGCGCGAAGTTGTTTCCAAATGCGCTGCCCAGGTAAGAAGCGGTTGATGATTTGAAACGCAGCATTCGTCCAATGAGTCATCCCTGCGAGGGCACATCAGATGAATTCCACTTTGCATAAACAAGTCTGATGTTTATGCAGATCTATGTCATCCATTCCGAGTCTCTGTTGCCAGTTTGACCTGTAAAAACTTCCTTGATGTTCCGTGCAGATTTCTTGATCAGTGTTGCACACACACACACACACACACACACACACCTAAAAAGAGTAAACATGTTTACAGAACTCCCATTTGCTGAAATATATCCCCTCTTGAAGATGACGCTGCTAGTCAGCAGACGATGGAGACATTTTAGTCTTGATTGGCACTAAAAGCAGCAGTGCAGCTTTTGGAGTGTTGTGTTTGGGTGTGCGGCTTGTAGGCTATCGTGTCAGTGTTATGGGTGGCCCCACTGTGCTACAACATCTTAACTAGGCTTAAGAGATGGACATCTGATGCCCACTCTGCTGCCCTGCTTACCCACTTGCCTTGATGTTGAGTTCACTTGACAGAAGCCGAAGAAGTGTGTTTCACACATGCTGAGTGAAGCCAAACCAAAGCAAGCCGAGTTCCACTGAGCTGCCCTGGTTAGGGTTAGACATCAAAAAATTATCTGGGCCATTGCTGCTCAGATTAGTGCAGAAATAGTTTGTTTCGTGGTGTGAAAAGGGTATGTGGAAGCACTTCAGTGACCTAAATAATCTGCTACTTTGCCCCGATATCATATCCACCACCAGCACAAGTCGTATGAAATGATGTCCAGACGCAGCGCCTAGATGAATTTCTTTCTAATTATAAACAACATTTTGAGTCTCGCTTAATAGTCACTTCAGCCATTAACATAAAAGGGCTTCAAAGACTGCTCTGAAGGGCTCCCATGAGAGTCCACGCAAAGACTCAAAGCAGCAAAAAGGGTTTCCAGGCAGATGTTCACTGCGGGTGCCACTTTATAACACTTAAATTAGGGAGGAATTTACAGTAATACCGCATCCACCAGTGCTGGATAAACATAACGTCTGCTAGCTTATTGTGCAAACACTGTAAGCCGAAAGTGCTTGCACTAACGCAAGCTTTCAAAATGATCTAGTTTCCAGACACCCTCTCCAGCAGAAAGCTGCCAAGGCCTTAATTACTTCTGCTGGGCCAGCACAGGTGAAGCACATTCTCACTAACAAGGTGGTTTCCAACCAGAGAGCGCTGAAATCCAACTGGAAAAACAATCCAGTGGAGATGGAAAAACTGCAGCCAGTTGTAGAGGGTAACTGATTCTTATCATTGTCCTTCCCCAGCTGATTTCACTGCCACTGTCAGATCATTACAGAAGAAACATGGCGCAACCGGAGAAGGAATCAAGGGAGGAATGTGTCATCAACTGAAAATAAAGTGTGAACCAGTTTTCACACACGGTGCACAACCATTTTGCCACTGTGCACATAGTATACGCAAACCCCAGCACTGCAATCTATCGCATCTCAGACGGATCATCAGATCAGGCAGAGACACAGATTCTTCAAATGCATTTTAATTGCATGATGTAAGATGCTCCTGGTGTGACCTAAAAACAACTGGTGTGTTTATAGGTCAACGAACGCAACACTAATGACACATGCCCCAGTTTTAATTTGTAATTAAATCACTCATAATCTTTACATCATCAGGTCCTGCCTTTAATGTATGCTGTCATCATCGAGTTGGCCCCAGCTTATGAAGTTGGTCAGCAGCTCAAACACAGAAATGATGTTACAGCACAGACTAGTGGTGACTCCCCGTCATGACACCTTTTACAATATTACCTGACATAGAAAGACCACAAAAATGACCGTCTTCCTGTTTGTTTTTCTTTTTTTTTTTCTGTGCAATAGTATAAATGTAATTACCATTCCAGCCAGCTGTAAAGTGTGTAGTAAAGATTGGAGTATAACAAGTCAAGATTGCTTGCTCATACAGGTTCAACAGGGGATAAATGTCATCACAAGAATAACTGTGGAACACTCCCCTTGTCCTTTGAGACCTTCTTCATGTCTGAAGTATTTTCTTTATTTTGTTACTGCTTGGTGCACTCTGCTGCACTCCGCTGATGGCAGAAGAATTCAGGGTAATGGTGTTGGGTCATTGCAGTCACAAAACATGGAAGAAATGGGAAGAGTGACACCCAGTTGTGTGCGTTCGTGTGTGTATGTGTGTGCATGTGCAAACTTTGTGCTTACATTTCACACGCCTCTGTGCTCATATGCCCACATGTATCCTAATGCAACCCTTTAGATCTGTCAGAGAGAGTAGTTCTCATATGGAAGTGCTGCATGCTTTTCCCACCCGGGCTTTTTCAGCCCCTCTTCCCCTCACAGTCCGTAAGATTTGTAAGCTGCTGGCATGGAAGCCTTAAAAGCCTTAAAAGCTCCTGGTAAGGAGTTGAGCCAGGGCTGTCCATTTGACCCAAACTGTTTTTGGAACAACTCAGCTGCAGTAGTTGAATTGTGGGTTCAAAGTGGAAGCTTCAGTTTGACACAAACACAGACACACAGGAAAGGCAAATGCAAGGAGACGCAAACACAGAAAACTTAGTTAAAAGCCAGAGTTGGGTTTAAAAACATTGAGCTCTGAGAGGCAAAAGCTCTGCTCCTAATCCCTTTCCCACTTTTCCTCTCCCCCTTGCTCCCCCACCCTCCTTTATCTCCCCATCTGTCTTGCAGGAGAATTCTGGGGGGATTTCACACTCTTTCATTCCTCAAGGATGAAGCAGCAGAGTGGACGTATGTGCTGAAACAGGTGAGCGCTGATTAACCTTATAATGAACGCATGTGAGCGTCCTCCCCTCACAGATTGTTAAAGGGCTGAACACAGCAATGGATGGCATCTTTCTTTTTGAGAAGGAGAGTTCTCAGGGACAAAAAAAAAAAAAAACAAGCCAAGACTCTGTCGACAGGATGAAAAGATCAACCAAACATCATCTCCCTCAGGAGCGGCGAATCCGCTGCTGTCGCTGTGGACAGGCTGAGGGAAAGACATGCAAAGACAGACCGGCATACAAGACAAGACAGAGCGGCAATCCCCAGCTGTTTTTAAAATGCTGCCTCTGATACATTATTGAATATGCAGCTCTCCAACGCATCACTGAGCTTTCCTCTCATGTTAGTGTTCAAGTTTGCATAGCGTCACCGTTCTAAATATAAAGCATTCGCTCATCCCTTTTTGGTTTTTTAAAAGATGCAGAGGCTGCACGTAGGCCGTGTGTTGCTCTGTTTGCCATCTTTCTTCAGCTTTGAGTTTGCATGTGATTCATTTGTTTGATTGCAAGCCTCTGAACTCAGAAACAAAAGCAGATTTCATCAAACTCTTTGAAAGTACTGCCGTATGATGCACAGCGTATACCCAGGCGAGCCGAGCACTCCACCATGAGTCTTATTCACTGTACAGTGAAGGCCGGGAGATGGTATCATGGGGATTAGTTTAGAGTCTGACAGCATGTGGAACACAGCAGGTCTAAGACTGTCTGGCACATCATTAACTGAGATTGCATAAATCGCCTCTTCCTCCCTTTTCTTAATCATTTTCCCACTTTTAGAAGTCAGATTTGCATGAACGTTTCGAGGTCACAGTCTCGAGACTTTGTACATGTGGAGTACCGGGTTTGATCTACAGGTGGCAGCAGAGCAACACACCCAGCAGAAATGTTTCTCACAGACTTCATTGCCCCCATATTTTACATGCAAAAAGCCTTTTTAAGCCCCCTATAATTACCTCCCTGTTTAATAGCTACAACTTCACAATCGATACATTCTTCCAGACCATGAAAGGAAATAATGATTTCTATTTTGTGAATAAATAAAAGACCCTTCTTCTGTTTCAGCTCCCACTTTCAAACTTCGTGTGCAAGCATGAACCATGAGCAAAGGTAAGACCGTCCTCTTTATACACAGTTAGAGGAGATCTTTGCATATTAGTAGGCGTGTATGTGTGTGTCTGTTTTCTGACTAAGGTTGAAATGATGAAATGCCCTCGTGACTGTGAGTACCTCTATTGGAGGTTGCTATAGTGACTGTGGGTTGAGTGTTGGGGAGACCAGAGAGGAATACGAGGGTGCTGAGGGGGCGGAATAGGAAATGAAATGCCTGATGCTTCTGGGCTGTGTGAGGTGTGTGTGAGTATGTGATTCTGTTTTTGGTTTTTTTTGTTTTTTTATGCGTATGTATCTTTTTGAATGAGAGTGGGTGTATAATGTCTGTTTTTGTTTATCTGTACAAGGAGCCGAGTGTTGAAGAGACACTCGCCTCTGTAATTGGGAATTTGATCAGGATAGCTCACTCTTACACACAGCCAGTCATCTGCATAGTCTCACACACACACACGCGCGCTTTCTGTCTGCGTAGGAGCACCTGAGACAGGGATCACGGCTAGAGTGTGGGCTGAGGGTACCCTGTTCAGTCTTACAGACCAACACATGAGTGGGTCGTACGCTGTTTCACTTTACACTTAGACTGCTGCATCAGTCGAGCTGTTGTGGCAGCTGCTCCAAGAAGAAATGCCTGTGTGAGACTGTAAAACATTCACACTCTCAACATGAAGGTGATGGTCATTTACTTAAGTAATTACCAAAGCCTTGTATGAATTTGATGTTTTCTCAGACCATTAACGGGGTGCAATTTTGGATTTCTCTCTACGTTTTTATTTTTGTCTGTGAATTAGAGGACTAGTTCTGCATCAGTGTATCTCCAAATGTACTAAAATGGATCAATCTTAAAAGTGAAAAGTCGATTTTAAGGGTCCATAAATCATGTAATTTAAGACATTATCACAGTTTTTGGTATACAGAGGAAGCATCTTGATTGTTAAGAAACATGCAGTAGGAGTTGTTTAACATGCCCTGTCCAGCATGACAACGGAATTATGGTCTGGCTGCCATATTTGGCTGCACAAATTTACTCTGCCAAGAAAAGCCGTTTGGACATGGGCCAAACTGATTTTTCCATTTTATTCTTTATTATATTATTTATATCATAGATATGTTTGGGTTTTTTGCCATTTCTGCTCATAACTACCAGACTGGATGCAACAGAAAGGTAAAAAAAAAAAAAAAAAAAAAAAAAGAGGAAATAGGGAAGAGAAAAGATAGAAAAGTGAAGTAAAAAGTAGAAAATCTGAAAAACATCTGTGTTTCCTGCTGCCGATCAGCTGGAGCCAATGTAGCTTTTCAGATGTAATAGATAGTTGGGCCTTTTACATACTCCAGGTTTCTTTTTTTTATTTATAAAATCTACTAAATCTTGAAGAGGGCCTATGAATTGCATTTCTAGTGACTTCAGACTTGATTGAAGCTTTGTGGTCTTTCAGAAGTTAACTTGACCTCTGCTATTCCTTGGAAGTGCAACTTGCTCATTAAATTACACTATACAAAATGCCTATACTTAAAAAAATGCCTTACTTTTTTAACTCTTTCTACGATTCAGTCACTTTTATTTGGAATGCTAAAAAGTTATTTTTAAGAGCTCGGGCTTACTGAATGCTGGGACAAACTTGTAGAAGTCAAAATACTTGCATAGCTTTGAAATTACTTTTGCTTTCCAGACGATTATGTTGAAAAGGCCAACAAACCATCTGAGTTCTGATGGTTGCGTCTAAACAATTAACCATTCATAGTAATAGCAATTCTGAACCTGGGTATGTACAAACTCATGCAATGCTGTATATAGAATCATTCGGTTCTGTCGTGTTAAAATAAGGAATGCACATTTAAAGCAGTGGATTTAAGGAAAAGTGCTGAGAGATCAGGTGTGGCATTACACTTCAAGTTCGTGAAAGGCAGTGATGTATGTTTGAGTGGTGCAGGATACGTTTGAGGGCAGTGAGGTATGAAGGAGGAGTGACAGATGGGTTCATGTTGGAGGTGGGACTGCACCTGCGGTGAGCTCTGAACCTTCACAGTCTTCAGCGCTGATGGACAGGCTGATGGACGAGATCAGGCAAGAGTATCCCTGGGCTACGGCGCTCGCTGATAACTTTGTAGTACACGGTGATCGCAGGAAGCAGATTCAGTAGAGTTCAGGGAGGTGGGGGGTTTAGTCTGGTAGAGAAGAGGGATGACAATCAGTTGGAGAGAGGGGGAAGGAATGTGCCTGGATGAGAGGAAAGATCATGGAATGCTGAGGATGCAAGAATAAAACTGTCAACCGAGTTGAGAAACATGGGTTCAGATAAGAGACGGAGAAGGACAAAGAAGGTTGGAATACATGTAGATGAGTTTCAGAAGTAATTTGACAGGATGCCAGCAGCAGGAAAAGGAAAGCTTCATAGAACGGTTGTATTGTAGCCTATCATGTTGGAAAACATGCAATGACAGTTGAGCTGATTAAGATAGAGATGCTAAAATTTTCTTCTGGAGTTACAATTAGTACCGTTGGTCTTAGAGGGACACCTCAACTTAGCGAAGGTTAAGTAGACTTAGTTTGGACATGTAAAGAAGAGATCTTGGGCATTTTGGTTGCTAAATGGTTCCCTCAGTCAAGAATAGAAAAAAGAAACCAAAAAGTAGTATGTGGTAGGGGTCATAGACTGTATATAAAAAGATGGGCGGAGCCTCCGTGACGTCACCCATAGGTTTCTGAAGAGCTGAATTGAAGCTCGGTGGGCGGTTCCTACCGTCGCCATCTTGCAGGGGTATGCGTGTCGTCTCGCCTGGAAAATACAAATATGGGCAAAGCGGTGGAGCTGAGAGGGGGACTGTGAGCATCATGGTGGATGATTGACATCGAGTGAACTCCGAGCTGCCTGTAGCTAAGAGCTAACTGAGCTAACCTGGAGATAACAGGAGCTAACCAGCTAACGGAGGTAAGCGGGCTAAAGCTAAGTCATGTTGTTAATAGGCTAAAAACCGCGGTCGTTCTACGTTCTTCTTACTTGAAGGGGTAGATCGGGTACCTGTCAATCAAAAGGACACGCCCCTAAATATGACAAATTTCTAGATTAAATTACAGGCGAGTTAGAAAAAAATCCCTCCCCCAACGGTTGTCATGAAGATAAACCTGACCTATAAACCGAAAATGGATTTGTGAACCAGGCTGTAAACACGTTTATTTTTGCCATGAAGTTGGTCTTTTTCACCTGGGAGTCTATGGGGATTTGCTCTGTTTTGCAGCCCCTAGCGGATGAAGGGGGAACTGCAGTTTTATGCACTTCTGCATAGGCTTCACTTTTGACCTCCGGAGGTTGCCGCTTGGTAGGGGTGGGAAATCAAATCAATAAATTGAATATCGGGATTTTTTGCTTCACAATTTTAAAATTGATTTTTCTTTTCAAATAAATAAAATTAATCCATTATAAAAAAAAATGTCTGTTTTATTTTACTTATTTTTACTTGTCTTCTTGGGCATTATAGCAGCAGAATGATGGTCTGGCTACTGTGTTGTTTTTTCCTAATTGAAATCAAGGAAAATGACTTGCAAAAAAAAATTTGTATATTTTTTTTGTTTTTATTCTACAAAAATCAGCAATGTCGAGGAATCATAAGAATCACAATTTAAATTAAACTGGCACCCAAAAAATCTGAATTGAATCGGGACAAAACCATATCGTCACAGCCCCAGGATATGGTGACGCGTTGACAGAGATGGAGGAATATGCAAAAGACAGGACAAGATTTAACTGGATCACCCTTGACAGGTATGAGCCAAGGACAAAAAGAAGTGTAGGGATTTTTTTATTTCTCACCTGAAAGTCCTTCTAACTGTTCTACTTAGCATACCAACAGGACAGAGAACGGAGCACGAACAGAACTGTCGAACAAGAGTTGTATCTACTTACGGCTGTTATTGGCTCAGGCTGCTTGCTTTCAATCAGTACAGTCTGCACATACACACATTTGGCCAGCATGTCTGAGAAAGGCTCCCTTTGGCCACTCATGGCCTGGCAGAGATAACAAAATTTGTGTTAAGTAGACCAACGAGGACTCTAATGGTCATATAGACTTATAAATCATGAATTGGCCATAACCTCTCTGAGGCGTTCATGTTCACTGATGTGGATGTTAAAAACAGCATAGAGTTTATGGCAAGGGCTTAACAAATGTTATTTTCAATAAAAAGTTCCAATCAAGTGGCATTTAACCTGCTTAAATATGAAGCATGAGCTTCATATGGTGTATCAGGAGGTGTGATGCAGATGTTTTTTTTCTGCATACATGCTGCATCTCTGTCCTTGCATTCACGCAGCTCAGAGCAATTTCTTTTGTAGATTTCTCTTTTCAACTCAGAATGATGAAAACAGCTCAGGAATTTTAATAACTCACTCGTAAGTCAACAGTCCAAGGAAGGGGAGAACGATGATTCATCATCATCATCATCAACCTCTTCACAATGAGAGCAAAGCCGTGGACCTTGAATCCGGCTTTCTCCTTTGGACTCACCACAGCCTTTCCTATGTGTCGGGCTCTATGACTGCCACGATGCAAAAAACATGGACAGAAAAGTGGAATTTAACATTAAAAATGGAAGTGATTGTGAAACATGGAATATTATGAAATGTGCCTATATGAGGGTGTGATCTGCTTTCTGTACGAGTATTATGAGTTTTTAAGTGTCTAAGCCAAATGAACAAGAAAAGTGAGATGAGATTGAAACACACTCTGACTGCTGCAGCTGCTTGTGTGATGCCACCTGAACTGGCGGGGCTCAGTGGCTGCTAAGACACCAACCCAAGCATTAGATTATCTGCAGCTGGACACTGTACTGAAGAAAATCCATGAGAAATCAGTCCATAATGACAAAACTGCTTGTAGAAGAGACTTCATCTTATTAAAAATATAGAGTTTTTAAGAAGGAGAAAAAGGATGTTTTTGCTGTTTACATTGCAGACGGTTCAAATCCTGGTCTGGAAGACCTTTATACCTACATATATATGTATGTTGGGATGGGAGTCAATTGAAAAAAAAAAAGTCTAATTAATTACAGGCTTTGCATTTCGTTCATTTTGATTAATAGCAATTTAATCACATGATAATGTTTGTAGGCATTAAATTCTATCTAATTTCAAAACAGTAAAAAAAAAAAAGAAAAAGTCGGCCAAAACTGAACAGAGCTAAAGTTAAAGTGTTATTTTAACACTTTTGTAAATAGAGTTGCAAGACAGGTCTGAAAAAATTGCTAAATATATCCCTAAAGTTGCTAAGTTGTTAGCGGAGGTCTACCCTGTGCATCAGTATAATCTGTGTAACAAAAAAATTATACACTGACAAACGTTCTGCTGGGATAGGCTCCAGCTTCCTGCGACCATAAACTGGACTAAGCGGTTAGGAAAATTAATGAATGAATGAATTTTTCAGTAATTAATTCATTTTAAATAATGAATTAGAGTCACAGGTCTACTGTATATATCATCTACTATAAAGATCCAACACATGATTAGACACATCCTCCCAGGAAAAACTTGAAAATATTTAGTAAAACACAGAATTTAATCTGGAAAAAATGTATCACTTAGGACCGTGTCTGCCTAATCAAGACACACCCTTCTTTTAACAAGTTTACCACTTAGTAGATGTGGATTCAGTCCCATTTAAAATCCTAAATCTCCATGCCATGGGACAGCCAAGCTGACGCCTGTGCTGCTGGGTTCTTCTCTTGCAGCTGCAGACGTTATCCCATCCCTGCATGGTAGAGCTTTTCTTTTTGATCGTGACACCAGGAATATGTCAGGCATAAATGCACCTTGGAATAAATTGACGGTTTCACACTGATTTTTGGAAAAATGGCTTTGAAGTTGAGAGTCTGTAATTACCTGCATTCTTTGACTGAGTATGTGTCCATGTGTGCTTTTAAGAGTGGGTGTCTGGTTGAGGTGCTCTGCACATCTATCATTTAGATGTTTTTGTTCCTGCCATTTCAGCTTTCACCCACAATCTGTCAGTTACCTTGGATTTAATAAAGCTGAAAAACACATTTCTGGATGGAGACACAATTATGACCAACATTAAAACACACAGGCCTCATATCGTTGAGTTTTTGTGAGTCTTTTAAAAGAGAAAATACATCCTTCTTCACTGCTAAATTTGACATTTGTACTTATGAATGAAATTAGATGAATGGAAGACACTCCATTAATCCCCAATGGAAAATCATAATGTTGTCATTGGGATTTTTTATTTTATTAGATTCTTTCATTGTATCATTGATAGTCAAAGTCATTAACATTCTTGGAGGCTGATAACCCTTGGCAGGAATAACCTCCTGAAATTTTCTGTTGCCGCATACTTGAAGAAGCCTCTTGCTAAACATACCCAGTTGTTTCCTTGCTGTGTTGTTAAGGTGTTAATTTCAGAATTTTTATCAGTATTTTCTCTGATGCTGCTTCCCCCGACAGACGTCACCAAAGCAAGCGCTTGGTGCAGACTTAATTTAGATAGATTCCTCAAGAGGTAGAGCGTGTTCTGTCCATTATTATAGACAGATTCAGTGTTTCATTTCCAGTCTAGTCCCTTACCCAGCTCAACTGCCAGGTATTTATTGTCCTCCACCACCTCCACCTCTTCTCACAAGATGAAAACAGTGTTTTGATTACCCCTGTTCCTCCCCAAACCCACAATCATCTCTTGTGTCATCTTTGTGTTCAGATGGAGGGGATTTTTTTCTTCACCGTCTTACAAACTGATTGACAGGTTCTCTGTAGTCAGCTTCTTGTCACACCACACTGGCAGCGTCATCAGATGACCCAGACTTGCTTTGGAAGTCTGAGGTGTAGAGTATAAATAGAAATGGTGAGAGTACACAACCTTGTGGTGCTCCTGTGTTGCTGACTGGTATGTCAGACACACAACCTTTCAGTTTGACAAACTGTGGTCTGATTTTTAGTTTGTCAAAAATCAAGATTAGTTGCAATAGTAGATTTTTTTTAAGTGGTTATTTCATCCTCACCAGGTCTAAAAATGAAGTAAATACACATAGCTCCTGGTTAATTACAAGTCCCCACCTTGGTTCACATCAATTAAAAGAATGATTTTAGATGCTTTATGTGATATAAACTACATGATTCCCCAAAACACTGAGTTTTCTGCTTAGTTCCAAAAGTTTTTATTTGCTGACGACATTGGCTTTTTCCAAGATGACAATGGCATGATTCACCAGGCACATGTTGTGTGAATATGTGTCATGATGAAAACTAAAAGTGGTCCAAAACATATTAGCGTGTGACTAAACTGAACAACAGCACATGACATACAGTACAAGTTAAAGGTTTGGACATGTGTACTCATTAAGTTTGAATGAGCCATTGTGTCCAAACTTTGGCGGACTGGCACTGTATCTCATATTGTTGAGGAATTTTGGTCCATTCTTCTTTACAAGGTTGTTTCAGTTCACTGCGCTTTGCAGGCATTAGTTTATTCACAAGTCTCTTAAGGTCTTGCCACAGCCTTTCAATCAAGTCTGGTTGCATAACCCAATTTCAGTCAAGCTATGGGTGGTAGACAGATGGCCTCACATTTCACTCTAGAATACTTTTATAAATAGAGGAGGTCGTGGGCAACTCAATGACTGTAGGTGGCTCTGTGGCTGCACATTAAGTCTAAATCATCACCCCTCCAGCACTGTATTACACAGATGGAATAACAATCTTTCAGATGTAAGCCATGGGGACGTTTTTCTTTTTCCTTTTCCAAACATTGTTTAGTATCTTTCTCATTTTACTGCAATGAACATTTCACTTGCTAACTGTGGTTCATAAAATCTAAGATCTAGTTCCAGGGTGTTTTGCAGTTTCTTTGAGCGTTGTGCAGTCTGATCATAAAGGGAACTTGTTCAGCTAGTTATCTTCCATTATCTTTCTTACTGCAAAGTGATGGACCCCATATTACTTGGAAATTGCTTCACAAAGGGATGGGCAGCAACTTTAGTGTCTGTAAGATCTGCTGATGTCTTTCCTCCATTGCGTTATGTTAACTCACACCTGAACAGAAAAGTTCCAAAAGCCTTTATAGGCTTTATATCGAGTTCCATTAGACTCCATTGACTTTACTTTAAATTGCTGTCCAAAGTCATTAAAGGCTATTGTCATGGTTTTCAATGTATCCCTGACTGATTAATTTGCAAATATACATAGAAAACTTTGAGGATGCTGGGCACCGTTTGATTTAAACCTAACAAGTGGTTTTGCTTTTATTTGCACTTTATGGTACTTTAGTATGTCAACTCCTTTTGTTCTTTGATTTGACCAATTGGAAAAGGTCTATTTTAAACCCAGACTCAATGGTCCATTCTGAGTTCTTGCTATGCCATCTACAAACAGTAAATGCTCAATTCTTTTGTAGTCATTCACATGTAAACGGCACCAATTTGCTAAGGATGCATCACACGTAGAATACTACACTGATAAACTCTCTTATTTGCTCTCTTATCTCGAACATAAAGTTTGAGAGTTAAATGCAAATTTCAGAGCACAAAAACAAAAGTCTAAGAATGCTGTGATACGTTGTATAATGTTGTAACGACTGACTTGGAAAAACAACCCGAATTAGTTGATGTGTTCCCATCAGGGACATGTCAGGTGAACCAATCTCATTTTGCATAACAAATTAAAGCGACCCTTTGCTTTGCTGCCAGTACACGGCAAACCATTTCTCGTGCTTGTCGGTTGTATCTCCAGAGTGTGCAGCCTGCTGTGAATAATAGTCATTGTGAAAGACATAATATGCTGCACCGTACAGGGCTGGCTTCACACAGGGATTACACCTAGATGATTCCTCAATAGAGAATTTAGTCTCGGGTAGCCGAGCTTAATCCGCAGCTCTGGGAGCAGACCACAGTGCTGTGGAACCATGGCCAGATTTGACAAAGAACAGAGAGCAGCCAGATTAGTTCATTCTAGGAACAGGTTGAGCTCCAAGCTGCCTGACTGAGCATCTCTTGACAGCTCCTTCCCAAATCTGTCTACTGGCTCCTAATGCGTTCTGAAGGAAACACTGTTCCACTTTCTGTCCTTTTGACTGTCTTGCTCTCTCTTGCTCCTCCTCTGCTTCTCTGTCTGAGGTGAGAGCAGGACCTGAGGAAGAAGAGCTCTGTGTATAGATGGAAGTTAGCGCTTTGTTAGCATCTCGATTTCTGGGTCAGTTGTAGCCTGGTTTCCACTCTCTCGTATGCTGTAATTAACCTCACTTGAGTCATATTTGACAATTAGGATGGCCCAAGCAGGACTCAACCCCCCTTACACACACACACACACACACACACACACACACACACACACACACACACATATCAGTCATTAGTGGAGAGCTTAACATACAGTACAGTACTAATGGGATTATCGTTGCTGAGGGCTCCACTCATCAACCTCTTACTCCTCTCGAAATCCGTCATCATGCTCGTTTCTTAAACACTGATGAAAAACAGTCTTTTTATGGGAATTTTCTTCCTCTTGTTCCATTATTGATGTTTTCTGATTTGATACTAGATATTTGTTGTCTTCTTTCCGATCACTTTGCCATTAGGTCTACTCTAAAGACCTCAGGTTGTCAGTTAGCATTGCTATATGCACAATTTAGTCCGTTGGTGTTTTTAGCTTGACCCTGCCGTTTAGTTAGACCTCCTTTCGGCAAACATCGCACATGTAGGCACAGACATCTTGACGTTACTTGAATATTGTTTTTATTGAATCTGCAGTGATAAAATCAGGGTTGTATTAAAGCCTGGGAAGGATGTGTGTAATTGTCAGGTAACACAGAGTCCTTATTATCTGCTTTTCTGTCACATGTTATGAAAGGTTTATCTCCTTGACTAAAACTAAACAAAAATATGAGAGGGAAAGCAGCTTTGTTGGCACTTCAGCTGTAATAGCTTGTGCTTTGCGTTTTGTTGATGTAAATGCTTGTGTGTGGGAGCCCAAACAGGTGTAGGTCAAGATCAGTGTATTTATGCAGTTATTTGACCTCTAACCACAGTATCTATTTGGGTGTGTTATTCAAGATTTGAGAGCTTTGATTTTAAATAATTTTGTTCATACTAACACATTTTCATGGACTTTACAAGTGCAGTTTTAGTCAAATAAACACATTAATCCATTTTTTCCATACTGCTGCATGACTAAAAAGCTCTCAACCTTTTTGGCTGGTGACCAACTCCAACAATCCTTCGTCTTAGATTACCTCTGCTTGGTTTTTGATTATGTTGTTTATTTAATTTGGGAGGTATGACTATGATATTTAAAACAAAAAAAAAAGATGTTCAGAAACAAAAAATTAAAGGAGTTATTCAAACATATTTGACATTTTGATAATTTATCGTCCACAAAACACCTTGTAACTTATTGTATCATCTCAAAGACTCTTTCAAGATCATATATAACAAACAAATAATAACAATATTAAAAGTATAGAATTTGAGGATTCATCTTTCCATAAAAACAGCTCTGTAACAGTTTGGAAATTTTCAATAAAAGGGTCCTCTTGCAATGATTCACATATGAGAAAGCCAGGTATATTATTAAAAAAAAGGTTTCTACCATCTATAGGTGGTCACCATTATGAAAAAACGATCCCATCATGATCTGTTCTACACCTTACACAGGATTCTTGTGGCCTAAAACATCATGTTTCCTGCCTTAAACGTAACCAAACACTGAGTGAAGGTGAAATTAAACAATAACAGAAAACTGGGAGCTGAGTTTCCTTTACTTGCTTGCCCTCCACCAAGCTTAAAAAGATTTTGAAGCTCTTTTTTTTATTAACATTGCTTCAGTAGCTCTTGTATGAGGCATATCTGTCCTTGTGGAGACAATCTCTGTGAATGTTAAAGCTGGAGGACTTGTTGACATTTGGACTCCTTTCATGACTAAAGTCCATACTACATTTCATGTTTTTAATGAAAAGGATTTTCGTTTGATTGAATTGAAAAAGTTCCTCCCGTGCCCACAAAGTTAATGAATTTCTGTCTTTGATGATTGTTCATGACAACCAGACTCCGCAGGGTTAAACATCAGTCTGAAAAGAACAGCCTGTTCCCTTTCATATTCAACAAAAAATAGACATTTTTTTTGTCTTTATTTTCCAAATTATCCCTCCCAGGGACAACCAAGCAGACTATTGCAAGAGGAAGCATGCCATTCAACTACTCTGCAAGCTGTGGTGGGCCACAATCTTAGTTTCTACGAAAAGACCGTTTATTATTTTACCTAACTGGACCCCCTGAATCTGTCTCACACAGCAGAAATGAGACAGCCAGATGCCCTACACTGAGCTTTAAAAACTTAAAATAAGAAGTACATATCCCTTACGCTCCCAGGAGATAAGTCTCTCTAAAAGACACATTCTGTAACTTTTTTTACCCTAAAACTTCAAGTCCCGGACTTGTTTGATGACACAGTAACATCTATCATGTGTATTTCTAGAGCTAGCATCCCGAGGGTCAGAAACCGCGGTATACAACTTTTAAAATCTGGGATGTGACGTAACATTTTGCTTTGCGGTAAAGTAAGCAACTTGCTGTTTTGAACACACACTGCCTGTGATTCAGCAAAGAAACGCAAGAAGATTTCAAGTGAGAAAGGAACAAAACAAGAGTTGTAAGATCATCTTTGCTGGCCACCTCACATGATGGAAAAGGTGAAAGTTCTGTAGTGTGTCTTTAAGATGTCCATGTCTTTCATAGCGACTAGCTAGAATGAGCAGCCGCTAAAGTCAGCAATAATTACAATACAAACAGTATTTTAGATGATATACTTAAGTCCTAAGGAATCAATCACAATGATTTCAAGTATGTAAACATTAAAGACAAGAAAAAAACATCAATTTACAGTACTGCACAAACTTCTTTAACACCTTGTTTGTTTGTATTTAGCTTCTTTTTAACTTGATTTTAACATCTTTTCCCTCTGATCATTTTTTCTTTTATTTACTTTTCCTTAATATTCGGCCACTTTATACTGAGTTATGAATCATTGTAGCATAAAATAAATAAATCTAACTCAATGGATGAATCAATGACAGTCAACTTAGCACATTAGCTATTCTAAATAGTATAGTTAAGCACTTTAGCAGCATATAACAAATGGAACACGATGTGTTCCATTTTTTTTATTCCATCAATAAATACTGTCAGATAAACTTGTGATTTTGCACCAACATGGTTATTCCCAAATATCTCAGCATGGTGTGCAGTGTGATTTTAAAAAATGTGAGTAAACTGGACAAGTGGAGAACAACAGAGAAGCGCCGGGTGTTAAAAAAGCTACAAACTGATGTCTTCAAAAATCCAGCTTAGATCTGACTCAGGAGTCGAGAGATGCGTTTGGTTTTCGGTTGATCCGTCTGCTGTTTCGTTTATTTAGTTTTAACAAATCTCTACACCTGTTCTCCTGATGCATCTCTTTTCAACCGAATCCCTTCGACTGCAGAGATTCGCCTTGAACTCCTTCCCATTTACAGCAAAGAATGCAGCTCACTCAGTGAAAAGCAGCATGTCCTCTTAGGTGTTATGTTTACATCAGTGCCGGAACTGATAAGTACCTCTGACTATACTGCAGAGTCATTTGATGCCGTACTGAATGGTTGGCCAGCAACCGCACGCCAGAAACATGCAGCTCAAAAGCCAGGGATACTTTCAGAAACACAGAGGAACACACGCGGCAATGATCACATGCCGCCACCCAGGCTTTGGCCATCCACACTGTGAAAAGCATATAACAGGGAAAGAGAGAGACTTGTGAAGGCCATAAACTTGATTTGCTGCTGTGACATATTCACCTCTCTTCATCCTAACCACTGTTGGCCTTCTCCCCCGGCATCGCTGCACCCATTTCATCAGATCATTTAAATGTAATATTAAACAAGGCCACTCAGATGTCATCGTGTGTTTTCAGTTGGAAATAGTGATGGAGATATTGGCTGGAGAGTGATCATGTCTAGGCCATGGTGCTGAGTGGTTCGATTGATAGCAATGGATGACTGGAGGGCTACAGTTTCTGTATTGCATATTAGGTGGAAGGCATTGGAAAGAGAGGCCCCCGTGAAAGCTGTTATCTTAAATGCCATGCCTCACATGCACAAACATGGAAAGACAGCACATTGAGATACACACACACACACAAGCAGTGGATTAGGACGGGGATTATGGGAACATTGCTGTAAAACAGGCAGAGACAGATCAGTGTCATACTTCATAAACGCACATGCACATACATAGTAGATGTGTATTAAGAGTGTACAGTATAAGATGGATTTATTGTGGGATGGATGCTATGATGACTTTCATGCCATGATTGAGCAATGTTCAAGCCCAAATATGAAGACAATTCATAGTGCAGCAAAGAAGCTTTAGCAATCAATTACTGAGCCAGAACTATGACCTCAAAGTCAAAGAGATTTCATGTAGGGGGTCATGTCATGTTTGGAAGTTCTGGGGGTTTTTTTGGTTTTTTTTTTTTTCATTTTTGATGATGACAGATGCAGTAAAAATTTGAGAGCTTGAAATGTTTTCTCACTAAATCCAAAATCTGGAAGTTCCAATACGTAAAAAGCCAAGAAAGCCTTTAAAGGAATGAAGATGAATGACATGTGTGGAAGCAGTGAGTCACAGAACAAACCGTGTTTAAAACTGCAGTCAGTGCCATCAATGTCTTGTCTTTATTACACTTTTTAACAAGAAAATACCCAAAGTGCATCTCTGTCGTATGAGCTCATTCTCAGCGCTGTGGTCAGATTAGCATCCGTGATTGCTAGAGGCTTATATAACTTCCCACAATCCTTATAGTAATGTCTGGTGCGGTGATCACATAAACGCACAGTATGAGAAAATGAGAGGAAACACTTCATCTCTCCATCATTTGCCTTGTTAGCGTGGAGAGTCCTTGAGGGCTATGCACTGTTCTGAATCAGAATATCCACACGTCATCCACAACAATACAGTCACCTGCTTCATGTCGCATAGGTTTTCCCCTGAAGCTGCCAAAAACAGCTCTGGCCTGTCAGGGCATAGAACAAGAGCCCACTGGTGGGGGCCAGGAGGTGTCTGGAAAGAGAGGATGACAGGAATACCTTTGAGTCCTGCGGTTAATGGAACGGAGTCTCAGTTGATCAGGTTTTTTCCAGCACATCCTGCAAATGTTCAATTGGACTGGGATCTGGGGAGTTCAGAGAGCGGGTCTTGAGGGTTTCTTGAGAACTCTTACTGGTGTGGCACAATGTATTGTCCCACTTAGGGGGGTAGCAGCTACGTGGAAGAGCTGTTGCCATGAAGAATTTTGTTCAAGTGTGGTGAAATAATGTGACATCGAGGTAGTTATCAATACAAAACTATTAGTATTAGAGAAGAGAGTCGGAGTAGTATAAATACCAACAGTGTTATCTTCATTTGCTGGTCTTGACAGAACGAGGCTGCAGCTGAATAATTAGCCCTAAGTTCATTCTGACTGTAGCTATGTTGTTGTAGCTGCTATTAAACTGCCTTAAAACCACTCAATCATCTGTTTCAAGGCTTTTAAGCCAGGAAACATCCGCAAATTAAACTTGTTCTTTGTTAAAATTTTGCCGACTGTATTGGTTGAGCCCTGCGATGGACTGGCGAGCTGTCCAGGGTGTACCCTGCCTGTCGCCCAAAGCCAGCTGGGATAGGCTCCAGCTTCCCCGTGACCCTGAATTGGATTAAGCGGTTCAGAAAATGAATGAATGAATGTATTGGTTGACTGGTTGAGAGAGCGTCCCAGCTCCCGGGTAAGGAAAGGAAAAGGTTTTGTGGACCTATCAGCCCAAATCTAATAATGCATCAAATGGAAACATTTCTCTTTGACATTTTACACAGTCCCTGATAAATTCAGTCAAATAAACAGGATATATTTTGGAAAATTAAATAAACGTGATTTCTTTCTCCATTAAAATAGAATGAAAACTCATTTCACTACTTTCCAGTTGGGCAAAAGCCTAGCATGACTTCCTGTGATTGGTACAAAAGTCTAAACCATCATAAAATGGCTACAAACTCTGCTAGACTGTCATCCATACCAAGACTGCATCTTTCTGTCAGACCAAAGTTCAGCTGGTCTGTTGGATTTTTCAATTCAGTTCAATTCAACTTTATTTGTATATCGCCACTTCACAACAATGTTGTCACAGGGCACTTTACATACACCAATCAACATACACATCATTTTGAGCCAATTCATACATATCCTATAATAGAAACCAACTGATTGCATCGAATCATGACTTCGATCCAATCCCCCATCCTGAGCATGCATGCGGCGAGAGTGGGAAGGAAAAAACTCCCCTTTAACAGGAAGAAAACCTCTGGCAGAACCCGGCTCAGGGAGGGCAGCCATCTGCCTCGACTGGTTGGGGTGGAGAGGACAGGAAAGACAGATCAACATGTACAACTGCACTTAATCAGGAAGACCTGCGCAAAAAAGGAGAAATAAGTTAGAGACGGCAATATTGACATATATTTATACATTAATACATTAGAGTAATAGAGTGTGGTGCTTCTCAGTGCATCAGGTAACGTCCCCATTACTACATAAGTAGTGGTTGGCTAGACTACCCATAACTATAAGAGCAATGAACACAACGTGGACAGTTGAGTCCCGTACATGCAGACTCCAACTCAGGAGATGCTCATATCCTAACTATAAGAAATATAGTTAGGATAGCAAGAAATATAGAAGAATTTTCTCATTTTATTCTGAATCAAGCTGACAAGTCAACAGAAGTTTGATTTGTAGGTAGCTAAAGTGATATTTGGGATCTTGTCTGCATGTTTCTGCTTGTCTATTTAATCCACATTTTTCACAACTTTTTTTAGTATGCTGCTTTGATTTGTACCCTGACTGGTCAGATTATCTTGCCAAACCAGCCACGAGAGCTGCATTTTCCAAAGGTGTTACATGGTGGTTGGCAATTAAGGGAAGAAACAACAAGGTCTTTCCTACAGGAGCGAAGTTTAATCTTAAATAGAATTATTTCCTTTCTTCTTCTTTGCCACTTTTGAATACACTCAAAACAGATATTTAACAAATGAAAGGAAAGAGAATTAAACTCAATAATGGGTCTGGTTGCTGTGAATAAGCAGCTGGTAATATGACTTTCCATTGAGCTGAATGGCAAGGTGATGCTGTCATCACTGATGCTATAAATTAATATTCAAAATCTGTCCACATAGTCACGCAGATCAGTCACACATTGTTCATATATGATGGAACATCCGTCATGTGCCTCAATCTGTGGCCGTCTACACGTTGGTCCTGCTACATCAGACATGTCCTGGTCACCAGACATCTGTCATCAGCATGCAGCTCAGCGGAGGTCTGTGGCTCCTCGTGATCCCATCTCCACTACAACTGTCAAATATTATAATCAATCTCTACTTTGCCTCCTTTTATATTCCCTCTGCATATTTCTGTTCGGCCTCCTTCTTCACATTTCCAGTCTCTTCTTTTTCTTGCAGTAGGCTGTAATATGTAACTAGCAATTTGCCAATCTCCCCTACAATGACACACACACGCATACACACATGTGCATGCACACACAGGGACGCAAGTGGGGGCTTCCAGACCGCAAAAGCTGCTGTGGTGTATAATGACAGATAATTGGCTGTTGTGGGTTTGCCCTCGGCAGCAGGAACCAATCACAGTGACAGCCACTTCTCTATGATCCGTATGCACGAGTGTGTGCTCATTATGTGTGTGCACACAAGCATAAGCATTAGTGTGTTAAGCACTGATAGTATTTTTTTTTTTTGTCTGCTTTGTTGCTCTGTGTTTCGTATAAATCGCTTGGTGATTGTGTGCAGCAAGCAACCAGAATCTCTCCTTTTGTCGTTTTTTTGGTTAATGTTGCATTTTGCAAACAGAAGTAAGCTGTCCAATTACATGAATCTGTTTCTCTGTCTGTGCGTGAATAATTTGAATATCCATCACTGTTCGAAATGTTGCCTGAACTCAGTGTGTGTGAGTCTGGATGGAATAACATATCAGGGCTTTAGGCAGTACTAACCTCCTTATTTTGAGAAAATTGTCACCTAATGCATCTCATTTCAGGGTTTATACTCGCAGCTTGAGCTCTGCAGCCAAACACAATGCAAGCTCGCTTGCAGCCTTCAACATTGTGATCATTTGTCGCTCATTTCGAGTCAGCGTCCATGGTTAATGGCCTGTCGGGTAGCTATTTGTATGGAAGCCGTTGGCTTTAAATATCAGGTGGAGAAAAAAAAAAGTGGTGTTTTCAAAACCAACCTCACTCTTGTCACATTCTTTTCCTGTATCACTCCGAATTGGTCCTTTCTCGTGTACTCTGCCTGTTTCATCCCTTCTTGTCTTGTTTTGTTTCCCCTCTCTTTCTCTCTGTTGCTTTCTCAGTTTGCAGCATTTCTCATTTCCGCCCTTTTCCATAGTTGGGAGTCCTCGCCCAACCCCTTGCGCACAGACTAAATGAGATCCTATGTGTGTGCGTGCATGTGTGAAGCTCTGTAAATATGATCTTTTCTGGATTGCCAATACTTGCTACCATAAAAATGTGACCATTTGCGTGCGTGTGCGGAAGAGAGGTTGTGTACTTCATCATAACAGCAAGCTCAATATTCCCAAATGCAATTTCCTCAAAGTGAAAAGAGCAGCCCGGGTGTTCATCATCCTATACTCCCTTCTTAGTGTTCAATAAAAGCGTCTTTAGGACTGTTAGACTGCTTTCTCTTTTGCTTTGTTTTCAGCCATTGTGATACAAGTGGGCACGCATGCACACACTCTGCAGACTTACAGTCCATCCCCCTGTGCATGATTCAAATGCATATTACAACATATTACCTTAGTGTTTCTTTATAATCCTGCTAAATGTTATGAGACCACAACCCAGCTGGACGGTGTTTGTGAATATCAAATACATTACAAGGGATTTTTATCTGTGCACGTGAATGAAAACACATTCCTCGGCTGGCTCAGGTAAATTGATCACTTAATGCCTTGAAAGCTTTGAATTAGTATTTTTCTAACAGCTACACCAGGGAAGGATTGACACTGTCAGAGCCAAATCAGCTTATTTAAACAAATATATTCAATCAGCATCTTTATCACCTGAATAGTAAAAAAAAAAATCAAATGAGGAAGGATGAGGGATAAAAAGGTACATTAAATAAAAAAAAAGATTATCCTTGAGGATCATTTTTAGGGTCGTTCAAAATAAACTCTGCCAGTCGGCAGCTTTTCCCATGAGATTTCTGTTGCTGTTCACACACTCCTTGTTAGTTGCATTAGAGTCTTTCTCTATGAAATTGTGGTTGTAATTGTCCTGGTGCAACCAGGGAGGTTGCCATCTCCATTGCCAGCCAAGTCACTAATGCTTAGCAGCCCACTGCTCCTCTAATGTCTGGTTGGAAAACAAATGACTGGAAAACTGACAAGTGCCAAGACTGCGCCTGGTGGAAGGGATAATGAGGTGGCGTTTGTATGTGGAACATATCCATGTGTATGCTGCATGTGTTTGCATGTACAAAAAACTTGCAGATTTACCATAAATAGAAACTTTTTTTAGGTATTATATTGCTTCAGATGTTTACCTGTGCACAGAAAGCAACACTTCAGATGGTTCCATTCTTCTCTGTCTGGCAATACTGTCAGGGAGGCATCCGATCGGTTCCTCTTCTGCAGTGCATGATGATGACTCAAACATGCAGCCAGACATATAAAAAGTTATCTACAGCAACAAGAATGGAAAGTGCAGCAATTGATGGTCTGCCCCGCTCAGAGCTCTGGTCTCAGCTTCATCGAGTCAGTGCAGAATTACATGACAAGACAGGAGCAACACCGACTGCTAGAATCTACAGGAAAACAGCACCTGGCTGACACGCAAGTACCTGAGATTTATTGTTTGGATTTTATCTAATAGGTTGATTAAAAGAAAACAGATTTTATCAGCATATATATATATATATATATACATATATATATATATATATATATATATATATATATATACAACTTCACTTTACTTTTAGCATCTAAAAGCACAGCATGTCTGCACTGGGCAGTTTGTGTCAGTCAAGTGTGTAACTCATTAGGGTTTGATGATTAAGGCATATGTGTGTGTGTGCATGTGTGTCAATAGCGCAAGTGGGTGGCACTTTGACTCTGTGATGCTGAGATTAGAGGCAATTACTGAAATGTCATGGCTTTAATGGGCCACAGCAGTGTGCTCCTCTCACAAGTCATGATTTTAACCTTCAGTGATGAAACATGAACCTGTTTACTAAGAAACCGTGATATTCTCCACTTTATAGACTTCTTTTTTTCTGTTTGTCAGTTTGCAAACTAGTAAATCCATGTTGTGGCTGACAAGTCGTTTTGATTTGTCAAGCATGTGTATAAGTAATAAAGTAAAGCACTTACTTTCCTTGTTATGTCAGAGGAGGTTTATTGTTTTTCTGCTAATGCTAAAGTTTCACTAGCTCTAATAGATGGATCAAACTAAGAAAAGCATCGTGTATACATCAGTCTGCAGTTTTTTTCTGCTTTTTTCTTTTTTTGTCATCTGCTGTTAAGATTTTCCTCAGTAATGCGTTTTATCCCTTTACAAGACAATTAGATACATATCCAGTTAAGATATTTAATATGATCAATGTGCCGATTTTATCGGCAGGTATCTACATTAAAATGTAACACTGAAAATTGTCGTTATCAGTTTTTAATTTTAGAATGACACAACTTTTACACAAAATGCACATATTTAACCAACTCTTGAGTGTCATCTCCTCAAACGCAAAATGACAAAATATATACTTATTTATATACCAGATATTTGTGTTCGGCTGATATCAGAATAAATATAAGAGTTGGTCAGAATCAATACATAAGCTATCAGCCACAAAGCTAATATCAAACATTCCTAATATCAAGATGAATGGGGTGAGATCCAGTTGAGGGAACAAACATAACTGATGCTTCTCTTATTTTTTGTTAAATTCAGGTGTTGCTAAAGTGTGAGATTTGATGTGAAATAGAGACTTTATGTGTGTCAGGCTCAACGCTAAATTTAAGCTGGGCATGAGTGGGATTGCCCACTAAAACGTTGTTTGAGTGGTGCGTCATGGTGTACCTGCATGTACACAGATATTGATGCAAAGGATAACAGGACCAGCAAGAAAAATCTTTTTTAGCTGGATGTTGATTACTAAAGCAGGTCATCAAATGTGTTTCTGCTCATTTAATTCAATCCAAAGGTCATTGTACAAATTTCAACATGATTATTGGGGGTGGGACTTAATGAAAAGAATTGATCTAATTAATTTGAGGCTTTGTAATTAATTAATCATATCAAATCAAAACTTTATTTATGTAGCACTTGACATACAGATGCATGTCAAAGTGCTGAACAACATAAAAACAGTTTCACATTCACAAACACACACACACACACACACACACACAACTGCAAACACAGCCCAAACATACAACCCAACCTTCCCCCTGACCCTTTATGTCAAAATAAAAAAACTACTACCTTCAGGATTTTATATCTGTGTCTGGCTCAACACTGCTGCCAGGAAACGATATCTAGGGGATCCATCCATATCAGGAGCCGTCCCGGGAATGACTACCAGAGACACTGCTACAGGAAAAACCCCGGCCAGGGCCCAAACCACAGCCATATGGCTGCAGTGTAGAACCCCTACCAGCAACCCCCACCAGGACAGCCTCCACTACAACGACCCTGCAGATCAAACATTATTTAATCTTAATCATTCACATTTTAATCATATCAAATCTGTAATTAATCAAGAATTGTTCCCCCAAAAAGCAACCTGCGTGAGCCATCACTACCACTGGGAAATGCAATGTCAACCAACACTGATGTTCATTATAATACTGTGTTAGTTTCAACCATTTCACTATTGTTGATATATTAATAACTGTTATTTCGATCAGTTATTAAGAATATTGATTTGTGTCAAAAAGAAAATAAAAAAATGTAATTTTCTTAGTGTGAACTTTAAAGAGATATTCAACATGTATAAAAAATAAGAATAAAAAAAAAAATAAAGAAAGAAAATTTGACCCATTACTCACTTCAGCCCCTCCAGTCCCATACACCATCTATTTTCCTAAAAGACTACAGGTCTCAAGGTTCCCATCAATAGTGGTTGTTGAGCATCAACATCTTCATTCAGCATTCATCATAATATATGTCTAAGCATGTCAGTGTTGAGATACTTGCTGTAGCTGTTGGCAGGATTTATATAACTTTCATCTCAGATTATGATCAACACTTAAACTGACCACTTCTTAGGTCTTGATAGAAAAAAATGCACCATTAAACAATACTGAATATTTATTTCAAAATCATGTACACTAAATTAGAACTCTCAGGCTGCAACATAACAGCCTGCAGTGTTTTATTAACCCATTTGCTAACCCTGTTACGGCCAACATCGCCCATAAAGAAGAGATCCACTTTCATCTTGTCACTTGTCCAAAAGTGTCTCAGTACTCTGAGGACTCTGATGTGCTGCTTTGGCTTAGTGACTGTAGAAAAACAGCGTTCAGGACAGGCAGGGGTTCATGCATGACTTGGAAAACATTGAAATCTGATAAATTAGCAGCTCAATAGTGTGTGCTATGTGCCTGCAGGGAGCATGTGAACCAAAGTGAACATGTGTGCTGACAATGATGGCTTTTCACACATGGGGAGCGTTCATGCATGCACGCATATTCTAATATTGACCTCATATATCTGTACATATTCATCAGATGATCAGTTGAATATCTAATCAAAAGCTGCAGGACAGCAGTATGGATCGGTTTTGATGGAGAGAGGGCACAGGGTGGGACACGTCCAAACAACGTATCATGTGCAACTCGATGTGGAGCACATCGCTTTGCAGCTCAGTGTTTTCATGTTTCTCAAATTTGTGTAATATGTAGCTGTTTATCTGATTTTTAGATAATTATAGCAGTCTTTTACTCATCCATGTTATCCTTTGTTATATTCTAAGTGTGTGTGAGACTTTACAAACAAAACGTGTGTGCTTTAACATGTGATTCTGCCATGTGTTAAAGCACGCAACTGTGTGTGGGAGTGTTTCCGCGTGTGCCTCAGCTCAGCCTGAGGTTGTGTTTTCTTTTGCTAACTGAGCTGAGGAGTTTCTGCAACAAAAGCACGTTTACGCCCCTCCGTTTCATTTACATTGCGCTGATGGGATTCTGCTGAATCTCTGATTGTGTTTGGAGTTCTAGGTCAGCACACCCAGATAAGTCTGTAGGCATGAAAGTGTGTCTGTATGTGCACGCGTGTGGCGCTTGCATGTGCTCTTGTTGCTCTTTTCTCCATCTCTTCTCGTCTGTCTGTTCAGCAACACACAAACTGTCTCGACCTTCATCTGTTTTGTTTTTCTATTTTCTTTTGTTTTTTTTTTTAATCTACAAAGAAAATCTTGTCATGAAAAACAAATTCCCTCTTTTAAATATAAGATTTCACATACAGCATAAAAACATAGTGAGAAAATTTTTTTGGTTCTTACCAGATCTTAAAAATAATCCGTCATTAATTCTAATCTAACATATAATAATAAATGAGAAACACCTGAACCAATATACAGGGGCAACATGTAACAAATGAAACACACCCCTTGGTTCAGTTCAGCTTGTTGTATCGACTGGCTGACTCTGCTCTACAATGTTGCTTCAGTTTATTAAGTTTTGCAGCATCTCTTTCTACACAGCTCTCTTAAGGTCCCAGCACAGCCTTTCAGTAGCCGAGGCCAGGATATTTACTGGCTTATTGCAACATCTTATTGCTTTTCTTTTCTCCGTTCTCGGTCACTCTCTTGAAGATTTGCTGCTGTGCTTGAGATCATTGTCCTGTTGCATGACCTAATTCCAGCCAAGCCTCGTCCATTGGACTAATGTCCTCATATTTGTTTCTAGAATACTTGGAAGAGAAAGTTATTGATGATCAACTCAGTGGCTGTGTTGTGCTCATTTCCAGTAGCTGTAAAATAAGCCCATATCATCGTGCCTCCACCACCATGCTTGACAGTCTTGATCAGGTTGTGTGCTGAAGTGGTGTGTTTGCTTTTGGACAGATGTGCTTCTCTGGATTTTGGCCAAACATCTCCACTTCAGGCTTGTATGCAAAGAGGAAATTGTTCCCTGAGGTTTTTCAAACATGCATGCTGTGCTGCCATGTTCTTTTTACAGGGAAGTGGACCACTATTCCTGCATTCTGGCTTACTTTCCTTTCCCGTTGGCTTAGTTTCAGCTGGTTTGGGCTTAGTATTAGTTAACTGGTGTCCATCAGAGGCTGCATTTTAACCTGATGAGGACCACATGATTATCATGTTGGGACATGTAAAACCTCACAAACAACAGAGAGTGTGCTTTCTTTTTTAGATAACTGTACAGATCAAAATGCTCGTGTGTGTAATAAATCATGGACATGAATGTGCAGGGAGAGGTAAAATAACTATAGGCTACAAGTTATTATTTAGGTATGGAAAAAAAACCATAAATCCCCCATTTGGCAAGAGAAAATTGAGTATCCATGAGGGCATGTGCCTGCCATAAACTGGAAACTGTTGCAAGTCCAGTGTTTGTATATAGAAGTAGTCATGGTACCATAATTTGAAAGGCTGTTTCCAAATCGTTCAGTGTAACTTCAAGCTTTAAGCATGTCAGTCAGAACTTGGACTAAGATGGGCATCATGACTGTACAAGCATCTCAAACATACATACAAACAGTTTGTTTAATTAAATTCAACTTAGACAAAAAGAGTGGTAAAATGTTGTAAGAGACCTCTATCAGAAGCTTGTTAATGGCCAATATCCAGTGATTATTTAATAAAATCTTCTTAACAAAATCATATAAAGTTTGTGTACTAAATTCTTGTTTGGTTATTTTCTTTTCCTTTCTCATCTTCTGATGACGAATTGTTTGTTTGTCATAACGTGGAGTCGTGCTTTATAGTCGATTGTGGGACTATTTGGAAACTGAGTTTTTAACATGTAGCTGTAGACGTAAAACACGTTGTATTGAGATGTTAACCAGGAAACTAGTTCTTCAGGGTGTTACAGTAGAAAGGATGGTGTATTGGTCAGGATACAGGAAGGGGGGATGATGCGTGTTCCTTTATTAAACTGTCTGAGTTCCTTTATCGTAGCAGTTCAAACTCTGCAGTCTGAAATAACAGATAAAACTCAATGAGTTACTGACAACAGCATCTTATTTCCCTGGCCAAACAATCCCACAGCATATATATATACATATGCAATCTCATCAAATCAATAAATTTAAACTAAACAACCCAGGTCAGATTACATTGTCTGATGAAGCATGATCGTCTAGCTTGCATTAAATCTGGCTGCGCTATTCCTCGGATCCTTGCGAGCGAAACTAACATAAATATAACAACACCACCACCTTGTGGTCAAAAGGGGTACAGGTTCATGGTCGCACGCACATGTCCTAAACAAACCATGCTAGGCTCAGAGCTATCTGCCAGACATGCATTATAAATTAGCATAGAAATTACATATAAATGAAAAGACTGTATTCACTTCTCATTGACTTAAAACTGGGATTATCGAACTGACTTGCAAACATCTGAAGAACACACATCTCCAAAGGTATGGATGTATCAAGCAGGCATGCTTCTCCTTGTCAAACCCGGAACCAACTAACTCTACATGCGTCACTTCCTCTATACTGCCATAGCAACACAATCATAGAGTGAATGCACTTACGTAAAATACTAACAGGTTATATTATCAATCTTGCTCTTTAATACACACTGGTTACATTTAAATTAGTTTTAATTCCTCTTTAATCCACAAAAAAGTTAATTATCTTTAAACTGATGAAAAATGAACATGTAGACACCCAATTCCTAACGCAAAAGTAAATTTGGAATTAAACATAGTTCTGAAGTATGTTCATTCTCAATAGTCGGCTCATGCTCCCATTGTTTTGCTTCTCGTCTTCCATAGTCTGTCTTCCCTCTCCGTCTCAGTTGCTGAAAAAAGTGAAGCGATATGCTCGTGTTGGGTTGGTACTTCAAAATTATAATCAAAACACATGCGAAACGTGTACTTATTATGCAGTTTTCCATGTTACGACAGAAAAGATGAGAAGCAGGAAACAAACTTTATTTATTTATGGTAAACGTAAGTATTTCACGTCCACCCTCTGTCCAATCAGAACCCTTGCCAACCCGCCGATCTAAATTAAGTAAGGACATGCTTCCATGTAAACCTACATTCAGAATTATTATTTCTATGTAAAGTTGTAGAAGAATACTGTGAATTCAAATGATTTCATTCTGAATTATAAATTCCAAACTTTACAAAACATCGTAACTTTCCTGACGTTTCAGCTACGTAGGGAACATGGGCTTGAAGACATGAAGCCGTTTCCATACCATGAAAGGTGAGTTTAGGAATGACAGGGCAAATAAGTGTTATCAATTTAAAAAAAAACTCTACATATTTCTGCAAGATTCCTTTTGCAGGTAGTGACTGTCTGAAGTCTGACATCACTGCTTTGCTGCCTTTGTGACATCCTAGCAGGCTTTCAGTGCAGCTTTCCTGCAGCGTAGAGTTCACATCTCATCACGCTGCTTCTGCTCTCCATCACTAAATAACGTTGGTATCTCCGTACCATCTATCACACGCTGCAGATGAGTTGAATCAAGAACTCTTCCAAGTCTTTCACTTTGTCTTTTTCATCGTGTCCTACTTCTGACAAAGTGTGATCTGAACTCTCTGTTCTCCAGCTGTATGAATGTTTAACGCCGCATGGTGAAGCCTCTGTGTTTGCTCTTCGTGGTAGACTCAGATAATGACGTGTACCTCCTGGAGAGTTTCCTTCACTCGCCTGCATGTTGGGAAGGGATTTTCTCTAACACGAGAAAATCCTCCAATCCTCCCAACATTTTTGTCTTTATTTGTGGCTGAGCCCACCGATATTATTTTCTCAAAGTCACAAACTGCAGAGTTGTCATTTCTTAATGTTTCTGCTCCGTCTCAGACGTCCCCTACTGTATTTAAGTCAAACTAGAACATGATTTGGTCTGTTTAAGATAACAAGAACAGCTGTTTTTGCCAGATATCCCTAGACCTCACAGAATTTTATCCTTTTGCTGGGAAAGAACAACTTCTTTCCCTTTTTCAGCCCAGCATAAACTGGTTTAAAACTGTGTGGCTTATCACATATATAACCACACTGTAACTCATCAAACTGCAAGGCTGAATTGCTCTCATAACGGCATAATCATGTTGTGCACCTTAAGTGCTCTTGGCGTTTCCATCTGTACAGGTTTTGGGATTTATGTCAGAGTAATCATACAGCTGTGGGAGTGCATTTCTCTCATCTGTTCTGCAAAACAATAGTGATATGTGACCATTCATTTCCTCTTTGTGCCCTTCAAACCCACCCCCCCACCACCACTACCATCTCCTTAAAGGTAGAGTATGTAAGATTTTCAATATTTTCAAAATAAATTAACTAAAAAAATAACTACAATCATAATTAGATAGTTTTTTAAACATGTAGGTTCCAGTCTGTCCATATTTGATGCGTTATCAAATTACAAGTTTAATTAATGACAAAGACTCTTCTTGAATGTTTTCTGACCAGTAAAAAAAAAAAAAGTACTTTTTTCCACCAGTAGGGGGAGTATAAGCCCATTTATTGCAGAGCGGCTCTGAGCTACAGCTCACAACGATTCCTGCCCTCATTGGAGCTGGCAAGGAGGAGGGGTGAGGAGGGAGTTTTGCTCATTACTGCCAACCTGTGGTCATTTGCTCATGACCTGGTGTTTGCCACATAGTGGTGGAAAGAATCGCCTTGAAATCTTACATACTCTGCCTTTAATGTTCACAAAGCATATTTTGGAAAGTGCTGGCCTAAATAAGAGAATATCCAGACAGTGGCTGAGCTTATCAAGGAACCGCTGCTTACCAGAGATAAGATCAGCTCCACTTGTTTCTGCAGATAAATTGTGCCAGTGACTGGCATTTTTATAATCTCCAAAAACCAGACATGGTCCCAGAGAATCAGAGGCCAAAAATCAACAAAGATATAATCGAAAATGGAGTTTAATTTTCTCGACTGAGAAATGAATATATTATGATTGGAACGACGGGATTTTTTTTTTAGGAGCTTTGAGGTTCATCCCTCACCTTAAACACTCACACATGGGTGGATAGTCTGCCTTGTCCTAGTCTTATTAATGGTATGAAGCTGTTCTTAATCTTCTCCCAGTGTAAATATATATTTAAATGTTTCATAAAAATGACAGGAAGTTTATTAATCTTCATTGTAAATACTCAGTTGAGAAGAAAAGATATTTAGATGTGCTGCTCTCTTTATTTGGAGGCAGCTTTGAAAAATCCACTCGAACATTGAGCTGGAAAAGTCCGTCATGCTCCCTGAACCACTTTTTTACCGCCAAAGACAGATGATTCTGGGTGTTATTTGAAATTCTGTCCGTCTCCAGGGAAGAAAAAGTCTATTAATAAAAAAAATAACCTGGTCATTCATAATGTTGCTGAACAGGGACGTGACCTACTGAGGTAACCTCGAATCATAGAGCTGCCTCCACATGACTGTACAGTTGTCACCACTTGACATCATCTGCTTCTCTTTTTACGCTGATGATCCCACCAAGCCGGAAGAAGGTCAGTTTCATTATCTGAAATGTATTTTTAATATGCGATACGTCTGTTTAGTACCTTGGTTTACATCATATTATGTGTAAGTGTTAACTTCTAAACATTAACATGAATTATGCTGTTGATTTTGACCCAAGTGCAAAAGTTATCTCTGATTACAAACCTGTAAGGTTTCCTTCCGACCACATTCCAGGGCTTGCTCACCGCCATCCATCCTGGGTTTAATGATGCGTTGGATACTTCCCAAGTTCTAGTTGGTTCAGCAATCTCATCACACTCGAAGAAAAAGCTCCGTAGAAAGACGGATGATGTCCTGGGAGGAAATGACAAGTTCATTTTTCCATATATACAAACACCTCTTTTAATTCTGATAATTAAAAATTCCATACTTCCATCACAGATGCTGCCCTGTTGCATGCACACAACGCCATGCTGAACATTATTTGCCTCAAGTGTTTGAATTTAATGTATCCAGTACAAAAACAGGAATAATCATGTTTTAGACTGGGACAACGCAAAATTCATCCAATCGGAGAGAAACAAATTTAAACACTGAAATCAGGAAATCAGGGGACGAGTTAAGGAGATCATCAACGATGATGAGGGGGCACTAATGTTGTTCCACACATTGGACCACCAGGGAGCCGCAAATCCGTAAGATTGCCTGACTGGTTTACAGCCAGCTGATGAAGACACGTCACGACACACTTTGCATGACATTTTCTTAAAAAATTTGATCTAAAAGAAACGCCTAAAAAAAACTTATACTACATTGTTTAAATGTAAAACAACAGAAAGCAGAAACTGACCTGAAACGACAAACTCCAGAGCAGGACTGAGATACGATTCAGTTTGGAGAAGATGGCTGAGTCATCTCTACCAGCTGGCTTCAGTATGAAGAAGTGCGTCTAACTAATGTTACTATATCATTAACAATTATTTCTACCTTTTTTTGTTTTTAAATTATTGATTCTCATCAATATTATCTCAAAAGAATGAAAAAGTGCCCTGAATGTTTTTGCTGTATGAAACATTAAACAGTGAAGGAAGAAAAAAAAAACCCACTTTTCTATGATATTTCCATGTGTTATTTTGCTTTTTAATTAGGTTACGTTCAGCTGAGCAAGATGCCCTTTGAAAAGAAATGTTAAATTTGTCAAGTTCCCACATTTTGTGGTTCGTTTATTTATTTTTTTTATTCTGATTTGGGGTTACTTCCATTCTCAATGACAAAGGTTATAAATACATTCATAGAATAAATTAATTGTGTTGTATTAAATGTCAGTGTGTGGAGCATTTAACCCCTATAAATAAAAAGGGGGGAAATAAAAACAGGCTGCATTCAGACTAAAGGCAGCCGTGTTGGTGCTTCTCATCGATCCTCACATCTTTTCTACCTCTTACTGGCTGAGGTGGGAAGTGTGTGTGTGTGTGTGTGTGTGTGTGTGTGTGTGTGTGTGTGTGTGTGTGTGTGTGTGTGTGTGTGTTTGGGGGGGGGGGGACCAAGGTGAAGGTTTCCTGGTGGTTCCACGTAAACAGTGGGCTCTCCTCAGGGAAAAAAAGCATTCCGTTGGCCGTCTACATCTTTAAATCTGCTCCAACTTCACTCCATCCACCACACACACACACACACACACACACATACACGCACACACCACAGATTTAGCAGCCACCTTAACGAGTCACACACACACACACACACACACAAACGCCGGGTAGAAAATTACTGGAGCGAGAGAGCTCAGTAGAAAGGAGGGGAGGGAGAGAGGGAGGCTGCTGGATTATTCGGGCTGCAGCCGCGGTGGATGTCGCGCAGGCGGACGACAGACGGAGATCTTGAACCGAACCAGACTCCCAGTCCGGGTTTCTCTCCTTTTTTATTTTCATAAAAACACTCTTTTTCCTCCCCACGACGGCTCTCCTGCAGGGTGTTGCTATGGTAAGCGCCAGTTCTTCTCATCTTCCCGTGTAGTTTCTGCTCTTGTTGACATCCTACAGAGTCTTAACTTCTGATGATGCAAAGCAGCGACGCGCATCTGCGTTTAGCGCTCCGGCGTGCGCGCGTGCATGCGTGCGAATGACACCTAACATCTGTCCTGCGTCTCCTTAGTTGTTTTGTGAGTGTGTCAGGTGGTTCCCTTGGATGCTTTCCCCATATTCCATCATGCTGGAGTGTGTCGTTGTGAGTTCAGCGCAGCCAACAGTCTCTTGTTGTAATCTGTCATCTGCTGTAATCTGCTCTTCTTCTCTTCCTCCAAAGGCTCTCCTTACAATATACTGTTACCCTATATTGCGCTTGTTCTCTCCTGTTTCCTGCCACGGACACGCTGACACGCACATGATACAGTGATGGGCAGAAAATTGCTTTGTCAAATTTGCCGCGAGATTATTGTCAGCTCTTTAAAATGAGGTTTTGGATGCTGATGAGAGATTAAGGCGGCTTGGTTTCCTATGGGGATGGTGGCTGCTCGGAGCTGGGCTTTCTGTGCACCCTCTGAGGTATTTTGTCATGAGCAGACTGGGCCACTGGGACGTACTGTAGCAGACTGGATGGATGTTTAATGGTGCTCCCAGACATTAAGCTGTAGGGCTGCTTCGTGGCTGTCAGTCAGTTTCGAGTGGGTTTCTGACTCAAACAGGCTTCAGTGGATTTCTTCCTGTGGTTTTCACTCCGCCAGCCTGAATCCAATCGTTTCCTACACATTTTTAAGAGGTTATTGTAAATGTCCAAGTGATTACAGCTGATCTCTCGCTGCTGTTAGACCAGATCTTCCAGTTTTGCTTGCAGTTACATGTCTCGTGCCTCAATGGCCATAATGTGCCATAATGGGCCCGCAGCTATGTGTGTGTGTGTGTGTGTGTGTGTGTGTGTCCATGTGCTTGACAGCAGTCAGCAGTCTTTCTGTAACACCATCAACGGTAGTCTTACAGACCTCTTTAGCCTACAGATCAATCATGCTGGTACTTTTACAGCAATTAGGTGTGAGTATGTAAGAGTGAGACATGTGCGTGGAGGAGGCAGGGCAGTGATGGAGGTCTCACAAAGGCAGTTCACACTTACAGGGTCTCAGCTCCTGCAAGCACTTTAATCCACTAAGTGTTGCTGTGAGGAAGCCCCGCACGGTTGGAACCATATGTAATGATGCCATCTCGAGCCTAAACATGTCCTGAAATGACCGAGTGTTTGAACATTAACAGAATAATGAGAGTTATCTTCTTATATATCATCTGAGGATGAGGAGAAATGATTGTATTTATATGTCAGTATGAGAAGCTACCCTCCGTGGATACTTTAGGGCACATTAGGAAAGTGGATCACAAGCTGTTTTACGGCTGCTCGCAGGTCAGAGGTGCTCTGTCACATGCCAGTTTGTGGATGAGCAAAATGACCCCAGCTGATCTTTCAGTGTGGCTCTATGTGTGTGTGTGTGTGTGTGTGTGTTTGAACATGTGCATGAGCGTGCATGTGTACATGCTTGCCACTGCAGCTGTCCCACCTCACTGAGAGATTAAGTTTCACAAGATGTGATGGATGCCAGTGTCTGCAGGGCCAGCTGTGACTGTGTGTGTGTGTGTGTGTGTGTGTTTGTTAGTGCACTTCTGTTTGCCAGCCCAAGTGCATAAAACCTGCGACGTGGATGTTGTATGCATTCGCTTCCAACATCCACGTCATTTGCTCTGGATGGTTGGATCAGGTTAGACAAGGTGGCGTAAGGGGTCAGGGATATTTTGAGGCGGGTTGGTAATTATAGTCACTGCGACTTTTTCCCACAGACCGAGCCAAAAGTCGAAACCAAACCGAAAAGAAGCAGGTCGACGGAGGCGGGTTGTTGCCAGCCGGTAAACCCACCCTGCTGTTTGCAACAACAAAAAAGAAATAATATGAAAGTAAGAAGACTGGTTTCCTGTTTTCTTTGCCTGTTAAGGTAAAGGAGAAGGAAAGTAAGCAAACAGCAGTTCCCATGAGTCAAACTGTGTATGTAAAGGCTCTCAAAGAGGCTATTTTGAGAGACTGCCTTGCGGTGAAAACATGCTGCTACAGTCAGAGCCGGCAGGCAAGAGGCTCATGCCTCAGCTCCAGTTAGCCAGAATCCAGCTGTGCTGCTGCTTGCAGAAGTGATAGGATGGGGGAGACAAGAGGAGGAGAGGAGGTGGACGAGTCGCTGAGAATGGAGTGGGAGAGGCACAGCTATGCTATTGATTTTACCAGGCAATGGAAGGGGACAGCTTCCAATCTATCTCGGCTCCCCCTATCATCTGTCTGTCGGTTCGCCCGCGTCCCAGCCTTCCTGTCTTTTTCTCTGTCTGATATCTAGATTGCCCCCTGCTCTCACTTTCCAATATTCCTCCCGTGTCTCGGCCGAATCGATGGTATTTGTTTCTGTCATTTCTCTGTTTTGTTTGTTTGTTCTCTGCTTGATCTATTAGGTCTCGTTCCACCTCATTTCAGCATCTTCTGAGGTTTTTTTTTTTTTGTTTTTTGTCACTCATTCCTCATTTGCCCGTTTTCCTGTTTTCATCTTCTGTCCATCCCGCCGTCACGCCCACATGCGGGCTGGGAATTGGTCATTTATAGCAAAGATGTCTTCACCTGCGGAGATGAGCATATGGCGAGATATTAAAAATTCAACTTACGACTTTTTCCTCGCTTCGTGTGCTCTCCCCTCTCTGACAGACGTGCGTCTTCTTCTCTGTTTTTCTATCGCGCCCTGGCTCCGTCTCCTCTTTTTTTTCCAGAGCAAAACTGTTTAGCAGTTTCCTTTTTCGACGTTTTGTATCAAAGCAGTGTTGTGGAGGAAAATTGTAAGCAAACATTGCTGCTCAGGGACATTTTTTTTTTTTTTTTTTTTTGCAGTTTTCTTCTTAGTATTCCATAAACAGAGACGCCGGCATCGGATTTCCATATTTATAACACAGTCATGTATGCTGTGTTTGTGTGTGTGTGTGTGTGTGTGTGTGTGCAATAAAGAACTGACAAAAATAGAGGAGAGAGAGAGAAAGAGTTTCAAATAGCGAAAAAGAATGACAGACAAAGTTTGTGGTTGCGATGATCCCTTTACAGCCCCTCCTTATGAGGGAGCCAGGAACAACCACAACAATTCAATGTTCCAGCCACACTTACATACACAGAATCACACAAACAAGCTAAAGCAGTCCTCCACATTCAGGCCTTAAAGTGTTTCCCTGCTTTGCATTTCTCTCAGTTTAACATTTATGATCTGGGCCTCCTCTTTTCCTGCCCTCCTCTCATTTTCCTGTATCTTTCCCAGCGATGCTGCTCCCGTTCCCCGGGCTTCCATCCCCACAGCACGCATCATGGCTTTACATAGCAAGCTGGTGCCAGACCACAAAGCGCTTATTTTCCCTCCACAGCTCTTTCTCCTGCTCTTTTCTCCACTCTTTTTCTCTCGTTCCCCGCCTTCCCAACCCTCCTCGCTAGCGTAGCGTTTAATCTGCAGCGGGGGCTTAGTGGCACGGCTGCAGGACTTCCAGCATCACTTGTTTCTTCACGCCAGAGAATTTGCTGCTGTTTGGAGCCATATGGCTCCTTCCATCCTCTCTGTTTTCTAGAACAATCTATTTCATCATTTATTCCTTTCCAGTTCTGACAGTGTGACTTGTGTTTGCGTCACATCGTATTGTTTTCTTTAATCGCTGTCATGGTGACACAGTGGTAAAATAGTTGCTATCTAAAGATCGTATCATGAATTTCCCCCTTTCTCTTATTTTCCTCGCGCTGGTCCAGAGATACGGCCCTCAGCCGGTACTCGTTCCAGTGAAACTTTGTTCATTGAGGTAAAACAGATTTTTTTTTTGTGGCATCAAGCTGTCATTACTGTAAATCTTTCCCACAGATGACCTGTCAGTCACCTTGGACAGCGCTTCTCGTTGGGTCTTTTCTGGAAGTTTCAGTACACAGCCTGACATCTGAGGTTGTCAGTTGGTAGAAATGCTAAACATTGCCCATAACTGTTTTGATTAATATAGAGTTATGCAAAAATGATACTAATAACAAGTAGCCGTCAGCAATTTATATGCAAAAGTTTTATAACCACAACCGTGACAGACCAAACGCTGGCTCTAGGACAACTATTTAGCTCTTTTCTTTGCTTCTGTCATTTATTTTCTATGCTTGGAGGGAGATTTTATAGAGCTCCAGAGGGGCCACAATTTTTTTTCTTCAATTTCACATTTTTTACATCAATCTCAGCGTATTTTCTTACATATTTCCTATTAGTTTCTGATTTTTTTAAGAGCAGAATATGACAGTGGCATCAGTGTGATTTTAATTTGAATAATTTGTAATTCAGTAATTCTTTATTTAACCTTTTTTAACCTGAGGTGCCTGATTAAGGGGTCTGACGCTGCCAGCATGTGTCAGACGTGGCCATTTGGAAGACTTCACCTGAGCTGGCTCTGCTTAAAGCTGCTTTATTGACTAGAGCTATTTTTTGAGGAAGTAATGTTCACATATCGCACTATTATTTGACAGAAATCTGGAGGAACTACGTCATAGGATAAGGATAAATTCATCCTGAAAATGTTTTTTTAGGTTAACCTAAAACTTTTTCTTTTTGCTATGAAACCATCTTCATTTATTTTATTTTATTTTATTTTATTTTATTTTATTTTATTTTATTTTATTTTATTTTATTTTATTTTATTTTATTTTATTTTAATTCATTTTATTTTATTTTATTTTATTTTATTTTATTTTATTTTAAAAACAATTGATGTAAGAAGAAGCAGAAGGGAAAAAAAAGACAGATTGTGCAGGTGAGATTTAAAAAAAAATCCTTACAGGGTTATAGGATATCTCAGCTTAACATTAAAGAAAAAAAACTAAAACATTATACAAGAAATAAATATTAAAGAAAACAGAATCGAGTAAAGGTATCAAGAAAATTAAAGCAAAACATACAATAAACCACAGAGATGAAATCCGTAATTAATTAATGTGATTGTACATGTGTGCAAATGAAAATTAGCTGTTTTTCTATTCTATTCTATTCTATTCTATTCTATGGGTTTACATTCTACAGCAGTACCAGATATTACTTACATTTACACAAATGTCACAAGGGTTTGCTTTACTCTGTCTCTAAAAGTGTTCAGGCGGACCTTGTGCTTGCAGAAATGAAGAGGTTAAGGGGATGAAAACTAGTAGACAAGTTTGTCATTCTATATACTGTCCTCTGGTAATCATCCATATGTCTACAAAACATTTAGAGGCAGCTGTGTCGTGAATCCTTGTAAGTAAACATTGCTGTAATGTTGTTTCCTTACAAAAATCCTCTACAAAGCCAGTGTTGGCAACATGTCATGACTTCCCATCATGCTGAGCTCCTTCCATCGCTCACTAATGCTTTTTTTTGTTTTTGTTTTTTTTTTTTTTTTAAGTTTCATGTAGTTTACAAGGATTTAAAAGAAAAAAAAAAGAAGCATCACCTCTGGTCTTCATGGGGTTCTGTATCGTCTGAATGCTTGGTTGCAGTCTTACATTTATGCCGCTAGATGTCACCACATTCTACCCATTGAAGCATTTTGGAGACATTTTTTTTTTTTGTCTTTACTCATTAATTTAGCTATTTGGGTCCTTCTGGTTTGCTGTTGGTTCAGCTTCCACAGTCTAAGTGCATTATTTGCTGTTTTAATGGTCCAGTTTTACCCTTTTCAGCTGCCAGCTGGTCTGTAGACTCACCAGATGTCAAGATGTCACCTACTGGCATCAGCCGACTGGCACCTCCCCACCCCATCCCCTGTATTTTCCTTTTCAGTGTTTATAGAAACAAGCACGTCCAAGCTGCTTCTGACACCCTGAAAATGTTTGGATCATCCGAAAAGGAAGACATATTGGTTCCTTTTGTGTATTCCTGCAGGGATCTCCAGAGAAAATGTTCCCAGCATTTGCTGACTAACAAACGACCACCGCTTCCACTCTGCAAGTTCTCTTGGTTTAGAGCCACCCACATTGACTTTGCCTGGTTTCAAGAAACACAAACCATCCTGTGTGTTTTTGTATGTGCAGATAGACCATTCAGACCACTGACAAACAGTCTAACCAGTCTCTATGCCTGTTTTTATCCTGCAATTTCTCAAACGAAAACAGTGACTCATGCCACTTTGTTGCCCATTTAGCTCTCAAAAGTTTTATTCACTGAGCTTTGTACTTCACCTTCCTCCAGTCTGTGTTTATTCTGTCTTTGGTTTTCATTCTGTTTCATTTTTTTCAATCAACTTTATAGCTCTCTTTATAGTCTTTAAACCTCTTTCCTGGGTTTCTCAGCCTCCTGAACATGCATTAAATCAGGCAGAAACCATGTGCTATCCCCTATGAATGCATGCTTTTCAATGGGAATCCAGTTTAAATCACCATTGTGCAGACCCAAAACAATCATGCATTACTGAACATCTTGGGCTAAAACAAAGATTTCTTCAGGTCGTAATATGAGCGGCGTGTTTGTTGTTTGTTGTTGATGGGAGGGCTTCAGTCTTTGGCCACAAACACTCCATTCACAGAGGACCAAACAGCAACTGGACACCTAAAATTGGCTCCCACCGATCAGCCACTACACGGTAATTCAATTAGTCTCCGTGAGCTTCTAATTCTTCCGCCTGTCCAGGATTAACTCTCTCCAGTCTTTTAATTAATGACTGTGATTATATATTTTGTTAGTCTCTGCCAAAGCAATCAGGACGTGACTGTGGTGTTGAGCTTTTTTCTTTTGTCCTTTTGTTTATCCTCCATCGTGATATCATTCATTCCCCTCCTTTCCTTCTCTCTGGGGGGCTCAAAGTCCAACACAAATCCTATTTCTTGTTGTTCATGTTGGGGAATTATGTTCAGCCTCCCCATTTTTCTCAAGACTCCCTAAGGCACCTGCGATTAAATGATGCGTGATATGTGATGTGTGTGTGTGTGTGTGTGTGCTGTATTATTCAGTATTTGTGGTTAGGCGTGATTAAAGGAGGGTTTTTTGTATAACAGTCATAGTAAAAAGTGATCTTAGGTGATCTGATGATTTCAGGAGTTACAGGATGGGAACCTTCCATGTAAGCTGTTTGCATGTCAGTGTGGATAAAAAAAAAAAGTGCTTTGAAAGCACAAAAAAGATTTTAAGAAAGCAATTTTTATGCCAGAACTAGAATATTATGCTATATTAACTGTGTTTAGACTGTGCAAACAAAGGTAGACGCTTGTGTCGGAGGTGCTTGGGAATAATATTTATGTACGTTCACATTTAATTTGGTTGATCTGTCATGTTTTGTCTAATTTTAGATATTCTTGATGATTGAATTTTGATTTCTGAAGTCGTTCAATCTCAGCAACTGAAACAAAAGATTAACCTTGTGATGTGTTTGGGCCCTTTCTTATTCAGATATCCTATTCAGCCATTCAGATTTCTGCATCACACTTCCACCTCAGAGGAGAAGCATCCAACATCCCCACATCTTCTCTTCCCCCAAATCATGCTGCATTCACTGGTACATAGAAGTGGGAACTTTAAGCCCTTATTTTTATCATTTTACTTTGCTCTTAATGCAAATTCTCATCCATGTATGGTTCAGTTAACTCAACAAAACTTTAACTTTAGTCAGTGAATGCAACATCAACCCCTTGGATTGTGTTCTATTGTCTTTCCAAATTGGATACTTTGTGCGTTGCATTTGTTAAAAGTCACCCATTCGCAACAGTTCCCCGCATTAAGCTCCAAAGACTTGCACGCAAAACAATGAAATGACCAAACATTGAAAGCCAGGTGTGTTACAAGGTGATTTATGGGGGGTGTATTCAGAGCCATGTGGCCATGACCTTCTGTGTTGCTGTGTTTTATAGTGATTACAGTACATCGATTTGAACTGATTCATTAAACAAACAAGCCAATAGCAAGTTAGAATTGTTGATCAAACATGGATGCAGTAGGATAATGATGAAATATGATAAAGTGCTGCATTAAACGATGATGAACTCAGACGGTCCCATCTGTTTTAATATTTTAGTTGCTTTTTACAGTTTGATATGAGTGGAAGTGATGTCATCTCATAACTAACGCTGGCACCAGCATCAAATCACATTGAATTGCAGCAGAATTAGTTATTTCAGCACACATAAAACTCTGTGTGTTGAATCAGTTTTATATTGTATCCTGATTAAAATTGGGATTTATAACGCAAGTGTTTAAACAACTTATTTCAGGTTAAAATCAGATTCTGCCTAAAAGAGCCAAATGTTTATGGCTTAATCTATTAGCTTGGTGTGTGATAGTGTGAGCTCAGTGTGCTGTGTGTGCTAATGTGCTGCTAGATGTATGTTATGTTACTGTCAGGGTTTGGACTCTTTGTGTGCTTTAGTTTCAGGTATCCTGTTTTATTTTGTAGTTTTTCCTGTTTAGTTCTCTTGGTTCTTGTTTAGCTTTATTGTTTTCCTGTTGATTTAGTTCACCTGGGTTCATTCAGTAGATTTGTGTGACTTGTGTCTTGTTGTGTTCAGTGTATTTATGCCTTCTGTTTCTGTTGGTTTTTGCTGGATCATTTTGTTGTGTTAGTTCCCTGAGTTAGTCTTCTGAGTTCCTGTGGTTAAAATAAATCAGTCTTCAACCTGCATCCCAGTTCCCGACTCCTGCATTTGGTTCCACACCTTCACCCCCCACGTCACCATCCTGATAGTTACATTGTAATAGAGTTGTATGGTACCACCGATGGAGGGGGGGGAATAGAGTCAACTTAAAATGGCATTATTGGCAAAGTATGTCAGAAATGTCATGAAGACCTCAGCTTAGAGAGCAGAGGGGATAATATTTCCCCTCTTATGACGCCGTATCATAGAAACTTGTAAGTCACGCCAGTTCCATCAAGCTTTGCTTGATCGCACCGTGCCCATCAGTCAGCTAGTAAATGTGTCCTGTGAACTCACTTCCTTTGCAGGCTAATGTATCTCAAACCACCTACTCAGCAAGCACCTACTACTCCATTCCTGAACGGCCCTTAGACACAGGAAGTGCCTTAGCAGGTTTCTCAATATCTCAATATTAAATTAGACCCGTCATTTAATACATCCCCTGATGTAGAGATTGGCATCATTTTCCCTGTGCATCCTCTAAATCTCCCGGCCAAAGCAAAAAAGACACCTCTCCAACTACCGACCTCCCCTGTCCCCCTCATAAAAGAAGCGCCTGTAATAGCTTTATTGAAAATAACAAGGTTGTCTTCTAGAGTTACAGATGGAGCTATGTTCCTGTCTCGGCTTGTGCATCAATAAACTGTGGAGAGTTTCTCAATGAGTCTGCTCTTTTTTTCCCCTCTTTCTTTCCAAGACATGAATTGAGCTTAATGGAGTGTAAGGAGGTGCTTTCCTGCTTTCCCTTCTTAGATTTTATCTTTGCAAAATCAGATGCATAAATGTAGCAAACCCAAACTTCTGCACTGGCATGTAGAATTATGGAACTGTGCTTCTAAGACATTAACAAAATCAGTGGGTTTTACAGAAGCACGAATCAAATTCCCCCCTGCATCTGCTCCACCTTTTCATGTTGCTTTTTATACTCCCAAAAGCAATAAGTCCTTAATTAATATATAAAAGCTAATTCCCACTTTAATGAGGCTGATAAGCAGCACCTGGTCATCAAATGAGTTAATTAAATACATTTAATTGGCCTTCAGCTGGTGTTGCGAGGCGTGTTTCCTTACAGGCGACGCAGACTCTCCAGTCAGGCTGAGAAATCAGACACAACGTGGATTTGTCCCCTTTCTCCTGCAGAGCTCCCTGTTGGGATATGTGCATGTCCAAGTCCACCAAATGGTGATTGTGAGTGTCTGTGTGCTGGTATCTGTGTCGTCTCCCTTTGCACAGACAGGCAGACACAATAGGACAGTCTGAAACTATGCACATGCACACACACATACATACACATAGACAAAGTATGCACGGAGAGTCAAAGGCGTGAAATGTAGGATTATAACATAATCTGACATTTCTTGGCTGATATGCTGATTCTCCGATTAGAAACCAGTCTGCTGTGCCAGCGTGGAGTGTGATGGATAGTTGGTGTGGGTTTGTATCAGCAGCGTGTGTGTGTATGTGTGATTAGGGTGGGGGTGGGGCTTAACATGTGCAAGACCCAGTGAAACAGAACAATCATCCATAGGACGATTGCTCATCCACATATCTCTGATTGGAACTCCACGAAAAGTCGTCCCCTCTATTGTAATCATGTTGCATTCTCCCCCATCCTACTGACACACACACACTAACACACACACACACACACACACACACACACCAACAGCTCCAAACACTTCACAATAACACTTGCAAACCTTCACAGGCAGCATATGCTAAAGTTGCTCATGAAATTGGCCGTGCTGCCCATGCGCCCATCCTGCAACACTGCAATATTTCCTCCTGTTGTGACGCAGCTCGGTCACGCCGCTCTGACTCCTCTCATAGACAATTTAGCCGCGCCTCAGCTGTGCTGGGTGGCAGCCAGTGAAATGGTGGGGCTCATTGTGGAAGGCTGCTGACTGCCATTGATTTGGCACAGTTGGTCTCTGAGGATACACACTGTTGCCCTGCCGGCAAGGCACAGGAAAACAGACTTTATATAGTGTGTTTGTGTGTAAAAAGGGATTGTGAAGTGCATTTATTGGAGTGTAGAGTGGAGTAGAATGTAAGGAAAGCTCTCTTAAATCCCCATGCAGCCTGTTTGCACTAACTGTGTGCTCCCCACGCACCCGTCTGGGAAACTACCGGCAGGTCCAGAGTGATCAATTCATAGTGTTTCTTGTCACATTTATCAATATAAATAGACAGATATTCACCCAAAAAGCAGTTTTCTGCTGGAACTTTGACATATTTCCCCATCAGCAACCCTGCTCCTTCCTTTCATCTTTATTTCGTGCACTCCGACTCTACAGACCGGCTCTGGAAAACAAACAAAGGGAAGCTGGCATCAGACTATAAATAATGCACAAACACAGATTGGGGTCAAATATTTTGAATTCCACAACACATGCATCCGCCTGAACGGGAGCGTTTTGTGTTACACATTTGGTTGTTTTTCTTTTCTCATATAGGCAGAATGTATTCCCCCTGTGAGCAGTCGTCGCGGTAATGAGCCTCGCGCGCGCTCGTTACACGCCGTCAAATACATATACTCTGTTACGACGGTGTGCATGCAGGGTGCTGTTTACTGATTTGATGTCCCATGATGACAAAGCGTGACAAACGAGTCTGTTCAGAACACATTTCGGTCTGCTTGCACCCCCCTCCCCACCGTTTCCTCTCCCCTTTTCAGAACTTCGACAAGGGCAACTCAGCCATCTTCCCTTTCCTCAGCCTCCTATCCATCAGCACGCCGCCATAACCTGCCAGCGCTCTGTGACAAATGGCTTTTTATGTGCTGATGGATTGGCTGATCAGACTTTGAGGATGTGACAGATTAGATCATTATGTCTCTTTATGTTTACACAAGTCTTGTTTTCTTAGATATTGGTGTTTATCTGATGCATGTTGGTTTTGCGTTATATAAGAAAGCATCTCTCATTGTAGAGCAGCGTGTTGCTGGGAAAAGCTGAAAAGGAAAAAAAAGGGTTGATTGTTTGAAAGAGATGCTTCAAAAAGACAATAGATGTGTGGAAAAGCAAAGGCAGTGTTGCCTTTTCAGAAAGAGATGAGACGCTGCTGGAAAGTCCTTCGTAAACGCTGACACTGCATGCTCTGTAAAACAGTTTGGAAGTGAATTTCTTGAAATGTGGATGAGAAGTTGATACTTGCAAAATGCTTGATTCTTAAGGTTTTTAGTGTCCTTTAATGCGTAGCGGTGCACGTTTGATTGTTAAACAGGAAAATGTGTTCAAATTGATTTTATCTAAGCTGCGAGTGGGTGTCTTTCTACCTGACTTTTAACGTCTTCCCGCAAGCCTGTTTCATTGTTCACAGCACATAACGTGCAATATTTGCCTGTTAGAACAACTCAGTTTTGCTTCGATGAAACCAGCGTGCTGTTGCATGTAATCCGGAGAGGGAGGAAACTGATAGACGGGTTGCTCTGGGTTAGTATTAAAAAGATAAGTCATGGCATATAATGTACATCACCCACTAATCTTATCTGTAAAGTAGCTGAAAATGTTCATGCTCCAAAAGGCTTAAATGTAGGCTTCTTTCAGCCTCCTGTAATTGTGCAACTTTTTAGACAGTTTCACTGACTTCCAGAAAAGTATTGTGCGCAGTTCCTAAGCGACCCCCTATATTTAATATATTTTGCTTTCAAAAAGCAACGCTTGTAATCTTTTAGTGATTTGTCTGAAAGCCCATAAAGTTGGTTTTTTTTTTTTTTTACATTGATGATATAAATATAAAGATGATGGGCGGTTCAAGACTTTTGCACAGGATAAGCAATGAATTAAAGAGCATTCTTAAGCTTCTTGTGTTTTTCTGAGCTTATTGTCGTTTGTATTCTGAAAAACAAGCTTTGGCAACAAAATAAAAGAATAAAAACGTCACTGAGAGATTATTATATTCTCAGATTCAGTACTTTAACATTATGTAATGCAAATTCAGTACAGACCCCCTGAGCCCTTTTTTTTTTTTTTTTTTCTTAAACTAACCCTGAATCAATTTCACAAGCAATGCATGGCTCCGAGCGGCAATCAAAGCAATGGAACTGCTGTTTGACCTTGTGGTAAAATTGTTTGTAATATGGGAATTATTTTACAGAGTTTGCGTTGTGTTGTTTGGATGGTCTCGTTGCGCCTTCTGTTTGCGTTTTCCCTCCGATCCCTGACTTCTAAATCCCCTCCAGTGGTGTGATGTCATGATTGACGACATCAATAGGATCATCAGTGACACATAGAAATGAGGACAGCAGCTTCTACACATCAGTCTTTCTCTAGTTTGCATCTGTGTGTCGATGGGAGCGCCAATTTGACTGACATGAAGTCGCGAAGAAGCACCCAATTTTTTGTTTAAATACGTGTTTTTTCACAACCATCGTTTTAACATATGTTGGTTTGCACTGCAGGTTACTTGTGTGTGTACACAGGACAAAACACTCCCATGGCACCCCTTCCCTCCTTAACATTCTTACCATGGTTCCTTGTTCCTTTCCTACCAAACAAGCTCTGCATTGCTGTCACATACCATTTAGTGTTCGTAGCTGCGTGCAGAGCTTCCTTTCTATAGGGCAGAGAGGTTAAATGCACCCACATGCAGTTTCTGCTGCATGCATCCACAGCGTCACGCCGCATTTCTGCTGGAGACTTCAACAGAATGTCTCAAGTGTGTATCTCTGAAAGTGCATAACATGGAAATTAAACCGAACCCTTCAGAGTAAAGTGAGACTGGAAACTCCCAATGCTTGTCCAGACGCCATTGAGATATGACAGGGAGGAGGAAAACACCAGAAATGCTAAATACAGACATGGGCAGCCGTTTGTCTCAGAGAAAACATGAAGTATACTGAGCTTCACATTGTCACTGCCAATCAGCAGCTTCCCTTTATTAACCTTCAGCAAGGCATTAACATCCAATACGATAGTTGGACACCAAGATGAGCTTAGTTAATTAACATGGGGGTGTTTCCAAAGACTGAATGAATATTTCTCCCTAAAAATTTGATTTAACTCAATTTAAACATATTTTTGATTAGAAAACCAAAGCAAAACTTACATTTATCATCCTTGCAAGAAGCCAGGTGTAAAACTACCTCTTGTTTTCTCTGACATCGTCCTCAAATGTGTGTGTGTGACAGTGTACAAGCAGGGAGTCCTGCATTGTGTGTATATGCCGAAGGGAGCGCCTGCTCTCAGGTGGGCAGGGGTCAAGTCAACATCGCTGTTGCTTAAGGTGTGATATTGGGACTGTCAGTTTGAGTGTCAAAGAACACTGATACTCTGAGAGTCCCACGTATCCAGATAGAGACACGTCAGAAGAATATCGTTTTAAAACAAATACGATTCGATGCAACATGAGAGAATGCAACAGGATACGATGCAGTTCTGTACAATTCAGTGTTTTGTTGTCCTTGAGGAATGGTATGGTGGGAAAAATCACTATTGTGTTGGCTCAAATGTTAATAAATAGATATAAATATAAATAAGTTGAGCATGAAAACTATTAAAAAGACAATAAAAAGGATTTGTATGACGATATTGTAAGATTGGCGTTTGGATTGAAACCAGCCTGAACAGAGTTTGGGAATGCCGGGAAACAGACTGGAACCGGATGGCTGGAATTCTTTTCTCTTCCTCCTTAAAGTTTGCATTAATGTGCATCTCTAACAGACCAAACATACATCTGAAGGAACCAATCAGACATTCTCAGGGGCTTTTCAGGAATTCATGGCTGCTGCCTGTAGTCTGTTTTGCACACTTCTTCTCTCTCACACATTTTCAAAGCACACACTCTCTGCAGGTCCGATCTTCCTCCCTCCATGACATCATACGGTTTCGGTCCCCCCAGCGGCAGCGAGCCTAAGAAAGGTGGAAGCGCTCGGATGTATGACTTGATTAACCCTGACAACCGAGGACCATTTGGGAGCCCTGTAACCACGGCAACTCCCATCACAACGTTCTGGGTGGCTGGTCGACAGGGCCAGTCAGCACTGGTGCGCCTTGCATCCATTTTTAATGGTCAGTGTACTTAGCCGTTCTAACTGGGTCTGTCTCCCCGCAGAGCCATCTCCAAGAGGGAGAGGTGCGCATGGTGGAAAAAGCCCCCATTACATATTTATTATACCCAGTCTTAATTATTGAGCCAAAGGGGATAAGGGTTCTGTGTCTCTGCCTCGCTGTTTAACTTGGAAGGACAAGACTTTCTCCATCCTCCCTTCCCTTTTAAGACCCCCATCCTTTCAAATGGCACTTTTTATACACTTCAAGTAACATCCAAATGAGCGTGAGTTTGTGTTGCAATCATAGACTGTATATAAAAAGATGGACGGAGCCTCCGTTACGTCACCCGTAGGTTTCTGAAGAGCTGAATTGAAGCTCGGTGGGCGGTTCCTACCGTCGCCATCTTGACAGCATCATGCGTATCGTCTCGCCTGGAAAATACAAATATGGGCAAAGAGGTGGAGCTGAGAGGGGGGCTGTGAGCGCCATGGTAGATGATTGACATCAAGCGAACTCCGAGCATTCTGTAGCTAAGAGCTAACTTAGCTAACCCGGAGCTAACAGGAGCTAACCAGCTAACGGAGGTAACGCAGCTTAGCTAAAGCTAAGTCACGTTGTTAACCGGCTAAAAACCGCGCTTGTTCTACATTCTTCAGACTTGAAGCGGGAGATCGGGTACCTGTCAATCCAAAGGAAACGCCCCGTAAATATGCCAAATTTCGAGATTAAATTACTTTTAAACGGCCGAGTTAGAAAAAAATTCACTCCCCCCACAGTTGTCATGAAGGTAAACCTGACCTATAAACCGAAAATGGATTTTTGAACCAGGCTGTAAACATCTTTATTTCTGCTGTGAAGTTGATCTTTTTAACATTGGAGTCTATGGGGATTTACTCTGTTTTGCAGCCCCTAGTGGATGAATGGGGAACTGCAGTTTTATGCACTTCCACATAGGCTTCACTTTTAACCACCGGAGGTTGCCGCTTGGTTGCAGTGGCATTGTGCTTGAATACTGCTGCAGAAAACCCAAATGGATTGGCCTGTGTGACACATTTGTGACGGTGGGGATGTGTCAGAAGAAGAAGGCATTGATTTTTTTTTTCTTTGTTTTGTTCATTTCTCATCACATATGAACACCCTTTTTTCATATTTTCTCTATGAGTGGAGACTGTATTCAGCTCCATCCCTGTAAATGAGAGCCTTCCCTCCCTCCATTTGGCAGGAACTTATGTAAGATTTAATCAAGTTTTCAAGCACAAGCTTCCTTTCTAATTACAGTAGTTATAATTTATCATTGATTTGCGATGCGCAGCGCAGAACCATCGGAAAACCATGCAGGGTGTTTGCATCTTGGCATTTCCCTGCATGTTATTTTGAGTTATACATGTTGTCCCACTACTCCACTGGCCAAAATCAATTTGAGGAAAAAGGTTTTGTAACCCCATCCTTCTCATTCAGCCGTTGTAAGAGGACATTGGAGAAGATTGATCAAAAATGTATTTTTGGACTCGGTTGTCCATCGCATCTTCTTTGACCTTCAAGGAAGGGATGGAGGTGTGGGGGAAGGGGGCGGGGGGATCTTCTTTTTTGGTGCCATTGATTTATCAAATACTTTCTGTGTCCAGGATTGTGGCGCTTACCTTTAGAAATGCCAGTAGTTTCTTCTGTGGGTGGGTTTAACCTTGTATCTGAATGGATCAAATGAAGAAATGATGATGAGCTTTAATTCATGCATGAAATTACCTTCTGAAGTCTCTCTAGTTTTCACTGAAGAGGAGGGTTTATCGTGCAGCAGAAAGAACGGCTCTAAACTTGTGGTGGCTGATGGAATCAATGAATGCATGAAGGGTTCATGAATTACTGCTTATATTTTATGCCACTTTCTGATCTTCCTCTTTCTTCGAGACGGTCGAAAACTGGAGGCTCGTTCAGTTAATGTAGACCTTTAGATGTGCGAGTGGCTGTTTTTTTGTGAATGGCTGCACATTTGCTTATCGATTTATGCTTTTACAACAGCCTGAAAAGAGTGGAAGGCTGCGCTGAATGCCCAGTTCTGATATATTTTTAGATAGAACAGAGGAGCATTTGGTAGATGGGCTATAGCTAGAGCACCATGTGAATAAGAGTCCCAGTTATTGAAGGGTTAGCCCACTCCTGACCAAGAGGAAATCTATATTTTATTGGACGTTAGAGCTGCTCAGTGGCTGTAAATTATAACTGCTGTACGCCACCTGCTTGTGGAGGTCACCCAGCCAGCTTGATCGGTAGAACTATGTGTGTGCGTTTGTGTTCAAGCATTTGTGCATGCTTGCGTTTGTGCGTATGTCAGCACACATGTTCTTCCTCATGTGTATCCATCCCTGTTGTCGCCTAGTAGTGTGTGTGTGTGTGTGTGTGTGTGGCACGTTACAGGGCTACACTGCATAAACTCAGCCTTAAAAAACAAGAAAAAAAATGTCCAAAAATGAGGTAAATGTTGCTTAAAATAAGATCAATTATCTGCCAACAGAACAAGAAAATTTGGCTTGTCAAGACTTCCCAAAACAAGTAAAAGTACTCTTAAAACAAGAGGAATTCTTTGGCATAAAAACTAAGAATTATCTTACATTTAAAAAAATAAGCATATGTGTACTCAATTTAAGATTTTTAATCTTAGATTTCAGTTTTTGCAGTGTACAGGAGTTGCACTGTAACCGTACTGCAGGCTCATCTATCCATAGGTCTATCCTCCCCCTCCATCCATCCATATACTAAAACACATTACAGAGATGACTGCCTCCGATGTGCCACTTTAGCCCCAACACTACAGGCTCTTTACTGTACAGTGTGTGTTGCTGGAGGAAGAGGGGAATCATGGCAACACTGCCCTTCACAAGCATATGAGACGTATGAAATGAGTAGATTTACTTTTTAACATAAACACAGCAACAAATGTCAACTTTTGCCTTATCTACTTGCTGAGAAGACCCCCCCCCCCCCCCCCCCAACGAAAGGGGAGCCTTAAAGGCATTTCCCAGTTCTCATCTGCTTGCCTGTAAGACATGTAAAATAGTTGCCAATTCTTTTCATGAAGTTATTAATTCTGCTCTATTTCCTTACTTTGCATAATTTTCTTTAAAGCAAATTTTCTTTTTGCTTTTTTCTTCCGAGACACTTCCAACGTGTTTCTGATGTGATCCTGCCACTTAAAATAGCTTTGAGGGGCGCGGCAGTTACAGTGACAGATGTAGCATCGCTTCACCGAAGTGACCACATTACCTCACTCCCTCCCAGTTCTTTTCCTTCGTTCACCATTCTTTCCATCCGGCACCCTTTAGATCCCTCTCTTTAACCTTCCTGCCCCCTTTTGGCCGGCGCTCATCTCTCACATCCCTCTGCGGCTCTGCTTGCTGTCTTTATGAACCTCTCGCTAATGCGCTGCTCAATTAGCCTGCGATGATGTTTCCAGTCAAGGCGATGTAAATAGGTAATTACATGTTGTCACCCCCCCCCACAACCTCTTGATAATCTACTCAACTTCACTCATCTCTGTCTAGCCTTCTTTCCCCTTCTTGTTCTCTCAGTACCACGGATGGCTGCCAGAGTTGGTCCAATGGAGCCCAAGCGTGGGGCTGTTAGTCACAGCTGGCTTAACCCCCTCATTGCCCACTTTGAGCAGACGGCTTTGTGTACACTTTCCCTTTTTTTTTTTTTTTTTACCGCATTAACTCTATGTTTTGTTTTGTTTTGTTTTTTTTTGTAGGCTTGATAATAAGAACCTGCACACCGATTCCACCTTCTTGCCAAAGCTAACCAATTACAGCCGTTCAGAAAAAGAAGACATAACTTGTCAGATGTGTCAGGGATTCATACTTTTTTGAGTGACTGACAGTCAGTGAATGAAAGCTCTGTGCCCGTGCTCTCTAACAGCTATTTAGGAGATCAAATTTCCTGCCTGATTGAAGGTAAGAGTCTGTCTGCGATGCCGGCGGTGTGTCTTACTGGGCTTCTGTGCACTGAGACAAGAAAACAGATCGCAGCTCCTGAAATGACTTCATGTCGAATAGTCATCTGTTACATCAATAGCAGTAATTTACCGTGATATACAAGTGTCTGTTAAACATTTTCCATCCAGGATTTTTTTTTTACCATTTTTGCAATTGTCATGGTTCGCCCATTAATCAATGACAAAGAAATTACGGGTCATACTCTCACAAGGAATCACCGAAAAGGGTCTTTTTTTTTCCATTCTTGTGTGGGGTACGAACTGAAAAAGCTTTTACTGAGACCATCAGGGAATAGCACAGAGATGAAAGAGCGTCTTGTCTGCAAGCTGCACTTTAAAATTGAAATGAAATTATATTTCTGGATGAAAATGTGGACTGGATTATCTAAATGGCTTGTCATTCTGCTGCAGAGTATGAAATCTGTGGAATTTAAAGGAGTGGAAAACTTCCCCCAACAAGAAAGGATGTTTGATTGACTGACATTTCATCCCGTTTTTTTTTGTTTTTTCTTTGTTTTAACAGAGTGAGAGAGATTGATGAACCCATCTCACGCTAGCAAAGGAACGAGAAAATGAACAGGAGAAATTACTGTTGTTTTTGGCCTGTTAGAAAAGGAGGAAAAAGTGCAGAAACAGAAGGTGAGAGAAGAGGTCGTGTTGATGAGAGGATAGAGGAAGATGAAAAAGGGGAGAGGAAGGCGAGTGAAGACGTACAAGATAAAGTAGAAAGGAAAGAGGGGAGGAAGGGAGGACGGAGCCGAAACCCTCATCTCAATCAATCACATTTTCCCTTCCTCTCCTCTCAGTTTGTTTTATTGATTTCTTGTTTCTCCCAAAGTCCTGAGAGCCGCCTCAAATGACTTCTCAGAGTTTCGGGGCTTCAATCTCCCAGTGGAAGCTGGTATTTTCTCATTTGTTCTCATAGCTGTAAGGAGCCCCCCCGACCCCCCATTTACACTCCCTTACATTTCAGTGTGTTATAAAGAAATGCTGAAAAGATGATGTTCAGTCCCGCTCCAGACTGTGTTGTTCATCGTTTAGTTTCTTTTTAATAAACCAAACCTTAAAAATATGTTTATTTTACTAAAAATTGTGCTAAAATATTTTACTTTTAAGTAAATATTTACAGTATTATTTCAATGATAAAACAAGTCATTTAAATGCTTCAACTAAATATTCATCATTACATCTTTTTATATTTCCAAAATCCTTTTGGCTTTTTAAAAACCAGTAAAAAGCAGCAGTTTTTTTCTGTCTTTCAGGCAAAAGTGATGTAGTTTGTACAAAATATAAAACTTTGTCATTATCTCTGCACTATGTGTCTCTTTGGTAGCTTATTCTAAGAGAAATTATAATTATATCTATTAGAATTCAACAATGTTGTTGTTTTCAGCAGACATTAATGTGATGGGCACCATCTCACAAGCTATAATGGTAGATTCATGTGAGAGGTAGTTGTAGTAGAGGTTTTATAGAGTAGAGGAGCCCAGTCCTCATGAACAACTATCATGCAACTTCTAGATGTTTCCCATCTCCAACACACCTGAAACAAATAGCCGAATTCCATCTTCTGCATGCCATGCAGCTCTGCAGAGGCCTGGTAGTGAGCCATTCATTCAATAACGTGAGCTGGACAAGTGTTGCATCTAAAAGGACCAAACTTGCGCACTATTTATTAAAGGTACGGAAACAACTTATAAAAAGTATGAAAAAGGCCTGTTTTGGTTATTTTGTTTTTTCTTTTTTTTTTTTTAAGTATATGCTTTGCTATTCTATCAAAAGTGCATTAATCTATAAAAATAAGTAAAGTACAAAGAAAAATACTGTATCTTTTTATGTACATACAATAAATAGAAATAGAAATTCCAGATGAGTCCAGAGGCAAATGAAATATGTCAGAGTCTGACTGACAATGGAGCTGAAATATAAGCGTTTAAAGATCAACGTTTCTCTTGAAAACTTGCTGAAGGCTTGCTCATGGAGTCTGTTTGAGTGTGTTTGTGTGCCTTCAGGGAGATGACGGATAACTGGTTAATCTGTTTGTGGATGAGTTTATGTGCATGCACATGCAGTAGTCGTGAGACAAATGCACCCTGCAAGCTGTGTTGTACTGAGGAAGAAGCTGACACATGTTGCTGGATTTCCTTTGCCTTCGGTGCGTTTGCAGCTGTGTGAATGACAAGACCGCATCTTCACCTTCTGGATGAAAGCTGTTGTGATCAAAACTAAAGACGTGGGAAGAAAACATGACCAGATAGATTTGAGTCCTTTAATATTTGACTTTCCCACAGTTGTAAAACCAGATGAATGGCTCCCCTGCATTAAAGTTATGCATATTACTGACAAGATCACTCCCTTGACAATTAAGCTGCAGAATAAAAGGCTTTTAATGAATTGGACCTTATTTGGTTTGAGTTAAGTGTGGATGTTTAAATAAAACTTAACTCGAATTCACCTCAATTTTGGCTGAAGAAGGAGGACACAAACCTTGTTTGTCCCACTTAGTCCATGTTGTTTTTCGTGCAGCTTTATGATGCAACAAACTCTAATTGTCTCTCTGCTGACGCATCTGTCAGCCTGCCACTGTTTCAACAGGCCAAACAGAATAAGTTAATTAGTATGTCTAATTGCATTTGCTGGCTCAGCTTTTGGAATATCAAATCAAATTAGGATTCTCACTGTTCTTATCCATGGCACATGGTTTGCCGTGAGCGATGCTTTTTAGGATCTGTCTTCTGTCTGCCTCTCTATCCTTCTTTATAACCCCTGGAGCTCTACGACGCCTTCACCAGTCTGCCCCCTTCTCTCTCCTTCTCATCTTCCACCCACACTTGCTTTTCCTTTCCTTTCTGGATTTGGATCATCGTCTCCTTTTCTTCATGTTTGCTTCCTCATCTTTCAACTTTGCTACCCTGCCTTTCAAGACATCATCTGTTGATATGGAATAACTTCTTGGCTAAAGCTGTTTATCCTCGGTTGGGATAGGATCCAGCTCCCCCAGACCCTGCCTTTGAATAATCGGTTATGGATGGATGGTAGGGCTGTGACGATATGTTTTTGGTGCCGATTCGATTTAAATTGAGATTCTCAAAATTTTTCAATATTGCTGATTTTTGTAGATTAAAAACAAATTTATTAAAATTTATAAAGCTTCTTTTTGCTAATATATTTTTTTTTTTATTTCAATTTGGAAAAAACAACACGACAGCCAGACCATCATTCTGCTGCTATAATGCCCAAGAAGACAAGAAAAAATATCAATAAAACCAATAAAAATGACAAAAATTTTAGAGGGGATTAATTATATTTCATTGAAAAAAAGAAGTTAAAATTGTGAAACAAAAAAATCCCAATTTTCAATTTTTCGATTTGATTTTCCCACCCCTAATGGATGGATGGCTATTTGTCCTTTAAGTTCATGTAACTGTTTCTTATACTGATGCAGCTACCATGTTAAATGTTATCATTATTTATTTTAAATTAAAATTACACATCCCTTCGGCTGTCCTGCTAAGAAACCGCAGCCAGTCTTTGTTCTGTCAGAAGCTATCCACCAGATCGGTGTAACAGATACGTTCAGGCCCAGGCAGACAGACGGTGTATAATTGAGTGATACGGCCTAATGTAAGCGAATGGCTTACGACCGACTGTGATCCACAGCAGCAGCAGCAGCTCAGACGCAGAGGGACGCTTTCTGTTGGCCTCTCGGTAATACCAGCCCCAACAGCCATGCAGATTACAATCTGGTGACTACCTGGCTGCGTTGTGCAAGCAAGTGTGTGCGTCTGAATGTGTGTTTTATCTTTTTTTTTCTTCCTTTCTTTCTGCTTTTATCCATCCTCCCACCACAGTTTTTTTTTCCTCATCCCTCCCTGTCTTTTATCTGCCCTCCATCACCCACCCACCCCGCACTGAGTTATCTTAGGCCTTTAATTAACGTGACATGCTGTGAAGTGAGATACTAAATAATGCAGGCTTTTCCAGTGACACTGAATCAGCTGGTGTGATTAGTGGCCACACAAACACACACACACACACACACTCAAATGATTACCTTATGTATCAGTTATCTGTGACTCCTTTAGCCCTGTTATGCAGTGTGTGTCAACATTAGCATTACTAACCTCATTTCAGCAGCTGAGGGTGACATGTGAATATGGTTTAAGGTTGTCTAATTGACAAATGATATGTGAAAGTCATCAGTCAGCTGTAAATGAAAACCTACCTAACACCGTATAGCGGTCCCTCATTCCTCTACGCAGCTGTGACATATTGAGCTGCAGAGAGGAGATGTCCTGTGGGGTCTGCCATTGGAGTTCTTGGGATTGTTATTGTGCAACTTGTGGATTTCTCAATGGATTTGTTTTTTTGGGAAGTTTGTAAACTGGTTACTGGCCCTGCTAAGCAGTTCATAAGATGTGACAAATGCATTGTGTTTCTAATGGGGGACCATAGCCATCCATGGCCAAAAGGTTGGTCTAAAATGATGTTAACTATTTGACTGCAACAGTATGTTTATTTGCATTTGATTGGACTGAAAGTTCAGAACTTAGAATATCTTTAACTGAAGATATATATATATATATATATATATATATATATATATATATATATATATATATATATATATATATATATATATATATATATATGTGTGTGTATATATAAATAAAACCAAATCATCTTTCTTTGTCCATCCCTGGTTCGTGTTCTTGAATTCATGTTGATGTCAAACATAACAGTCTGACACTGAGTCTCTTATCTCATTGTCAACTGTCTCAATACTTTGCTGATTTCTTCAGTCCTTTGGTGCTTTTAGTATGTTGGTTTAACTCAGTGTTTCTAAATTCCGGTCCTCAGGCCCTCCTGCCCTGCATGTTTTATAGGCAACCCTACTTTAACTCACCTGAATGAAATAAAGGCTCGTTAACAGGCTGCAAAGAACTTGATGAGGAAGTTCAATAATCTGACTCAGGTGCTTTGGAGGAGGATCATGTCTGAAACAGGCAGGGCAGGGCGGCCTGACGACTGGGATTAAGAAACACTGGTTTAACCTGTAGGGGGCTGTACGTTTCAGGTTCAAACCATCTCCAGATTCCAGCACCAACTATCAAAAAGTTCCCTAACATGAAATTTTTCTAAATGCCAATTCAATTCAATTCAACTTTATTTATATAGCGTCAAATCACGGCAATGCCATCTCAAGACGCTTTACAGACAGAGGGGAAAACATAATGAAAGCCAATTCATAATAGCCTATATAAGGAAACCAACAGGAAATGCCACACGAATAAAACATTTTTAAAAATTCACAAAATTGTGAAATTTTTTTATTTAAAAAGAAAAAAAAAACAATCAGTTGTGGGGAATTTTGTGATTTCCTTTGCTTTTGTATCTTTTAAATTAAAGGAGAAAAAAAAAACAGCCAGAAACAGTCAGTCTACTTTTCATGCAGTAAAAACATTGTGAAATCATTTGTATGTTTTTTTTTTTGTTTTTTTTTACATTTACCTTGTTGAAGAAATCCATTTAAAATGAGTCAGGAGCAGCTACGAATCTCTGCATTATTTCACTCTTTAAGAACCTCTTTTGTTGGTTTTGATCAATACCTTTCCAACATTCTGAAACTATTCTGATCATAAAATTGAAATAATTTCTCACCATCCTCTGTTTATCTGAAGACGCTCTAATTGATCTGCTTACAAATCAGTCCTATAAGTCTGACCAGCAGAGCAGATAAAATGGCTTCGGTTTTTGTCTCTACTGCACTCAAAAGGCTCCTAAATATTATACCCTTAGGAACAGTATTCCTGAGTTTCCCTATCTACTATAGTACTACAAATCAGCGCAGAGGACTTAATTTGTGCAGGGAGATATCTAGGTTATCCCAAAGCAATTGTTTTGGACCAAACCAAGTGGAAAATCCAGTGTGGGTTTAGTTGTTTGTTGCTTTGGCTGCAGGGATGCTAAGAGCTCAGGGTTCCAATGTTCTTCCACCCCACCCCCCTCGTCTTTTTTTAATCAGATGGCTCGTTCAGGAGTGGAGGGGATTAAGACTGCTGCTGCTGTTGCTGCTGCTGCTGATGATGAATCTGTTCAGTTTTGGAGAGCACGCAAACACATGCACACACTCGCTCACGTGTATGCAGGAATAGTAAGCTGCACGCACATAAACACGCATGGATGCGCGTATGGGAACTGTTCAGCACAGATACATGCAGTCGGTGTTAATATACACAAGGATGAGCATTACACATGCATGACCTAGCCTATATGAATGCATGTACAGTACAAGCACACACACACACACACACACATCTGCCTCTGCTCACTTTCAGTGTCTCTCATTCAACGCTGACAGTTTCTGGACAGCAGCAGAAATCTGCCAGGTCTCATTGTGTCATGTGATTGGAGTGGTGAAATGTCTGACACACACACGTTGACACCTGCCTCTTCTAATGGCAAACCCACATAACCAATAAGAAGCGACGGGCAGAGAGACACGAGGACCGAAAAAGGTGCGGAAAGGAAACTGCTGGTGGAGACGAGATGGAGACGCGGTTAGGAGAGGGTTGGGAAAGTTAGGAGAGGACGCAATCAGGACGCTAAAAGCTGCAAGACAAAGGGTGCAGGAGTGAAGGTAGCATGGTAGCATGCAAAGAGACAGAATCTAAGGAGGGAAATGAGGTAAGGATGAAAGGATAGAGATACTGAGCTGTGTGTTGATCCAACACTTTGTGCAACATAGCCAGCAGATAACAGCAGCCAGTCTCCTCCCACTTTAATCTCCCCATCATCCATCAATCCCTTGCTCTATCCTTCCACCCCTCCATCTTAAAGCCATCCGCTCCTTTTCATCAATCTGAAATCATGCTGTTTTGACACGTATTTGGAAGAAATCCGATATTGAAGTCGAGCCTGCTTTGTAGATTGTATAACGAGAGAAAACTGAAGGAGGGGGAAAATTCAGGCCATTTGCTCACTTGGGAGATAAAAAATTGAACTGATGTTTCATTGCTAAATATTTGCCATGAGTTGAAGTTCATCAGCTACTTTGTGAACTCGCTCACTCAAAAACACACACACACACACACACACACACACACATGCGCTCGAACGCACCTCCGGCAATGAGTGTATGGTCCTAATGAAGAGAGAAGAGAAGAAGCAGCTGCAGAAGTGGAGTGTGAGGCCTTGGGGAGAACTCACACACTTCAAGTCTTCGTTTGTTTGCGCATGTGTGTGTGTGTGTGTGTGTGTGCGTGTGTGTGTGTGTGTACTCTGTCAGTGTAAAATCGAAAACTCTCTTAATTTAGATTTTCTCTAACAACTGTATTTTGTTTTCCCTCCTCTCCTCAGGTTGTGAAAGCTCGTTTCTATCATCCTGTCGTACAGTGAGGCAGTGAGCTCACCGTGGATACAGCATGCATGTGTCGATTTATCCCACGAGGCTCCCTGCCAGTCCGGGCCTGCTTCTTCTCAGCTTCCTCTTCCTTGCTGATGCCGACTGTGAGTCCCTTCTCTTGCTCCTTCATGCACTTTCTCACACTGACAAAGGTTTGAGGAAATATAGCTCCTGATAGGTTTCAGTTTCAACTTGCATCATGACCCCAAACATACAGCGACAAGAAGCCATGCAACAGATGCTGCCTCACCTCTTCTACATCATTCAATTACATCAAAACTCAGGCGCATTTTTTGAGACAGACTGAAATTGAACCAAACAAAGACGATTTCTTCAAGATGCCTGGAAAAGCTTACCTGCCAAGCACCTAAAGCAGTTTGAAAGTGCATTTAGAATCAGAGTGACCCCGTTAAACGTTAGCGTGATTTGGTTTGTACTGTTTACTGCCCTTTATATGACTTTTCCTTGTACTCTTCCCCTTGTGTTCCTCAGAAAGTTTTACTTTGTACCACACACAGAATGGAAACTGCTGAATAAAACATTTCACCGCATATCTTTTGAATACAAACATTGTTTGTACTTATATAAAACACACACGGATAGACTTGAAATGACTTTTTTTTTATCCTTACAAAGCATATATCACATCCCAAGTATGTGTGTGTGTGTGTGTGTGTGTGTGTGTGTGTGTGTGTGTGTGTGTGTGTGTGTGTGTGTGTCTATCTGCAATTGCAAGTGTGCTTGAGTGTTTGTTTGGTAGCAGTTTTGATATCTGGCCAGCTGGTTTTGTCCATCCCAGTATTACTTGGCAGGCCTAGACGGACCACATATGGCAAATCAGATCATTTTGCTACTGCTTGTGTGATTGTGTTAATACCATGTGTTTGTGTGTGATCTCTGTAACCAGTCCTCACATTGAGCATTTCTCAAGTTAAGATTACACGCACATTACCGCGTTGGTTTTGAGCGATGGTTTTAATTATGGCTGCGATGATTCTTTTCTTCAGAAAACACTCTGATCTGTTGATTGTTTTTTCAATCTAAAAGATCGGATATCCACCAAACTTGGCGTCTTTATTTCCAAATGATTTGTTATTTACAACAAACAGCTCCAAATCCAAATGTGAAAAACCGGCAAAAATCCAGAGTTTATGTCCAGGCGAAGCCAAGCCAAGCCAGGGCAAGCAGCAAGGGTTGCAAACAAACACACAGCGGGTAAAATGTAGAAACGGTCCAGCACACACCAGATACAAATTCTCAAATCTGGCTTAGAAAACTTGATATCAAGATCATGATAGGCTGAATCACAACACTTGGTAAGTCAATCCATGTCTTCTGACTCTGGCAATGAGACGGGATGTTTGTACCAGATGAAGGATCAGCAATGTGGATCAATGACAGTGAACAAATATCAGGAGTCTGAAGTAATAATGAAGATCGAAAGCAACACTATTATCAATATAACTGATTTTAACACATATTTTAACACATATCTAACATTAAGTCATTATTGTGTATTCTCTTAAGTTAACGTGCTACATGTATATTGTCAAATCAAATCAAATCAAACTTTATTTCTATAGCACTTTTCGTGCTTAAAAAAACAAAAAAAACAATACAAAGTGCTTCACATAATAAAACTATTTACATAAAATACACAAAACAAACACACATACATCCACAGTCCCCTTACACCCACCCACAACCACCTTCTCCCGTGCCCTCATGTGTCATTCAGCAGATTTTTTTCTTGGCTTAAACCTGGGTGCTCAGCAAACCAAGGCCGGCTCTAGGAATGCATACTTGAGGGGGCAGGCAAACATGTGAAGGGGGCATCATGCGTGCACATCACGCTTGTGCTCTTTTTGTTGTTATTATTTTTTTGTAAGTGTTTTCTTAATGGGACTGTTAGAGTCTGACACTCTAAAGAAATAGATTGCACTTCATCAGGCCTCGAACCAAAGACCTGTCCAGCTTGGGTGTCCCACCAGAAACTGAAGCTCCTGCTGGTATGGCTCTCAGGGTCACTGAGGCACGCAAACCCTCTGACCACAATAAGGTGGCAATCCCTCAGGGGAAAAGGAATAAAAAAAATTATAGCTACATTAAAATAATTTAAAAAAAATAGGAAATATCTATGATCAAAGTTTTAACAACCAACAACAAAACAAATGTCTCATTAGACAGCCAAATAACAATAAACTAAACTATTAAGCTAAGCTGAACTAGTTAGGCCTATCACAAACAACAAAAACAGGGCAGAACATTAAACTCCAAACCACAATAAGGTGGCATTCCCTCAGAGGGAAGATGAAATATACAAATAATAGATACATTAAAGTAAGAAAAAAAATACAAATCATCAAAGTTTTAACAGCTAACAACATAACAAATGTCTCATTAGACAGCCAAATAATAAACTAAAATATAAAACTAAGCTGGCATAGTTCAGCAAACAACAAAAACAACCAACACAGAACATTACTTTTTTTTCCTTCATTTTATTCACCTTCTCCTCTTTCTTTTTTTTTAAACTCAGTCTCTACTTTACAATAACTAATAATCACTAATAAACTAATAAACTAACTAATAATTACATTGGGGGCTGAGCCCACAACTTCGTAGAGGAATCTTTACTGCTTGTGTTATTTATGTCATGTCAGATGCTTTCATCCAAAGTGAGTTACATATGATACTGAGAACTACACAAGCAGGAAATCAAACATTAGAGGACATCATAGGAAGGTGCTAGTGGACTGCTGACATGTAATGCAACAGGCCCCCTCCCCCACAATATTACCTCTGTTAAAATACAAAGAATGCTAAATGACAGTTGTAGTAGAGGTAATAATCATATTGACGAATCTCTACATGAATAACTGTAAACATCAAATACAGCTCAGTCTAGTAGTCTACTGTGTCCCTCCCAGTCTCCAACAGCCCATCCTGGAGCAACACACACATAAAAGACCACCATCCTCATTAATACATAAACACCCAACAGCTGAGATCATGATAAGACTGGTTTTCTAGTCCAAATATACTGAAGCAACATAAGATGTAAAACCGTCTTTAACAGCTGGAATTTAACTGAACAGCCAGAGACCTGCAGGTAAACTAATTAGTAAATATTATATTAAAGCTCTTTGTTTTCTATCTACATCTGAACTGAAGTTGCATCTAGAAACAAAACTTCCACACTGATGCTAAAGCTGTTTTTATCATAGACTGTATATGGTTTTTATCTACTGCAACACCACGCACGCACGTGCACAAGCGCACATGCCCACTCAAAGCAGCACCTCCTCCTTAGTGGTTTTGGGAAATTCGGTCTCACCCACATTTCCCAACTGGATTTAAAGCAAATGTATGAAACAGACAAATACCAGGCTAATGATTTAGCATAACTAGCTTAACCTTGGAAGTATTAAATACTGTCATGAATGATCTGCTTCATGTTCATGTCACTTTGAAGACATACTAATTAAAATGAGTAGTTTGTTTACCTACTTCATATGTTGACCCAGAGCCTGGCTGTCCACTGGTAGCCAAAACTTGATTCTCCTTATTAAAATAAATCATCTGATGTGTACTTTAACCACTGAAGATGTCCACCCTAATTCAAAATAACAGCAGAGTTCAGATTAGGACTAAAACACCGGGCTGTCAGCCAATAAAACACGGAGGTGTCCCCGCTTCTGTAAACTTCTTCTCTGATTGGTCACATTGTTGTACCTGTGTTGCATTCACTGAAGTCAGGAAATTAAAAAAACTACCTTCTTATTTAATGTCATAAGGCGGCTGAGTTAATCTAAACTTATTTCTTTGGGGCTGAAAAATCATTCGGGGCTTGATGAGAAATGTTCGGGGCTCGAGCCGGGAATACCCAGGCCAGGCGACACCCATGCAGGCACACCACGCATCCAGTATTCATGTGCGATGGAGTAATGCGCCCACTGACAGGCTTACACACTTAAAAACGCAACAATAACCTGTTGACACAACATATAGATGGTATATACTACTGTATTTATTGTTAATTAGTTATTAAGTAGCTTATCTCACAATGTAAATCACTACGAGGTATTTAACAGAGTTTCACTTCTTTATAATTTTACCGCTGCAGCGCCTCAACTAGGGGGAGAAACCTGACACCCACCAATCAGGCTGCTTGTCAACTCATTTGCATACTAAATGCTGATTGGTTGTTCACTGGGGGAGAAGGAGGGGGCTCCCGCAATGTAATGCTGTACAACCTGCAGCTCTGTGCAGAGGGAGAGAGTTTAGGTAGTTTGTGCAGTTTTGGCAGATTTGATTTGAGGGGGCAAAGTAGTTGTTTGAGGGGGCATTGCCCCCTCTTGCCCCTGCCTAAAGCCGGCCTCGCAGCAAACTGAGAAAAAACAATCTAACGGAACAAAAACAGGAGAAAAAGCAACGAACCAGATGAAAATATGTTAATGAGGCCACAGAATGTAGAAAATTAAGCTAATTAAGCTGTGCATATTTATTAGGAATTTGGTGAAAACTGACAGAAACTAACACAAAAATATTAAATTAGAGCAAGAAAATATTTATTTAGTTCAGTGATTTGGATAAAGAATTAGTGTTAACATCTCATAAGGTCAACAAGTATCTGTTGTTGTTGTGGCGAAGCAGCTTCCTCTGCTGAGATCTTATGGCCGATGCTCATCGGGGAAAGCATTGGGAGTGAGAAAGAGGAGACTGTCTGGATGCCTGAAACACTGCTCAAAAACATTAAGGCAACACTTAAACAACACATCGTGATCATAATGAATACAATGTTCCAGTTGTGTTAGCCCCCCCCCCCCCCCCCCCCATTGCCTGTATGTCTCCTCACAATGTCTGGACATGCTCAGGATGAGATGAGGGATGTTCACCTGAGGAATCTCCTCTCAGATCTGGATCAAGGTATCAGCCTGTGGTGCGACATGGCGGCTGTGGATGGAACAGGACATGACGTCCCAGAGGTGTTCAATTGGTTTCAGGTCTGGTTAACAGGCAGCCAGTCCGTAGTGTCAACGCTTTCATACAGGAACTGCTGACACACTCCGGCCACATGAAGCCGAGGGTTGTTCCCAGTGCTGCACTATATGGTTGGACAAAGGGACTGAGGATCTCATCATGATGTCTAATGGCAGTCAGGGTACCTTCTAATATGTAGATATGCCTCCCCAGACCATCACTGACCCACCGACAAACCCGTCATGCAGGCAGCAGAACGTTCTCCAGACTCGCATGTCACATGTTCAATGTCAGCGTTCTGATCCATGAAGATCACCACAGATAAATCTGCCAATCCCTGCAAATTCTGCTTCAGCTGCACATTGATGGGCTGTGAGGACTTAGAGGGGCCATCAAACCATCCTGATGGAGTGTGTTTCTCTTCACATTAATTGCCTGCAGGAGGTCATTTTGTAGGTTTCTGGCAGTGATCCTTCCTCTTCCTCCTTCCACAAAGAAGCAAGCAGCGGTCATGATGCTGGGGGGGATCATGCAGAAAGGATACTTCTTAACTTTTGGGCACCCGCAATTATGATGTAGCATCTTGTACAATTTAAAATCCAAACTGGTCACTCCATAAGAGTTTTAAAGCTGATGAATCATGCAGTTTGTGCAGCTTGGTTAGTTTTATCGGAGGGAGAATGCAGTGTAGCTCCACACTTGCCATTATACTACCCTGAAGTCATATCACAAAACACAGTCATGTTCAAGTAGAGGCTTAAGGCTGCGATTTCCATACTGAAATGTTTTAAAACACGCAGTCACATAGAGTCCAGTAGATGAACACACATATCCACAAATGTCTCTTGTATTACTTTTAGCCTCCTGCCCTCTTGGCCCATGTGTAAGTTTCCCGGTCAGGCAGTAAAGGCCCAGTCATCCATCAAAACGATGATGCTCCAAGACTTCCTCTATGAAGGGTTAGGCGAGCATCACAGACGCAACAAGGGTGGAAAAGAGTCCTCATCTGTCTTCTCTGTCTGTATTTTTCGTTTTTCCCTCCTCCGTCTGATTCATTGTGACTTTCTCCATTGCTCCTTTCCTGTTCGTTCGCTGCCTTTTTTCAGCACATCCGTATAATCTGCAGAGAAAGGAGGGACACAGGGCTCGCGGGGGGGATAATGGGAGGAAGGACTATTCTCTTCTCATCCTTCTGTAAACGTTGTTCAGTGCCTCTTGATATCTGCTGGAGGGATTCAGGTTCGCATGCTGAGAAGTGAAACAGCAGCTATCAGTGCTCATCACTGACACAGGTATGCATGTTCTGAAACGTGCAATGCACTTAGAAAATGTGTTGCATTTGTCTTCGTCTTTGCTGAATGAATTGATCATATTTTTTTTTAAAATTGTTTTAAAAAAAAAGTAAAATAAAGTTTTTCTTAAGCTCTAGAAATGCCAGAGTCGATATACATGCTTGGTAAACGCGTATCACACTCTACTGGTCAGAGGGTATTAAGGTGCAATCAAATGAAGCATCCGGTGTGCATCGCTGGAAACCTTGCATGACTTAACCATATGTTCATTCTGACAGAGGCAATGGTGTAACAATGCAAGCACTGCACTCAGCTTTGCTTGCTTTTTTTTTTTTTTTTTTTTTTTTCCTCCCTGCATTTTTTGTTTGTCTGCGCGTGCGTGTTCATGACATCTATCTGGTGGATTAAGAGTAATGCCCTGATCCTGTTGCAAACTAGGCCACTGCTCCATGTACGCAGTGACACCATGTGAAGCTATGCATCTTTCTGCGTGTCATTCAGGGTGACGAAGAACAATGCACTGACATGCTTCCTTCCGCAGAACCTCATGGAGCCTAAAACCAGCAAACTGTCGCCACCCCCACCCCCCCCCCCCCCCCCCCCCCCCCCCCCCGTGCACCTTGGATGTGACGGTAATTCCAAGAGAAATACAACCCTCCTGTATGCGCAAGGCAACAAAACAGCTCGGTTTTCACAAGCTTACAGTCGGAAAGGCATTGCTGAATTGCAACTCTGCGCTTTAGTGAGCAGACTGTATATTCTGAAACAGGGAGAGGTTTAGGATTCCACATGAGGCAAAGAGAAACGCTTTACCTTCAGGTTGCATCACATCACTTGTGTGTTTTACAGGCTGTTTATGTTGTAGTTCTTCACAAAAAAAGGGGTGAAGGGATAAAAAAAAAAAAAAGAGTTTAAAAAAGTTTTTTGTTCTTTGGAAACTACTGATTAGCCATTCAGCCTGCTGCAGCCTCCCTTTACAAAACTACATTCAGTTTTCCATCAATTTCCGATTCGACAAATCCAAATCCTACAAAATCCACACAATACAGTGGCTTATAGAAGCTCCATCTGATTTTCTGTGAAAATACACTTTGCCTTGGTTGTCCTGATTCAAAACTACAAGCATCATACAGCTATAATACACCTGTATGTTGTAGATGTGTGAGCTGTCGTCATACTACAGTGATCTTATGTGTGTGTATTTGTTTGCACATGTCTGTTTTATGTATAAATGCAGGAAAGCATGTGTAGTGCTTAGTGTGAATGAGCTTAGATTTGGATAAGCATCTGGAGTTATGTAAGGTTCACGGCCTCTTGGTGCTGATGCATGAGAAATCACTAGGATGAGATTAAAAGGTTAAAGGTTTCGGACCTGAGGATCAGTTAAGGACATTAAACAGAATCAGGTTACAGTTCTTGGATTGATTCTGTTTCCTGATTGATAACTACTGCTTGATAAAACTGAAGGTACAAAAATATAAAAATAAATAAAAGCAAGATCCTAGTTGGTTTCAATGCACATGATTTCATCACAAATTGTCAACGGTTGCTTTTAGGACATTGAGGCGCTGGCTAAGTTTGTGCACATCAAATGACCAAGAACATGCACTGTTACACTGGTCAACAGTCTTGTCAGCTCTTCGATTATCTCTGATTATTCAAGCAATATCATTTTTCTGTTACTGAACTTCAACTACATCATGAAAAATACATTTGGAGATCTTTAGAGGATGAAGTGTGTCTATTATTTAGACCAGAAGATCAATACCACTCCTCCGCTTGTCAATCTTTACACGGCAAAAGCAAGTCATTAGCACAGACTCAAGAAAAGTGGTAATATTTTATATGTTGTTTACTCGGAATTTGGGTATATCATTAGATTCAGTTAGTTATTACTAGAAAAAGATCATTCTGTATTTTAAATGATTTATGATATAGCCAATACACCACCTTGGCTATAACGGTTGTAAGTTCCAGGGAACTAAGCTGTTAAATCTATACAACCAGTTAGGTAAATAAAATAATCTTACAACACAAAATGATTTGGATAATAACCTCTTTAATCAACTGTCTGCTTAGCTGTAGTACTTAACTCAATAATAACTTTCAAATACATAACCAACATAACCAATCTAAAGATACTTCTGTTCTGACTGTCTTCCACAGACAGTGAGGTGTAATAAATTCACTACTATTAACAACACAAAGCCTGGCCCATCTGTTTTTTCTATTCCTAGAAACATTTGATTCTGTCTTTTTTGAGAAGTTTACTGAACGTCAGGTATAGTATTTTTTGCATGAACACATTAGCTGTCAACAATAAAGCTAATGTGTTCGTGCTAATGTTAGCTAAGGTGTTAGCTAATACTACAAAAAGCTATTTTCCCTTATTTTCACAAATGTTTTCTGCAGTTAAACTGTAAACACACAAACTTAAAATGTTTCATTATTTAGACATTTTCTAGACTTTCATTATTACCCTATATAACCCATCTATATTTGTATATCACATCTAACTCTAAGCGACCAAGCTATTAGCTGTTAAATCCATGTCAGTGAGAGAGAAAGTGAAGTTCCTCAGTGTGCTACTAATCCATAGCAGCTATAGTGTAGCTGTGTGCCCAACTGTGAATAACAGAATCTGATTAACTTAGCTTAGCATTAGCCTAGCAGGTGCACTCGTCTGTGAAGAGGCCTGGATAGCATTAGCTTAGCTCCAGCATAGCTGAGCATCAGTGTGTGACTAATGCAGTGAGACCAGCACTGAGACAAGTCTCTGTTCATCTTCATGGGAAGCCAGCTCTGACCTAGTAAAGTTTTGTACCCCGTGGGTAGGCCATGTGTTTCTAATGACCTGTGTATAAAAGAAGATCCTGTTTGATTAATTCCTCCCCTTGTGTTTCTAGCAAATTAACCCTGATTAACGTGGCACTAGCCAGACCCTGCGGCTGCTATGGTGGTTAAGTGGTACACTAATTGGACATGCATCACTTTAGGCCATAAAGGAGCATGTTATCATTTGCTATTTCATCGGTGTAATGTCATGGTGATGCATGGTGACGTCAACTGGAGTTTCTCCACAAAGCTACAGATTTCTCTGACTCTATGAGACGACACATGCAAAATACGGCCGTTCACTTTTGAATGGCAAGGTTTGAATAAAATAATCCAATACTTAATGGAGACATAGTTTGGATAAGACATTTAATCCTTGTGAAACCCAAATAACGTCATACGTTATTAGGAACTTCTGTCAAATGTTTGGACAGTTATTTGTGCAAAATTCAATTTTCTATGCTGAAATAGCCCCTTTTGCCAAACGTTTTCCAATTAATGCTCCTTTCTGCAGAGGGATGATAGCTCACTGTGTTTACTGGCCCAGCAATCCAATTTCATTACCAGGACAAAAGCGAGCAGCTGATAATTTGCTCTTAATGTGTCGGTTTGATGTTAATGTGTTTTAAGTTATGGTTTTGGCCAGCTGCCCACCCATTTTCCAGGCTCACTGTGATGGCCCTGGCTCAGTCCCCCTATATTGGCCTCGTCCCTCAAATTGGCTGACAGGTCTGATTTAGTTTTCATTTGGGGAATAATCAGCAAACCGCTCACAGCCACATTAAAATACTATGTAGCTGCATTTTTCTTTAGCAAAGGCTCTAAAATACTCATGAAGTGCTGCAGCATACGCTAACACACCAGTTTGTGATGTCATCAAAATGACATTTATATTTTCAAAGCCAGTTGATTGTGATCTCTTAAATACTCCAAATATCTGTAAACGCATCCACAGTCTACAATAAAGATGTGATCAGGCAAGTAAAAACTCCTGCTGTCTGCCTCTGAACGTTGATCTGCTATTCTTTCCCAGAGCAGAAACAACCAATGCCTGCCTCTTTCATCTGAATCCATCGATGAATACTCAGCTTGTGTATTTTTAATGTCTGAATTTGTTGTTGATAATCTGATGTCTCTGAGTTCCTCTTTTCTGCTTAGTTTCCCCTATTTCTTAGTTTGGCTCTGCACTACCAGAGCTGGTCAGTTGTGTGCAGCTCAAGCCCCTGCTCTTTGTATGATTTGATGTATTTTGATAGGTCTGTCTGCTTCATGCTTTTTTGCATCAGATCAGCGATAGTGAGGGATTGAGGGCACATGTGATGAGGCCTGGGGGCACATAATTTGCAATATGATGGTTTTAAAAGATGTGTACGAATAAGTTCAGATTACTGAGCTCACTTCTCTTCCAACTGGGAAGCGCATGCTGTCGGTCATTATTTCATTCGATGGACTACGAAAGCATCAAAGTTAATTGATCTACATGTTGATTGTTTTCCATTTTTTTTAAATCAAAATTATCATCAAATGCAGAGGAATTTATTTATTCTGTCTTTTAAACATAGTCATCCATTTCTCTGTGTAATAAAATGTAATGAAGCTTCTTGTTTATCATAGCTTCATTTTCTTAGCAATCGTGCAGCTTTGGTAGTCATTTCCATTTGTTCTTCCTGCCAAATTCATACACATTTCCCAGTCTTGACACACTTTAGACAAATCCTTCTCGCAGAGGGTTTGTGCTAGCATCTGTTCTTACAAACTTGACTTCTCTGGAGTGTCCCTCTAGGTTAGGACAGCATCTGCCAGCCACAGCGCATCTCTGTAGTCTTCTACTGCTATTAGTTTCCTTTCGTCTTGCTGTTAGTCTTTTTAGAAGATCCAGTGTAACTTCTATCTTCCCGTTCCCTTTCATTTAATAACTTTTTTTCATTAATCAAGATATATAAATGTCACATGGAGAACCATAGCAGAGGCTCTTAATTGTATTTTTATCTGTGTAAATATGGTGGCACCAGTGTTTAATTGATTTTTAAAGATGGTCTTTTCTGTCCTGGACATGTATCACACATCCTCACACATATCTCGAAAGTTATATAGAAATGGGAACAGACTGTGTAATCCCTGCCATCTGTTGAGTAGATGAGATCATAATGATCTTTATGTAGGCCATCCTTCTTCCAGCCCCCCCACTCATGTGAAAAAGAAAAGTATACCCTCTTTAAATGTAAGGTTTTATGACTTTGAAGTTAATTATAGATAGTAATAACAGAAAATCATGTTACTTATCATAATTTTACAGTCCCTCATTTTGCATTAGAAGGATAAGTGGGAAATTTTCAAGATGCTATTTAAGCTTCTCAGGAGTGGGCGCTCCAGAAAATTCACCCCAAGAGCAGATGGTGCAACTCACAGAGGAGCTGCAAAAGCAACCAAAGGTATCTTCGACTCAACAGGTCTCAGTTAGCCTGTAAAATGTTAAAGTTAATGACAACTCAGCTCGAAAAAGACTGAAAAAGTGTGTGTTGTTTAAAAAATGCTGGAAGGAGAAAGCTTCCATTCACTGAAATGATCACGGTATTACAGTTTAGGAGCGTGTGCCAAAGCGATGTGTGAGCAAAGGAAGAACAAGACCTTGGGAAGCAAGTTTTTCTATTTATTCAAACAATCGGCACACTAAACTTTGAGTTTTCCCACTGTGGAGGCGACATGTCCTGCAGTTTTCTATATATCTGTGGCTTACAACAAATGGATCCAACGGCCAATGAAGTTCTGTACAATAAGAGATTAGTTTGAGTCAACAGGGAACAGGGATACATGGTCAACCTGCAGGATTGTGGCCCTCGAGGGCCAGGGACTGGGCACCAAGTTCAGGTCCTGACAGACAAAATTCTTAACTAAACATGATTATACTGAGACATTTTCTGCTTATATTTATAGCTCGTGCATTAACAATTCAGACATAGTCTTTAAAAAAAACTATTTATTTGTTCATTGTTGGCTTTCTACCTTTAATCACATCCACTCAGTTATTCAGTCTAGACTGAAAACACCCACACACCCTAAAAGAGAAAAGCATTTGTAGGCGAGCTTCCTCCTGCAACAATGACTAAAGATCCTGCTCAGGAGACACATTACTAATACTCACATTGTTCTAAAACAAAAAGAAAATGGGTGTTTTGTGCCAATGATTCAACCACAAAGCTTGTGAGGAAAATTTGTGCCATCTGATCAAACTGCATGACTTCCTGATGAGACCAAGGAGGAAATATTCAGCCATGTTTGCTACAAACCAAACACAAGCTAGTCAATATAACTGTCAAGCATGGCGGAGGAAGGGTAATGATTAGGGCTTGTTTTGCAGCCACTGGGTCCTGTGTATGTGAGGCTATCTGTCAGACAACTAAAACTTGACTCGTATGATCTTCCCAACAGCAGCGAAACTTAAGACAATCACTTCAGCAAGTTGTAAGCAGATAAATTGTCAGACAGCAAACCAAGAGGGCAAAGACTGACATGTTGTTTATTTAATCTCTGTCTCTGTCCCTCTTTGTAGCAGACTAAGCCTGTTGCAAACGACATATTAATGCCAATATTCCATCTCATCCTTTTATAAGGAAATCTTCTCCAACAAAATTTTCTTTTCATTTTACATCTATAAAATGATCAACTTACAAGTCCACCTCTCCCCTGAAAACACAGACAAAAATTTCTGTTATTTTGATCTTTAGCCTGCTGTCCTTTGGCCCAAATGCCGGTGCCTAATCCTACCAAGCTGCAGCACAAAAAGAAATCTGATAATCACAGCAAAAGACCAAACAGGACGTCCAGAGGGATTTAAGAAGAGGAACGAGGATAGCAGGAGGAGAAACTGAGGGGATCAATTCGGGGACGAGGCGGTGGAGCGGCAGAAAGGGGAGAGAAGAGGGGAATCGTGAAAAAGAGGAACGGGGCGGGGGGGAGACATTAAAGAGAGGAGGAACTGCAAGAGAGAGTTTGGAGAAGCACATATGGTTGCATCCCTCCTCTCCACCCACATCCCGCTTCATAAAGTCAGTCAATGTGACAGGAAGACTTATGTAACACCCCAGAGGTGGAAGGAGGAGACGGGGAAAGAGTAACAAGAAGGAGGAGGAGGAAAGAAGGAGCAGGGAGAGCGGTGAAGCAGGAGAAAGAAGTGATAAAGGGGCAAAGAATTAGGAGGGTGAAAAGATAAAGGAGGAAAGTAGAAGACAGAGAGAACCTTAGAGAGTTAAATGGGAGATGTATGAAGAGGCTGGAGAGATAAAAGAAGAGCTGGAGATAAAAAATAAAAAATAAAAAAAGCAATTGAAAGATCCAGCATGCCTGTTAGGATGGCTCTGCTGGCTTTACACTTTTCATTTGTTTTGTGGAGGAGAGATTAGCAAGAGGATTAAGAATGAGATTCCCCCGCTCCTCGTTCTTCTTCTTCTTCTTCTTTCCCTCAGCCTTTCTGTTTCTCAGACGGGCATGCACACTCGCGCGCCACCACGCACACACTCACACGGCAATGCCACATATGTGGAAAATGTCCCCACGTAAAGCTTTACATGTAATTATGTCAAACAAACAGTTTGCTTCATCTTTTTTTTTTTTTTTTTTAAAATTTGCATCCTGTTATTCCTGTCTGCTCCATTAATGATGGGAGGGGGGGTGCAAAATGTCAAACACAAAAAGAAAATTGCCATGGCAACCTCTCAGATCCCATCAGATCCCAAAATGTAATCTTCAAATTTAAAAGACAAAAAAAGAAATAGCTTCTTCAGCCATTAAAAGTTCAAAAAAAGAGCTATTTTAAGGATCTGGCTGACATGATGCTGACATGACAGAACAGATGGATTTACGACGGTCAGATAGTCAGTTTCATCCAGAAACTTCCTTCAGATGTTTCCTTATGTTGGGACAAACGTCGCTGGTATTACAAGTTCATTTTGTTTGAATATCCAGTGGAGAGGCTGCATGTCATGCTGGTGCTGGGATTAGGCCTTCACCTGCTGGTTTACTGGTGCATTATAGTGGCCTTTGCCCCCCCCCCTCCCACACACACACACACACACCACTTCCAGTTTCTAGATTAGGTTGGTCTGTGAACCTGTGAGGTGTGAAGCTGATTGGCCAGCTTGCTCTGCGTTGACTGACTGACTGTTTGCCCTCATATCCGTCTTTACCTTTGTTACTCCTTCTGGCTGCTAGCCTCTCCTGTTCGTGTCCGTCTCCATCTGTCTCTCTATGCCCGCTGCCTTTATCGGCGTTCGCTTTTCACTCTTTCAGCAGACTCGCTTTTTTCTCCCCTGCTCTGAACAGCTTAGCTTTTCTCCCTTTCTCCCTCCCTCCTTTTAAACAGCAAAAAGCAATTTCTCTCCCTTTGTCAGGGCGCCTGGCGGTAAGCCCTTAAGTAGGGATTTTCTGGTTTGGCTGGAATGCCATTAGGCGAGCTGCTGGTGACGTGCCGTGACTGACGTGCCGAATCTTTTTGATGTCGTGATGTCACAATCCAGCGGAAGCTGCGGTTATGATATTGTTGGCGGCCCTGGAACGAGGGACTTTAGTGGTCATGTCAGGAGTAAGTCTTCGTAAATCCTATACGGCACAGAAATATTAAGCTTCTTTGGAGATGCAGGGAGAGAGGGACAAACACGGCGGAACGCGTGCTCATGGGAAGGCAGAAAGTCATCCAGGTGTGTGGGTGGGCTGAAAGGTGTTGCGCTTTTACACACACTCTGAGGAGCGTAACACTCGAGTGGGACAACCGATGTGTAGCTGAGAGAATTTTACACTTCCTTCGCCGTCTGTCACTTTCTCACAGGTGCAGTGGAAACTTTTTCACAGGGATTTATTCTAAATAGGAATCAAGGAATCAGATATCACTTAATAGAAAAGTTTCATTTCCCAAAACACACATGGAAAAATTTCTCGTTGCACAGGTTTCCACGTTCCCAAGAAAGGATGTTGGGATTGGTGTGAATCCACCAGACCCCCCCCCCCCTCCAGTGTGATTTCATTTTACCTCAGCAGAAAGCAACTGACAGATGTGAGGACGTTTCCTATTGATAAAAAAAAAAAAAAAAAAAAGAGTTTAAATAGTTGGAATAAAGATAGTTTTGCTTCTCTATAGATATAAAGACTTTAAAAAGTGTTTTTTCTGATTACTGCTTAAGAATTTAGTGCATCGTGCTGCAATATTCCTATTTGTCATGGACTGGCGACCTGTCCAGGGTGTATCCTACCTCTGTCTCGATCATTGCTGGTTTAGGCTCCAGCTTCTCTGCGACCTTAATAGGAAAAAGCAGTGAAAGAATGAGATGATTCCTATTTGTGTGGCTTTCAACTGGGAAAATGTGCGTGAACATGGTAAAAACCTTGTCATGGTTAAGACTTTTTGTGCCTTACTTTCAGGTTTCCTGTCTTATTTTGTAGTTTTTCTTGTTTGTTGTTTAGCTTTATTGATTTCCTGTTCATTGAGTTCACCTGGTCTTGTTTTAGTTCATTTCGTACACCTGTTTCTCGTTTGGTTCCCCAGTGTATTTATACCCCTCAGTTTCGGTTCTTGGTTGCTGGATCATTTTGTTTATTGTTATTCCCCTGAGTTCCTTTGGTTGGAATAAATCCCTCCTGAGCCTGCATCCCTGGTTGCTCATCTCTGCATTTGGGTCCACACCTTCACCTTCCTCACCGCCACCTTGACAAACCTATATTTACAACTTTCTTTGTTATGCGCTAAATTGCCTGTACTTCTAGTTATATCTGACCACTTCAAAAATGCTCTTTAGTACAAGTATTAAGTGCTTTTTTTCTTCACTTTCTAACACATTTGACACTTGCAAACAGGTATTTAATGACAGTATCATGTCCAAGAACACAAGCCTGGAGGAAGATCCAGTAGCCTTCTTCCTGAGTCTCGTCCAACTACGACAACAATATTACTACTTTTTCTACTTCCACACATCGTTTGTGTGCTTCCCAGCCAATTGTGTGGATCATAAATTTGTTCCTTCCCACAAGGCATTTTTAGAGACAATAAAGTTTCTTGACTTTGGAATCTAAACTCGGACAAGGTTATAAACCAAATCAACTAGAAAGATCGGAAAGGACTGGATTACAGCAGCGTACAGAGTGGTATTACAGTGTGTTATTGCATTTAGAAAAACATAATAATCCATTAGAGGATGTACGGTATATATGTGTGTGTGTGTTTATTAAGTGTGATTTTGGGACGGAAGCTGAGGCAGTAACAAATTCTTCCTTCACGCCCACACATGCACATCAACATGGGCAGCATGAAGCTGATGTTTAACCTCTGACCATGTCTTCCTACAGCCCCACCCAGATTCACACGAACCCCAGAGGACCAAACGGGAATCCAGGGAGGAGCGGCATCCTTCGTTTGCCAAGCCACAGGGGATCCACAGCCCAAGATCGTCTGGAACAAGAAAGGCAAAAAAGTCAGCAACCAGCGGTTTGAGGTGCGGCACTGTGACACTCCGAGCTTCACGTCTTCGTGGTAGTCCACGCTTCTTCTCATGACGCACGGTTAATAAAGTGGACATCCCACAGCAGAGCCAGAGTGGAGACTCACTGGTTGTGTGGAAGCGAGGGGACCTCCTAAAAGGTCACTCGGTGCACTGCAGAAAGGATGACTGCAGCTATTGTTGTCACTTCTCGTTAACATTATCCTGTAATTATTTTCATAAACGTCTCTTGCAGCTCAGAGTTTTATTGAGTAACGCTGATGAAATGTCAGCTGTTTGCTTCAAGCCATCTTTTATGTGTTGGAAACTAAAAGGCAAGAGTCACTTTTACACTTAGATTTCACATTTATTATTAATTAGTGATCTTTAGAGGTGCTTATAAACATAAATTTTGCTTTATTATTAGTTGTTTTGTTTTTTTTAAAGAAGCCGAGCCACAAATGTGGCTTCAGAATTAATAGATAAAAAAACAATGACATCCATCTCCTGTGAAACAATTATTCCCTCTCCATGGCTGGTCAGCTTTGAGGATCAGGAGATGTTTAGCGGTGAAAACGTTCCTTCTCTGGTGTTTTGCAAACCAGATAGTTAGCATTTGTAAAATCATTCATCATGAAGTTAGTCTGCAAGATGTTACGGTTGTCTCAGTTACAAAAAAGTGGCGTTTAAACATCAGTTGGTACATCTTGTTTATGAAACACAACAATTGCCTGACTGCATTTATAAGAGGATTAGGCTGCTTAAATGAAGACATGTATATATTATACAAACGACATAAGAGGAGTGCAGTAAAACGGACGGAGTGGAGTGAGTTAATATGCCTGCTCTTAATGTTTAGCTGCTGTAATCTCTTCAACTTTTAACCTTATACCCAAGAAGTGCATTTAGTTCTGATGCTGTCCTGTAATGACATGAAAGTCCCGTCAGTCTCCACGCTAAAATGCAATAAATGACATATTATCAGGATGTAGTTGGGTTTTCTCATTTGTTTTAGGCTCGGTAGCAGCAGTGTAGCATAGACTTGTTAGCCAATCCAAACGGGAGAAGAAAAGATTGTATAGCTCATCCTGATTCAGCAACTGAATACATGGTTGCCATGGTAATGATGCATAGCCTTGAGTTTGCTTTACTGTAGCTGTTGTAATGCTTTGGTGATGTAACGTACGGATAAACCGCTTAATGGCTAAGGACGCCTCAAGTTTTTTTTTGTTTGTTTGTTGTTGTTTTTTTTTACACTGATTTATGGTCTAAAAGTGCTTTTTAGGTCAGAATTTCAACTTTCTTCCAACCTAAATGTAAACAAAATGAAATAACTCGCTGATCACCTCTAAAATGACACTTACATAGTCGTCTAACGTTCTAATACTCAACCTTAATTTGGTATCAGCGGAGATTTAATAGTTTATGGATTAAGGAAAAGAGTCACTGATAGCATGAAGCTTATATAGATCATTTAATCCTAAACTCTGGACCTAAACGGCTCAGTGGAAGTTACCCTGGCAACAGCACCAGGTTAAAAGAGATGTGATTTTATGCTCAACAGTGATTTCTAAGCCACCGTTACAAACACAATCTATAAAGTTATTAAATTATAACAACCTTTCTTCAAATGACAACTATTTTCACGGTATTTATTGCAGTGAAAGCTGACATTAAACTCAGTAATGTCAGCTTTTTCTTTTATTTATCTGTGTCTAAAAGACACATGGACAGATTAAGTACCGATCACATTTGATCAGTTTACCTGCTTTTCTTCATTTGGACTTCAAAGGTCACACAGGTGCGTAAAAATCCTGCGTGCTCCAGCTCTTTCATATGTCAGAAGTTGCCCCGGGCTTCTTCTTATATGATTCGCCTTATTAGTTTCCTGAAGGGTCCAACTTTTGATTTATTTCTCTGCCTCATGAGTCACCCTCAGATGGAGATGTCAAATCACAGTCAGCCCAGCATGCTTTTCCACTTTCAGATCTCTGGTTTTCCTCCCATGTTTAAGTCTCAACGTCTTCCCGTTTGGAATGAAAGCAATTGAGGAGATATTTTACTTTTAATCCAAACTATATAAGCGCAGTTTACCTGCTGTATGTTCCCTATTGCTGTCCTGCTTAGGCGGAGCTTGTTTAGGGATTTATTGTAGGATATAATTCAGCCAGTTGAAACCGTCCCAGAATTGAGAAACCAAATAAAATTAAAATGAAAGTTTAGCAACTCTAAAGGGAATCCAGTTGCTATACCACAAAATCTGACTTCATTTGAGTGGTAAATACATATAACTGCCTCTGAAATACATTATTTGTCATTAAGCTGCAAATGGTACTGAAGATGGAAACAGAACAGCAGATTGAAACTGCGTCCACAGTCCTGCTGTGTGACTGAAGCGTTGTGGTTCAGAGAACTGTAATTACATTAAAACCCATTTATACTCTTAGTTAACATGTCATACGATCCATAGGAGAAAGATTGGTTCTATTTTTTTAACGTCTCCTCTCACTAACAGGTAATAGAGTTTGACGATGGATCCGGCTCAGTCCTGAGGATCCAGCCGCTGAGAACTCCTAGAGATGAGGCCATCTATGAATGTCACGCCTCCAACTCAGCTGGAGAAATCACAGCCTCCACCCGACTCAGCGTGCTACGAGGTCAGTGGGAACACATTTGGCATTTTGTGTGTTTTGTTGCCTCGCAGAATGAAATCAAAATGGATTGTTTGATGCTTGTTTTGCTCAACAATATCCCTGCATTTAGCACCATCCATCGTTCCCTCAATTTGGACGAGTTTCCCAGTCCCTGCTGCTGAAAAACATCCCCACAGCATGATGCTGCCTCCATCATGTTTCACTGTGGTGTGTGTTGTTCTTGGGATATATCGGGTGAGCAGCGGACACAGCGTTTTCCTTGATGGCCAGAAGATTCATTTTAGTCTCATGTGACCAGAGTCTCCCTCCTGCCTTTCTGCAAACACAAATAGGTATTTTAAGCTGAAAGTAACAGCTTTCTTCTGACCACTCTTCCATAAAGCAAAGCTCCGTAGCGGCCGTATGCAGACGGACACTCCAGCTTCTGCTGTGGAGCTCTGCAACTCCTCCAGGGTTACCTGAGTCTCTGACTAAATGCCCCTCCTGCCCAGTTCCCTGAGTTTTGACCTTTTTTATGCAGGTTTCTTGTGGTGCCATATTCTTTCCATTTGATTATGATTAATAACCCAACCCCTGTTTGTATTTCTCAACAACTTTGTCCTGACTTGTGTGGAGAGTTCCTTGGTGCTCACGGCAGTGTTTTGGTCAGCATTGCCTCTGGCTTAGGTGTTGCAGCCTCTGGGGCCTTTCAGAAAATGGATGTATTAACAGATACAGCTGGACTTCATTTAAATAATTATCTGACTTCTGAAGATAATTGATTGCAATAGAGCTTTTTAGGGACTTTATAACAAAGTGGGTGGATACATATGCACATGCCAATTCAGAACTTTTATTTTGAATTTTTATTATTATTATTATTGTATGTTGCTAATTTCACTTAAAAACTATTTTGTGCAGTTTTACCTAATTCAAATTCGTGGTTATAATGTAACAAAGGATGAATTTGTTTGCAACAATTTACTTTGCATATTAATCATAACATCACAGAATGCCAGAATTTGTATTTTAGTTTAGGCACAAGTGCACTACCAGTCAAAAGTTTGGACACAATCTCCTGCTGGATTTAATGGTAAAGTGGATCCAAACTTTTGACTGGGACTGTACATATCAGGGGTGGGCAACTTTGGTCCTCGAGGGCTGCAGTCCTGCAAGTCCTGGGAGTTTCCCTGCTGCAACACACCTGTCATTAACTTCAAGCTCTGCACAAATCTGCTAATTACATCCTATCGGTGTCAGGTGTGTTTTAGCGGGGAAACGCCTCCCAACTGGTGTATGTAGGTATGTATTGCAGTTTTCAAATCCACTGAGGATTTTCCAATGTGCCACATTTGTCACATTTTATGCTTTTTGAGCATCTTGTGAGAAGTAGTTATGAAATTTCTACATAAACAACTGCAGTCCTATATAAATAAAAAATGTGCAATAGCTGTTAAGACAGCTACAGGCAAGAATACATATACTTACAGTGTGATAGAGCAAAGCATTTTCTATAAGAAACCCTTTTACATGACCATTTTTCTAGACATGTCAGAACAAAATGAAAACATAAACAGGAACAAAAGATGCCCTGCGATGGACTGGCAAGCTGTCCATAGTGTACCCCGACATTTGCCCAAAGACTGTTGGGATGGGCTCCAACTTCCCCACGACTCTTTATCAGACTAAGCTGTTGGATTAATGAATGAATGAATGAATGAAGCAAGATAGAAAACATGACTAATTGTTCCTAATTTAATAAATTACTTAACATAAAAACATCACATTCCATTCTCAACAAGAAACAACCTTCATCCCACTAAATCCATGTCCATGGTGGAAATATGCTCGTTAGCACTACTGCACAGTCAAAAGCAAGTAACTTAGCATGAGTCAAGTCTTTTTATTCCCTTTCTGAGAAACAGAACAAAGCAAACAACATTTAGATAAAAGTTGTTCTTCTGTGTGGAACTATATACCATACTTATTGATTATTTTTGATTGAACAAGCTCTATTCTCAAACTTGTGTTGTTGTTTTGTTTTGGGTTTTTTTGCCTTTCATGTTGTTTGCCAGTATATTTTTTCTTTTGTTTGTTTGTTTTCATGACATGGTTTTCAAACCTTCAAAGGCCCTGGGATGTTGAGTAAAAGTACATAGCTATCAGAAAGCATCCACTAAGCATTGGATATATATTAATTCTGACGATGAAATTCAAAGCTTGCCTTTTTAATACTTTATTTGGGGTAAGTATGTGAGCGTCAGCTGGATTACGTTCAAGCTACAATCGCAGAAAACAGATATCTGCCTCTGCAAGTCTGGATACAGTGTAGTCAGTATACTGTTAGCAGGAGTCCATTAATGCAGATGCTTGGTGTTAGTAGAGTCCATTAGGAGAACATTATGTACCGGTAGTTTGAAGCTTAAGAGTGTCTTAGTGAGTGAAGTTGCTCAAGTGTGGATAATCACATCACCTGCCTTTGCAGGAGAGGCTCATGGGAGAAAGGACATGCAGCCTGCTGTTGTGGCGCCTCCTCACTTCCTTTTCTTCCTTCTTCTCGCCTCCCTCTCAGGTCAATGACGAAGTTCGCGGCTCTTTATCCTGTCTTTTAGTCTTGATTTCCACAAGACCTCTTGCTCTAACTCCTAATTTTCTCCCTCCGTTTTTCGGTTTTTGTACACATTCCTTCTGTCTTCTGTTTTTCTCTCTCTGTCTCAGCACATGCTCTTAGGTCCACTGCACAGCAACCTCTAAATTATTCACATCAAACCACTCTTTGCATCTTCTGTGCTTTTCTGCTCCATCCGTCCAGAATTTTTCCCATCTCGCCGGGTTGTCTTTGCACATGTATTTGTGTGTACACACTCTATCTGTCTATGTGACACATGAGTGCACGCAGGCATGCTCAACTGTGAGTGTGTGTGTGTGTGTGTGTGTGTATACATGTGTTTGCATTCCTCTTCATGCATCTTTGCATCTGTTTTTTGATTTTCCTGCCACCGTGGTGGGAAGCTCCAATTCACTCATTGACAGCCCTTTTTCTTGACAGCGGAAAAGACTGATGTCATACACACACACACACACACACACACACACACACACACACACACACACACACACACACACAAACGTGCCCTCAATCTAAGACAGCCAGTCTTTACATAGTGATTAGCTGCTTTCTGTTCCTCTGAGGAGTCATTGTGTTGTGGATGAATAAGAGGCCACCTGGGAGCAGCTAATCGCCCCTGATAGACTGTCAGTCCAAATGTCAATTACAAAATACACACACTCTAACTCACGTGTGTGCACCTACACACATCCGTGCAGCTATTCAAACACCCACAATTTTGTCAGTCATGTGTCCTGACCCCCTTTGGCTTTCTAAGGACTAACTGACTGCCTGACAGGGATCTGGTGTAAAGGTCAGCTGACTTAATTACTGCTGATTAGAAGCAGACTAATTGAAATCTTGGCTCAGAGTAAATGGCTCTGATTGGTGAAGGCTGAAAAAATAAGGCTTAAAGCAATTATATGCTTAAGTATCCACAGGACAGTCGGTTACTGTATAATTCATGGTTCTGATAAGGTTCACGTGTGCCTCAGCGGATGTTTGATCAGCTCTTTCGTTGGAAACACAAAGCTGTAAATTAGATAGTTTTAAAACGTTTTTATGGGAAATACAAAATGCAATTTCAGTCATCAAAGGGCTTGCAGAGATCCAACCATTTTCTGGTGTAACATTCAAAGAATTTCACTGTTTGACTCTTCCTCAGCATCAAACATTTACTGTCAGTAGTTTTTTTTTTTTCCTTCTGCAGCAGTTTGATTCACACAAAATTCTTAAAATCAAGCAATAACCATGAAACAGACTTAAAAAAAAAAGAGTACACACATTTTTTTATTTTTAAGATTAAAGGGATATAATAAAGTACTAGGACTTAGAAATTGGCAAGTACAGCTAATCAGAATAATAAAAAGAGCTGGAAACCTGTTTCGGTTGTAAGGACACCATGTTTTCCTGTGACAGATGGAAGCTGTCTGTTCGTATGTTAACCTCGGAGCTAACCACATAGACATCCTGCATGCTTTCAGGGTTTTCATGGTTCTAAATAGTTCTTTGCCATATGGTTCATTGATTTAATTTGATTGAGTTCATGATAGATAGTAAATACAGCAAATGTTTTATTAATTTTCCTAAATTGTTATCAGTTCTCATAAGAGGGATTAAAGATTTTTTCATTCACCTTTGTTGCCTCTTTTTTAATAAACAAATTTCCAATAAGTGGATTCTTAATTTTAAATGTTTATAAATGAAAAGGATAGGGCTGAGCTGACCAAAATCACATATCCCGATATAGCTCATTTTATATATAAAAATATACTCAACAATATAAAATAGTTTGTGTAATTTTGTGTCAGTGATCCGTTATGTATCAGATGTTGCCTGGCAACGGCAGCAGTGATCTCCTTCCGTCTGGGGAACTCATTTTACGCGGTAAATACCTGTTGCAGCGTTTACGTCTGGAGTTTATTATGAGCGCTTTTGCCTCCACTTGACGCTGCTTTTGTGACTTTTGCTCGTTTACTCTGTTCCGTATTCTTTAAACAAATTCTTGCGCAGGTGATAAAATGAGTTAGTCGTGTCGGAGTCCGTTGTTGGGACTATGAGCTAGTCTGTTGTCGGTTCCACATCGGTCTTTTTATATCCAAACCGCCTCCATGCGACAGAAATTTCCTGTTTTATGAACAAGCTCATCAGTTTGGGTTGGCTGGTCATCTTTTAGCGAATTATCTTGCTCTGAAATGCGTCTGCTACCGTCTTTCTCCCTGTTTGTTTATATATTGCAGCGTACATGCAGTAAAGCACATCTTTACGTAAAATACTGCAGTAAAGAACCTTATTGTGGCATAAATGATAGAGCTTCATATGAAACGACAGACATTTTCTATCGTCCAAACGATATAAATCGCCTTATCGCTCAGCCCTAGCAAAGCATATAAAAAGACAAGTCAATCAATCTTAATTTGTAAACAATCTTAAATTAAATGAAAAGTGCTTCAGAATAATTGTAATTTAATCTTTAGTCATATTAACTGAAATGTTCATTGTACATCATATATTACTTCCTACTAAAACATATTTCACACACTGACAAAGAATAATTAAAGACTGGACATATCAGAGATGAAAAAGTTATAAACTTGCCTAAAAAAAAAAAACAATTTGAGCATTAGTGTGAATTTCACTTTATAATTATGCCTCTTAAAGTACCATATCTGAACATTATCTCTGCAAAGATCAACTCTGATAAAGCCAAGCCAACTTTATTTATAAAAGCACAACTACTGCTGAGCAAAGTAAAATAATTATAAAAGGAAAAGAAAAATAAATAAATAACATTTGGGCCACATAACGACAGACCAGAGTGGGACTTAATAGCCGGGTGACCTGTGCAGGGTGCAGGTCGCCTCTCACCTGAAGGCAGCTGGGATAGGCTCAGTGGACGGATGTATTGCATCATATCGCTCCTTGCTGTTTAAATCCTGAAGCAGTCATGAATGAAAGAAAGGAGTTTGTTTGCAGGTGCATGTTATGCACACTTGTAGCTGTATTACAACAACCAGCTCGTTCTCCAGTTCCCATGATATGAAGACCAGACCTGACTTGCAGTCTTCCAGGCAGATGATGATGTCGGCCAGCAATGTGTGGGGATTACATTCTGAGTCTCATGTAGTGTTCGCCGTTCGCACAGCCGCTCTCATGATTGTGAGACCGGCTTTTCTGTCAACTGTGGAATTAACTCACAGTGGAAATACTGAAAAGACCGAATGAAACACCGATGTGTGGTAGAGTGTAGAGTTACACATCTGCCCTGACCTCCAGGGGGTTCTTAGCCGTTACTGTTCAGCAGCGTCGTCTAATGCACACACATACTGTAGCAGCTTTGTGGGGAACACACTTCGGTGTAGCTTACACCTGTCTCCATGGTGGACTGTGGAGGACTGGCTATGTGCATGTGTTAACATGTGAATGTAACTTTAAGCCTTCGACACGTTCACTTATGCCAATAAACACCTTGTCAGCTTTAGATTCAAATCATCATTGACGTTCCATCCCAACAAAAGTGTTTGCATGTGTGTGTTATTTCATCCAGGACAGATGCATTCCCATGCACCTGTCTGCGTTTAAACAGGATTTGTGCACTTCTACAAGCAGATCCGCATTTACATCTCTTTCCTTTGCACATGTAAGGAGAGAGGAGGCAGAAAGGGATGCATGACCTGAGGGAGCAGCTTTCTGACTGTTCAGTGCGGTGTCCCACCCCAGGTAGATGAAATAGAATGCATTATTCCTGCCTACAAGGGGCTGTCTTTGAAGTAAGTGTTTGCATAATGAAAGCGGAGAGAATCAGGATTGTTATGCCATATAAATCCCTCGTGCTCTTTCTCCCTCCCCGTCTATTTCTCTCTTGCTCTTTTCTGTTTTCCTTTCTGTCACTCTTTTCTTTTCCATTCTGTTCTCGTCTCATCTTTCTCGCTCTCTTTTTTTTTTTTTTTTTTTTGCACTTTCGGCGTCTTTCACCAGCCACGCGACGCTACAGCTCACACAGAGCACGCTCTCATCTAGTTCTGTTAGTTTATTATGTCCATGTTTCCATTTGTCAGGCGTTGTGATTGATTGAAACCAGAGCTGTTAAAAGGCCACACACGCAACTCGTTGATGTCGGCGTCTCCCGACCCGCTGGCTACGGTTCGATGGGCTGCTACCAGAATTAGCATCTCCTTGGTGAGGTTCAGTGCTAGGATTTCCCGTTAATGAGACTCGGTGTGGTGGAGAGGGATAATGTCACAGGGGATTCTGAGTTAATGAAAAAAAAAAGAAAAAGAAAAGGGAAGGGGGATTAAAATAGACTGTCTCCCAGATCAAATGCAGCACGAAACCATGCAAGAACACACACTCCTTCCTCGTCTTCATCATGTCAGGCTTCAAGAAAGTTCTGAATGTGTTTTTAAAGCGGATTTGCTGTGTACCTATTTGATTCTGAGTCTTGGTGCAGGATCTTTTCCTTTTTGTCTTTGATCATCTAACTCCTCGAAGCACTGTCCTTCCCTTTGCCTTAAATCTGCCTCTTCGGGTGAACGAAGTTGAGCCACTACCTTTGATTTCCTGTATCACAGTGAAATGACTCTTCATGTTTGATTTAATTGCCACTGATGTCTATGAATTCACAATGGATTTATCTTCACAAAAAGGTGAAAATCCCAGTGGACACGTCTTTATTGGACTTGCCTATTTGATTTTATGCATGAGCTGAACTTCTGGAGAGGCTTGTGTGAAACAGATTAAGCTGCTAGCAGTGCAGCTCAGGTGCTTCAGACTCCCAGCAGAATTACCTGTTTGATTTTCACTTCACTTTTACTGAAACACCATTTGACTCCAGCTATAGAGGATTCGTCAGGGAGAGTAAATTGTTTGACCTTACTATTGGCTTCTTCTGAAGTATCCCCTCTGGTTTCGAGCCTGATGTATATTATACATATTTACAGACTTCAGTTGAATTTAAATTTGACTCTTGCATTTTATTTTATTTTATTTTATTTTTGTTTGTTTTTTTTTATTTTCATTATTTATTCATTATCCTAACCACTTAGTCCGATCAATGGTCATGGGGAAGCTGGAGCCTATCCCAACAGTCTTTTGGGCAAAAGGCAGGGTACACCTTGGACAGCTCTCCAGTCCATCACAGGGCTTTATTTTAATCTATTTCATCATATTTTATTTGTTTTTGTTTGTTTTGTTTTGTTTTGTTTTGTTTGGTTTGGTTTGGTTTGGTTTGGTTTGGTTTGGTTTGGTTTGGTTTGGTTGGGTTGGGTTGGGTTGGGTTGGGTTGGGTTGGGTTGGGTTTGGTTTGTTGTTTTAAGTTATTTTTTGCATCAAAGATACAGTTTTATATCACCACCATCTTTCTCAGTATTTGTTTCTCAGACTTTTTAACAGCGACACACAGTAGTATACAAATAAAAGTACAATGTTGCCTTGTGCAGCTCAGGATGAGGGATTGGATTGAAGTCCAGATTCAATCCAATCTGTTGGTTTTCCTTAACTATGCTGTTTAATATGAACTGGCTTGAATTGAAGTGTTTGCAATGTGCCCTGAGATGACATTATTGTCAAGTGGCGTTATACAAATAAAACTAAATTGAATTGAATTTGGTCTGTCAAGGTGATGAATAAGAGTATTTAGTACTTTGCTGTCAGTCCAGATGAGCGCAGACAAGATGTGCTTTAGCTTTCCCTTTCCAGGAACACAGAAGTTTTGCGTGGTAACAGAATCTCCTCATGGCCTATTTAAGTTTAAAGGTTCTGTAATTTACGACTTTAATTCAACTTGGTGATGCACCAATTATCATATTCCACCACCATTTAGATGAGCTCTAATGAAATGTGGTGACTTTAAAAACTATCTGACTACACCAAGCTTGTTTAAGAAACCAGTCTGACATGATGTGGGGTTTATAAGATGATGAACAGGGTAAACGACGACGTTCAGGTACGTTGTGGTTTTAAGTGAGTCTCAGTCGGTACCAGAGAGCCTAAAATGATCCAGCACAACATCCCCTAACATTCACACCTCCGCTATCTGTGTGCATATGTGGGAACGGGGCAGGATGGATACTTTTATCAATTCAAACTCTCAGCATTTGAATCTGGCAGCAGAAACTGAGACTCATCACACCAGGCAACATTTGCCCAGTCTTCCAGCGGATGAGCTCATGTCTAGCTCAGCCTCAGTTCCACTTTCTTACATCTCCAGTCTGATTTGCTGCTGTTTTCCATGTTTATCAACTTTCTGAGAGATGCTACTCTCTAATCTGCAGTACTGTAGTACTATACTTTTATAAACCATTTTAGTCAGTTGTCTCCTAGAGAAAGTTATACACAGAAATCTTATTTTAGCATTGATAGAAATGTTGTGTTCAGTGTTACTTAAACTAAAAGCCTCTGATCCTTAGTTTTTAACTTTCATATAATGTTTACATTATTAATATAGGCCCATTTATGTGGTAAACCTCCATTTGTCTTAAGTAGAGTGTAGTTTTTCTCTCAGGGATGGAAGTATTGTGCTCATCTAATTCTTCATTTGCTCTGGAGTCATTTTAGTGGCTTGATGACCACTACTTCTTGAACTCTAAAAGAAAAGGGACAAACTCATCTCTGTGAAAAGGAGGAGTACGACCATGTGTAAATGATCAGAGGGAAAAGAAGCAACTTATTTCTGGAAAGATGCTTAGAAAATCTGATTTAGAGTTGATAATAATTATAAGAAAAACACAGTAGATTGGTGGAGTCCAGTAGGTTGTTATAGAAGATTTTGGGATCTGGTGTTATCAGCTTCAAACCTGGGTGTTTCATTTATTCAGAGGACCAGCTACCGCCAGGGTTCCCCACCATTGACATGGGTCCCCAGCTGAAAGTGGTAGAGCGTTCTCGGACCGCCACCATGCTCTGTGCTGCGAGCGGCAACCCTGACCCAGAAATTACCTGGTTCAAGGATTTCCTGCCGGTCAACACGTCCAGTAACAACGGACGGATCAAGCAGCTCCGCTCAGGTAACACCATGCTTTTATCTCTTCCTCCTTCTCCTCCCTCCTCATTCCCTGCTTTTATTTCTCTCCCTTAAGGTTTTTTCCCTCCTAATATGCTGTTTTCTCTCCCACCGAGGCCCAATATTTTCATTTTTTTTACCCTCCACTCCCACCAAGTTTTTTTGTTCCTGCCCTTGTTCACCCCTTTTCTTATTGCTCTTCCTCCCTCCTGCTGCCGTGGTGGTCTCTGGCTGTATTTTTCAGCTGTTTTTTTCTCTGCTGCTGTTGCATTATGAGTTAGCTGTGTATGGGCGCCAACCCCTCTAAGCTCCTCAAGGCCTTTTAAAGTAAACACCTAACTTTTCTCCAGACTCTCCGAGGACTTCCTGAGCAAATCACCATCACGAAAAGCAAGGAAAAAAATAATTTAAAAAAAAAAAAAAAAAAAAAAAAAAAAGCTTACAGTTAAATGTTTCAGATAATCATGAGTGAATCCGACACCTGGATGAAATTCTGCTTCGTCAGTGGACGCTGTCATTCCCGGTGATGGTGGTTTGTGCTTGAGGAATTGCCTCTTAAACAGAGCTCACTGCTGTGACTAAACACTCAAATAACATTTTGTTTTCCTCATTTATTTTTTGGAAAAGTGTGTCTCGTATGGATGTGGCATTGATTTCTTGTTTTAACGCTTTTTGAGGAAATACATTGACAGAATGGTTCATTTCAGTAGCCACAGTAGTGTGTAAAATCCCAACTTTTCATGAAGTCCCTTCCTTCCTCAGCCCCTCCCTTCTGCTTTCAGGGACTTTTTGGACCCAAACCCCTTTTTTCTTGTGATTTTTTTACCCAACTCCCCTGCTTATGTCGTCCATTTTTTTGTATAATTCTAAGCATTATAAGCATTATTATTAGCCTTATCCTACATGGGATCAGTTTGATTACCTTACCATGCAAAAAGAGATTTAAAAAAAATACAGTATAAAGTGTTAAATATTTCATGTGTTATCCTAGTTTTTATATGTCATGATTACAAAACTGTTACTTTTTATGTATAAAGTTCTGTATAGTGAAGATCTGTGGAGTTCCAGTGTTTTTTTTAAGGTGCTTCTACTAAGTCAACACATCTGTGTAACCAGTGGTCCGATTATAATGCCATGTCTGTGCTGTTCTTTTCTCTCTGTATCTTTTTTTAACCACAGAGTCCTTTGGTAAGTGCTTCTGTTCTGAGGCCCACACCTTCACTGTCCACTCTTCTATTTACTGCTCACTAATTTTGCTATTCTTGCTGCTGCTGCTCACTTTTACACACATCGCAGCGTTATTAAAATGCATGGCATGCATTTTACTAACAGTCACACACAGTGATAAAACACCTCAGATGTACACACACACACGCACACACACAAGCCTGTATGCTAATGAAAATATACACAACTGTTTTCACATTGTTCTGGTATAGATAATGCAAACAGGATCTCACTGTGCACACACACACACACGCACACACACACACACACAGGGACATGCACATATCTATATACCCTAGAGGTAGCTGGTCTCACCCTCACCTGTGCACCTGCAGCTTTTCCACACTCACAGAACAATAACACTCCCTTCCTCACACTCACCTATTTACTTTTCCACTCGTTCACTTATTCAATTATTCTCTCCCTCCCTCACTCACCCTGCCATTCACTCACCCACTTAATCTCTCCACCTTGTTGTATAGAGTTACTGGTCAATAAGCCACCCGCCATCAGCTCCAGCTAGTAGTTAGCTTGGCCTCTGGTGAAGCCAGAGTGGGACTTGATCGATGGTTTCCAGGTTTCAGACTACCAGGCGTTGACTGTTCAGTGTAGCGTGGGTAGACAACTAAGCCTGTTTACCAGAGAGCGTAGTAAAGCAAAAGCAGTCTGCTCATGGTTGTAGGGCTTTTATGAAGGTTTGTATAAAACTTAGCAAGATTTAGTTGTTCAGAGGGAAAGAAAATCCACTCTGCAGAGTCCATCTATCATTTCCAGTTTCAGGCTATGACATCATCTGGCATCTTCTTGCTTTTTTTAATAATCATATCTAATAAATCATTCAAAAACTTAGATTCTGGCCATTCAGCTGATGCAAACATTTCACAATACAAATCAAAAAAGCAATGAAAGAATCGATGCCAAAGATGGAGGCAACGCACCTGTAAAGTTTGCTCACAAATAATTTACTGATCAACAAAAACATTTTTTGTTATTCTAACTGACCGAATTCCCTGAGGAAACTAAACACTTTTTGCCCAAAAGATTTCTTTCTTTGGTATTTGTTTCACGGTTTTTCTCTTACTGATGTGGTTTGCTTGTAATAAGCAGAGCTCAGAGAAGAGGCGAGAAGCAAGATGGAAGCAGAATAAGCCTAAAATAGGAAACGCCAAAGTGAAAGAAATCTGCAAAAGTTCAGTAGTTCTGCTTTTACCCTGATCAGATCCATGAACTGTAAAAAACAAAAGAAAAAAAAAACAGAACAAAATGTTATTTGTACAGACATGCACAGAAATGCTTTTCTTTCATTTTAATAATATTTTACTTTTTATGTTCATTTCTTTATTTTATCTATTTTATAAAAATATTCGTTAAACAATATGTTCTCATATTTGTATAATATGAATCGTTATCTGGTCCTGCTTATCACTGAGGCAAACTTAGTGAGTGACAGAGTAATGTACTTACTAATGTCCAATGAAATTGCCAGTTTACAAATATACCATCCACACTCATGCATTAACTAGAAAACTGTATTTAAATAGTTGCCCATTGGTGTTACGATGCATAAAAGGGTTATGGCATCACACTGTTTTCTGATTGGAGTTTATTATTATTATTATTATTTTAATATTATTATTCTATTCTATTCTACAGTCATTTAGCATACATTTCTATCCAAAGCAACTTACATACATAGCCATACCCTGATAGACACATCGGGGGGCAGCTTGAGGCTTTAGTGTCTTGCCCAGGGACACTTCAGCATATAGTCAGATTTTTTTATTATTTCTTTTTTAACTAATAAGCTACAAATAAATTTATATACAAATAGACAAAAGAAATATTTTACATGTCAATAAACATCTGTAACCTAGCCATAGAAAGACTTATTTTGTTCACTTTTAACAGAGACCAGAATAAACCATTTGCTCCATTTGTGTCCGGAAAATTTTAGTTTATTTTATGGAACATAATGGATAGACAGAATTTTGTAATATTGCTGTTTTGTGTGTAAAGGAACTATAGACTGTATAAGAAAGATGGACGAAGCCCCCTGGTGGTTAAAAGTGAAGCCTATGCGGAAGTGCATAAAACTGCAGTTCCCCCTTCATCCACTAGGGGCTGCAAAACAGAGCGAATCCCCATAGACTCCCATGTTAAAAAGACCAACTTCACAGTAAACAAATAAACATGTTTACAGCCTGGTTCAAAAATCCATTTTAGGTTTAATAGGTCAGGTTTACCTTCATGACAACTGTGGGGGGAGTGAATTTTTTTCTAACTCGCCCATTTAAAAGTAATTTAATTTCAAAATTCACCATATTTAGGGGCGTGTCCTTTTGATTGACAGGGACACAATCTCCCGCTTCAAGTCAGAAGAACGTAGAACAACCGCGGTTTTTATCCAGTTAACAACGTGACTTAGCTTTAGCCCGCTTACCTACATTAGCTGGTTAGCTCCTGTTATCTCAGGGTTAGCTCAGTTAGCTCTTAGCTACAGGTAGCTTGGAGTTCGCTCAATCATCCACCATGACGCTTACAGCCCGCCGTAAGCTCCACCTCTTTGCCCACATTTGTATTTTCCGGGCGAGACGACACGCATGCCCCTGCCAAGATGGCGATGGTAGGAACCGCCCACCGAGCTTCAATTCAGTTCTTCAGAAACCTATGGGTGATGTCACAGAGGCTCCGCCCATCTTTTTATATACAGCCTATGAAAGAAACACATAAATCATGTGTAATTTAGACAGTTTCCTGCTAAATGAAGCCAAATGGACCATTTAATTCTTCTAAGTTTCTGGCTTCAGCATGTGATTTTATCTAGATTTCCTCCTCTTCGTTCTTACAACCGTGTGTCTGTAGGAAACATCATTTGGAAGGGTCACAGAGCAAGTTGAATAAATCCCTACAAGCTGAGATGTGTTACATAAACATGAAGCGAAAACAGCATGTTACCCATAGTCACGTCTGGCAGCGGAAGAAGACAGAGAATGTGTAGAATTCCAGCTTTTTCAAAGCATTGCAGAGTGGATTTTTGCTTTTCATTTGAAAAGAGATGGATTAATGATAATACATTTACAAAAATAGCAGGATCAGACCTTTTTCTATTTATTCCATGTGAAGAACAAGAGCAGCTTTAGACTTTGGGCATGTACGTAGAGTCTCACCTGCCAACTTCTCAGAGATTATTTCCTACACCTAGAGCCACATCTGCCCTGCTGCAAGTCAATAAAGCCAAATCAATAACCCATCTCCTTATAACTCCCTCACTGTCTGTCATTCTATCTCAGATCTGTTTTCTCTTCTCAGGCTTATTCTGTCTTTATTTATTCTGTCTTCCTTTCTGTTCTTCTTGCTCTCTCAGGATCTATATTTTGAGTCTTTTCTTTCTAATTTGGTTCTCCTCTCCAAGTTACCTCCCCCTCCCAGTCCCTCCCTCCCTTACCCCCCTTCTCCTTCTGTGGTACTAACATTTTCTTCTTCTTCTCCTTCTCTAATCTCGTGCATTCATTGCCCACTCAGGTGGCACGCCCATACGAGGTAAGACCGCTGGGAGGACCAACATGACACAGTGGCCCGAATCCTTTTCAACCCCTGGTTCCTGCTTGTCTATTAGCCGATCTGAACGAAGTTCCCGGTGGGTCTGTCAGTACGGAGTTCAAGGCGCTGCCGTATTGATAAGACTCATCCTGCTGCTTCAGATCTGCAGTAGGCGCAACAGGAGGAATTGGAGTTGAGCGAGCAATTCATTATGCAATGACCCTCCTCTTTCCATCTTTCATCCTCTCGCCATCCTTATATTTTCCATGTCAGCCTCAACATTCACTCTGTAACACAAGTTTGTTGCCCCCCCCCCCCCCCCCCCCCCCCCCTTCACCATACTGTGATCCCTCTTTCATATCCATCCATTCACAATCATCTAATTTGTCTCCTGATGTAAAGCATGGTGTGTTTATAACTTGGATTTATTTATTTGTTGCTCCATTTGAGGTGTTTTTTTTCCTCTCTTTTATTGTATTGGCCTGATTTTGTTTTTGTTTTTATTTTTATTATTGTTATTCCTGTTTTTCCTGTTTATTTAGGTGTTTTTTCTTTTTTTCTTTTTTTTCGACGGTCTGGTCTTGACCCAAGCTTGACCCGGCCTCTCCCTCTACCTTGTCTATATTTGCCCAATCAAACGTCCCAGTTTTGTTTTCCCTCCCAGCTGTTATTCGCTGCGCCTGAATAGTCCAGATGGCGAAGACTCAGACACACAACATTAGCGCACCGACACTCACACATAAATCCACCAACCTGCACATTGGCATACACACATACACATGAACACATGTTCATGTTTTTTGGTTTTCTTTTTGTTTTTTTTAACCATCACTTTCTCTTTTCTCCTCCATCACCAATAAAAAGCCCCAAACAACCACTTTTTTGATAAAGTTTTTCTGGGCGCTTTTTTTTGCCTTACCACGCCATATTTAAAGAAGCTCTGGTTGACCCTTTTTTTTGACAGTTTTTCTATTTTCAGGGAGCGAGAAAGCATCGGCCCCTTCCCAAGGCTTTCCGTATGTCGTTCTTTTTTTTTTTTTTTTTTTTTTTTAATATTGGCCTTGATGGAGCTCGATTGATGTCTTTACTTCCTTGCTGGGTGTGTTTTTAAACTGACATCACACTCCTGATCCCACTGGTGGATCCATAAAGGTTGGGGATGTCTTATTGCCATGACAAAATCTTTGTCACCATTTATCCTTGATATAACCACATCTCGATTTGCAGCAAAGATTCTTTTCCTTTTTTTTTTTTTGTATTTTTAAGTATTGTATTTGTGACTGGATTCCTCCATATTTTTTCTGCTCGGTTTATGTGTTTCTGCCTTGCATGAAGACAACATTCTCAGATTTTTAAAGGCATTTTGTTTTCTTCTCATTTCTAAATCAGGAAGTCAACCTTTTGTTTCAGGCAGATTCCTACCAGCAGTGGTAGAAACTTGCTCATGGCTCCTTTTACTGCCTTGTTCCCCTCAAAAGTTCTGCGTATATTTGCTTAAAACTCCCCTCAGACTCATTTATCTCTCTAAAGTTTTCACCATCTGTATATTGACGTATTTGTTGACTGTTTTAGTGAATGACTTGACATCCACTCCTGTGTGATGGCTCTTTTTTTCTATCTCTCTGTCTATCTGTGTGACTTTCCCTCCTCTTCCTGTCTTCTACGCGTTCTCTCCCTCGCTTCACACATCCAGGCGCCCTCCAGATAGAGATGAGCGAGGAGTCGGACCAGGGAAAATACGAGTGTGTTGCCACCAACAGTGATGGGACACGCTATTCCACCCCGGCTAACCTCTATGTCAGAGGTAAGAGGACTCCAACACAAACCCTGTGAGGCTGGAAGAAGAGGAGAATCAGTGATTTTTATTATTTTAATAGACATCTGTTCAGATTATCTGTATTATATTAATATGACCCCCTTTAAGCTTCCGGTACTTGATGTTCCTTTAGCTTTACATTCATGAAGCAGGCTACTTTTGGACTCACTCTTCTCTCCGGCGATTTGTCTTTCCATCCCGACTTCTCGGCCTTTAGACCTTTTCAAATCATTGTCTGGTAAAATATTTTGTTTCTCTTTAAATCCGGCAGGTGTATCACCTCCTAAGGCATTGTCTCCTACCCTGTTACATTCACACATTCACATGCAGTGCCACAAATTGTTTGAATCAGAGACTATATTTTAAAAAAAAAAAAAAAAAAAAAAAAAAAGGTCTTTTTTTTATTTGCTCTGTCGTCTTCCCACCTCCCCGAAACAAAAGCTGGCATCATGCACATGAGCAACTAGCAGCTTTGTTGTACAATATGTGTGAGTATAATACAGAGCAGACAAGGCAGAGTCAGCGATGTGCATGCAAGGCCGGTAAAATCCAGCAGAGCTGCTCAGTGAGTGTTTGACAGGCAGTCTGTGGAGACAGCTGGCATCGAAGGCTGCTGAAACTAGACGACTCTCCTGCAGCATCAGCTCTCTACTGTATGGCTTTCTTTCTCTTTCTCCTTTGTCTAACTTGTTTTCTCTCCCCGTCTTTCTGAAATCTCCCACTCTCTCTCCTTTTCCTTCTTCTTCCTCCTCCCACTGTGCTTTGCCCTGCCTCCTGCTGCAGAGTTGCGAGAAGGTTGGTACAATAACAACTGTGTGGCTCCTTTTTAGAGTCTTTTTTCTTTTCTTTTCTTTTATTCATCATCCATTTGCATCTGTGTCCGGGCTGTTTTACATCAGGTTTTGGAAGTTTAAACCTCCTTTAATGATTTAGTTCTTTGAAACACTCTGTATGCAGTTCTTCCTTGTGTGCGCATGTCTGCTTGATGTGACTCTTTTTTTTTTTTTTTTTTAAACATCTTTTGTGCTTCGGTTCATGAAATATTTAATGGTGCACACTTTAAAATGGCATTAATAAAACATTTGGATATTACATGCACCGGAGTGATGATGTACCAGACTTTGTGTTTGCTTGCGGTCTCATATGAAAGCTGTAAAACTTCATCTCACAGGTCATCCTGCAGAAAATAAGAAACTGTTTACCACCGTCTTGCGCAATATTGAATTCCTAATCAACCCTCTCCTCTTGGTCCAGTTCGTCGTGTGTCCCCCCGCTTCTCCATCCCCCCGTCCGACAGCGAAATCATGCCAGGGGGAAACGTCAACATCACCTGCGTGGCGGTCGGCTCGCCCATGCCGTACGTGAAGTGGATGCTGGGAGCAGAGGACCTGACGCCGGAGGACGACATGCCCATCGGTCGCAATGTGCTGGAACTGACCGACGTGCGGCAATCTAACAATTACACCTGTGTTGCCATGTCAACGCTGGGTGTGATCGAGGCGGTGGCGCAGATCATTGTAAAAGGTGGGTTCTCTTCTGTACAGAAAAAGAAGAATAAAGACTTTTAGCGTAGTTGAAGCAAGACTTTATGAGTTATGCATAACTGAGGTGGGTTTATAGGAAGGCAGCACAACATCTGTGTATAAATAATGCTTGGTTCTCTATGAAAATGATCATTTTGATCAAAAGGAAAGAGACATTTTACTATTTCATGGAAAATATTAGTTTATTTTTCATTTGATTGGAGCAACACATCAGAACATGTTAATTATTGTGTATCACTTTCTCTTCTTTTAAAAATTGTCTGTACACATCTGGAAAGCGATGAAACCAGGCACTGAAGTTTTAGGAGAGGATTGTTGTTCTATTCTGGTAGGATGCAGGATTGTAGCCGCTCAACAGTCCTGGAGCTTAGTTGCCCGATTCATTATATGTTTATCTACCAAGGTTTTCTGTTAGCTGAAAGGTCTGACCTGCAGCACCAGTTCTCTTCTCCTGTGAAGACATGCTGTTGTGATGATTCAGTGTATGGTTCAGCTTTGTCTTGCTGAAATCTGCAAGACCTGTCCTAAAAATGATTATTTTCTGGATTGGAGGAGATGTTGCACTAAAACTTCATGTACTTTTCAGCATTGATAGAGCTTGAAGGATGTGGAAGCTGCCCACACCATAGGCATTAATGCGAGTTCATGCCATCAGACTTCTCATCTGATGACAAGCTGGATGCTCTGCCTTCTCTTTACTCCGCAGGACACAGCCTTCATAGTTTCTACAAGGCATTTCAAATTTTGGTCATTCTGTCCACAGAACAGTTTTCCACTTTACTTCAGACCATTTTAAATGAGTTGCGGCCGAAAGAAAGAGGCAGCATTCCTGGATCACATTTGGCTGCATTTATGGGTTACAGGGTTCACAAACAGTGATTTCTGGAAGTCTTCCTGATCCCATTCAGTGATTTCCAGAAGAGAATCATTTATGCTTTTCATGTTTTGCTGCATTAGAGTCCTGGGCAACCTTTTCACTTTTTCCCCTCTACACAGAGATTCTTATGTGAAAGCATTATATACTGTAAATGATGGGATCTTCAAAATTTATTGTGTAGGAACATATTTCTGAAATACCGCCAAGAATTATAAACACAGTTTGTGACAGACTGGTAATCATCCACCTATTTTTACAGCTGGGAGACTCTGCCTCTTTGAAATGCTCCTTAATACTCAGTCGTGTTTCTGACATGTTGCCAGGTAGTTGTCAAATGCTCCTCCACTTCTTTTTTTAATTTGTGCTAATTGCTTTTCAAGCCCTTGTTTCCCCCGTTCAAGTCTTATAAAATGTGATATATCTTCCATGACATGGTGAAGTGTCTCAACTTCATCATCTTAAATGTTGTTTATGTATTATTTAGATTAAAAAATGGGTTTATGAGTTTCCCAAATCATTAAATTCCTATTTTATTCACATTTTATTTACTGTAATTTTAGATATTTAAAAATTCAAAAGCAAATTCCAGTAAATTAAAAATGTAACCTGAAATCTTAATATGAAAGAAAAAAAATCCTGTTTATAGTCTGGAAATGGTTGCTTGTTCTTCATGTCTGCTATCTTCTGATAACAGAATAATTTATTTCTCACTACCATTTCACTGCAATCCAAACAAAATCCTTCATTTTTAGCTTATCAGAATTTAACATTTTTCATTTGAATTAAACTTGTGGAAAGTTAAATGTATATTTTAAGCAGTTTTGTTTTATGTTTTTTAAGCTGCAAAAGTAATTTTTCTCATCTTTATCTGTGTGCACATTCATTTTGTGGATGTTCGGATGTTGAGCCAGTCTCATCATTTGACTCTTTTCAGCTTTTTCATGTTTGTTTTCTTTTTTTCTCAACTTCGACCTGGATGATGGATGAAATTTATTCTCATTTTTCTCCTCCCCATCAGCTCTGCCAAAGGCTCCCGGCACGCCTGTAGTTACAGAAAGAACTGCAACAAGCATAACTCTCACCTGGGATTCAGGAAACCCTGAACCTGTCTCCTATTACGTCATACAGGTGTGTGTGTCTAAAAAGATGTTTAACCACATACATGTTTTACACACTTCTTACTAAACACACTTTTCTAAAAATAGCTAAAACACTAGATTTTATGTTAGCATAAATTGGTATTAACAGACTCAGTCGCTAAGTAGGACCATAAAGGAAGTGAGCCTCCTGTCTCTCCTCATGGTGATAATATTTCTCAGTGTGCTTAAATGAAATCTGGTGTTTTGTGACTTCTGTCAGCCCAGAAGGAGCCATAACATAAAATTTAGTGACGAAACATGAAGAGCTTAAACACTCCCGACTATGCTTCAGTTACAAATGGCCAGATACCAACATTCACTGGTATTTTTTTGCATGAGTTCCGGATAGCACAGTGTGTTTATGCATGTAAGAAGTATCCATATTCCTCAGTTCAACGTTTACTGCTGCTTCAATTCAGCGCTTCCTTTTCCTTCCTTCATCCTTCCTCCAGCATCGTGCCAAAGGATCAGAGGACCCCTATAAAGAGATCGACGGCATAGCCACGACGCGCTACAGCGTGGGTGGCCTCAGCCCGTACTCCCATTATGACTTTCGTGTGGCAGCTGTCAACACAATCGGCCAGGGCCCCTCCAGCGAGGTGGTGGAGGCTCGCACGGCCGAGCAGGCCCCCTCTTCACCTCCTCGTCAGGTCGGGATAAAACCTCAACTTGACAAAGCTGTCAGTTTTCGCAGCGATAAAAATCTGTCTTGGGTTCATCGACTTTAGATTGGCCACGTTAAATCTTAAGATTCTTGTTTTTTTAGAGCGCTGAAGTTTCTGACGTTCATCTTTTAATTCCCGCAGGTCATTGGTCGGATGCTGAGCGCCACAACAGCGATGATACACTGGGATGAGCCAGAGGAGCCTAATGGTCAGGTGGTTGGTTACAGAGTTTACTACACCTCTGACAACACACTCCCAGTCAACCAGGTGTGTATTTTTATAAACGTGGCATCCTTTCGTTTTATGGTCGCGTGTCACTTACACTGATTCATCGTTTAGTGGGAGAAGCAGATGGTGCGCAGCTCCAACTTCATCACCATCCAGGATTTGACTCCTAACAAGACCTATTACATCAGAGTGCTGGCGTTCACCTCTGTTGGAGATGGACCCCTGTCCCAGGACCTGCGAATTATAGCCAAGACTGGAGGTATCATTTAAAGCTGTTGCGTAATGCCAATGTGTGAAAATGGTCGTACTTATCATCAAAATCCTTCTTCATTTCTGTAGTTCCATCCCAGCCTTTAGACTTTAAGGCAGAAGCCAAGTCTGAAACCAGCATCCTCTTGTCTTGGATGGCTCCCTCAACCCAGGGTGGTCCAGACAGCCAGATCACAGGCTACGAGCTGGTTTTCCGAAGGGTGGAGGACACAGAAGAGGTAAGGATGGAGGAAGGAATTTACATGGGTAGTTGGACATCTGGCAAAGTAAAAGGTAGATACTTGATACTAGATGGTAGGTAGATACTAGATGTGCAGAGAGAAGATGACCTGGTCTGAATGTTACCTCCTGTCTTTGCATCTCTGCAGAGGAAAGTGAGCTTTGAACCCACAACCTCCTACTTACTCAAGAACCTGAAGCCCTTTTCAACTTACAACTTCCAGCTCGCAGCCAAGAGTAAAAATGGAATCGGGGCGTATACCAATGAAGTGTCCATTGACACCCCACAGACACGTAGGTGTACCCGCTCACACTGCAGTGAGAAGAGGGTTTGTGTGTGTTTGTGAGTGTGTGAGTGTCTGAGAGAAACAGGTTTCACTTTTGACAATGCATGTCTCAAAAACCAAACAAATACTAAACCTGAAATACATTTTATGACCAAATCTGAACATCAGGATGGATATTTATTAGAGGCTTCTTGTTGCATTGTCAAAAAAGGGCCGTCAGGAATGCAGCCTAGCTGACCTCAACATTGATAGTTGAACAAATATACGATTCAGTTATTAAAAATATCTAGAAAGAAAAGATGCCAAAGAGTTGCAACATTAAAACCACCTGAGTACCGAAGGTTCCCTCATGTTACCAGATCAATTCTCAGACATGAAAATGCAACGGTTGCCATGTAAACACCCATTTCTGATTACTTTAACCCAAATAAGGCCATATTTGGAGTAAGCACCAGATGAATTCTGCTGTTTGGTGTTTACCAGACTTAGCTTTGTTGACACACTGCTGCTTTACAGTTTATGACCAACTTTGTTCAACTTGGACTTCTTTTTATAGATTTTGTTGCTTATTTCCATCAAATGATCTGGCAACAGGGACTCCAGCAGTGAACTTCATGCAGGTTGCAGCAAAAGAAGACACATTTTTGGGGTGAAGGAGAAACTCGGTTAGACTGATCTTGTGTGTTTTGAGCGACACAGACATCATTTAAACTTTGGGTTTGTGCAAACATTGCCTCTGTGCAGATCAGGGGTACCCAGCTCCGGTCCACGGGGGCCACAATCCTCCACGTTTTCCGTGCATCCCTTCTCCAACAGCTGTTCAGTCTATTTAACCCTATCATGCATAGTGGCAATACAGTGGACACCTATTTACAAGCTTTTTTCTTGCATATTTATGAATGAGGGTGGTATTTTTGTAAACAAACCATTTCAATGGATGTTAGTGAGTTATCCAATACGTTTCCACTAACTGGAGAATAAATAGATATATGATATAATTGTGATAAGTAGGAAAAGAAAATGATACAGGAATATTTTATAAAAGATTTACATAATATAATTATATATTTTTTATAAATATTATATAGAATACATTAAAACAAATCATAAAACATGACAAAGTCTAAATATCCCTAATAAACACAAAAAGTATAATTGCATATGTCTGCAGAGGTAAAATACTATATTAAAAAAAATGTTGCATAGTTTTTAGTTAATTTGTGCATGAAAGGGTTAATGGAAACCAGGTATATTGGAACAGGGAGGCATAAAAAACCTGTTCTATCCATGTTCTATCCTTATAAAGGTCTGGAACCAGTGTTTTTTAGCAGAACTGGTGGTTTTAATGTGGCTGGTTGGTGTGCAGTGCCAAGAATCTCAACAGCAATTGACAACAACAGTTTATTTGTTGGCTACCAATCTGAGGTCTTTAAGAGATTCGGTCAAAACAAGGTAAGAAGTCGGTGGTTTGTGTGTAGACGTGAGAACTCCAACATGGACCACAGAGGCATCAGTAGGCTATGAGGACAAGTAAGTTATGGGCAGGTATCTTTGTGTGTTTAAGTTCTAGCCAGTGTTTCTGTCCTGCATTTCTTTGAAGCCATTCACTCGTTTTCATTAATCAAACATTGATACCAAACAGATGCGACACCCATCATTCGATATCTTTGTTTGGCCATCTTGGTTTTTCTAGTCACAGAGTCATTATTCGTACACAAGATCTTCTGTTCTCCAGTGTTTTGTTTTCATTTTATGTTTCTTTGTCTTTTGTTCTCTGTTTGTCATCTGCTCAACTTCGTCCCCATTCTTTCATGGCACACCTTCATTTCCTCACCTCTCCACCCATTATTAACAACTTGCACACACAACCAAATAACATTTACCCAAACAACCCCCACTTGTGCCTCCTTAAAACTGGACAATCAGTTCCTTCAGCACCTCCCCAGGACATCACATGCACCAGTCCCAGTTCTACCAGCATCCTGGTAAGTTGGGCTCCACCTCCCCTGGAGTTTCAGAATGGGATCATAACAGGATACTCCATCCAGTACTCCACAACAGAGGGCAACAAAACATCTAAAAGAGTTGATGGAATTTCTCCGGGAAGTTCTCCATACCTTCTGGAAAACCTAGAGAAATGGACTGAGTATGGGATAACAGTGCAGGCGCGCACGGAAGCTGGGGACGGACCGGAAAGTTTACAGCTGCTTATCCGCACCGAGGAAGATGGTATGTTCCCAAAAACAACTAAAGCTTCTGTTAGGATGGTCCACTAACGATGGCAGCCTCTAACTCACTAACATAGCATTAACGTGCTCTAAGGAACGTGAGCTAACAGCCGGCTTGCCTTACTGGCTTGTAAAGTCATTTTGTCCTCATTTAAGCTTCACTAGAAACGGATGATGCACTGTCAGACTCTCCAGATTCTTAAACCCCTTCCTGTTTTCCTTCTCAACCACCCGAATCCTCCACTGCCTGGAAATTTTCTCCTACTTTTCCCTCATGACTGCTTTCACTTGTCAACAGCAGCCCCTTTTTTCCTCAAGCAGCCATTTTCTAACCAACATTATTTCCCTTTGCTTCGAAAATCATTGCCTTTTTTTAAGGAAATAATCATTTTAAATTTTCCTAATGATTATTAGCCACTAGTAATGCCAAAAGCTTTTATCTCCCTCTTTAGTCGCCCCCTAGCTGTCCTCACTTACCCACTGTCTTTCAACAAACTCCAGTTTCTTTACAAATAATTGGATATTCGTTGCCTGAATTTATATGGGATATTTTAAGCTACCTGTGTTGTTTTTTGTGGTATTTTTCATACTTATGCTTGACATTCCTTATTGCCAGTGTGTTCACCGAAACATTTTTCAGACTCCAGCGCTCTTTCGACTGCTTGTGCAGAAGTCAGTCAGATAACAAGAGGCGGCTGGAGGTTTTGCTCCATTCTGTGTTTTTTCTTCTTTTTGGGAGAAATGTACTTGTTGGCAGCACAAGAGAGGCTCTTTCTTGATAACAGTGTTTTCTCTTTGTCTGCTTGCCACTGTTTATCTGCTCCTGGCAACAAATGCTCTGCTATCTGCCATTCTTATCTCTCCCTACATTTGCCTTTCTGTACCACACTGCTTTTTTCCTCCATTTTTTTTTTTTTTTTACCTCAAACACTTTCACTTTTAAGCATTTTGACTTTTTCCTAGACATCACAGCAGTCTAAGACTTTTTGGATTGTTGCATTTTTTTCAGCTTTGGGGTTTTTTGTTTTTTTTCTTTTTAATCTGCCCGCTTGTTTTTGATAAGACAAAAGTTCATTAAAGGGAAAGGCTTTACTTCAGAGTTTAAAGTGCCCATCATCTATGACCCTTGACTTCTATCCCAAATGCATTTTTAGTTCCAAGTGGTCCTCCTCGAGGGGTTGAGGCGGAAACTGTGAACGCCTCGACAGTTAGGGTGAAATGGCGGGCACCGGCAATCCAACTGCAGCACGGTCAGGTCCGAGGCTACCAAATCCATTATGTGAGGATGAACTACGGAGAACCTCAGGGTCAGCCCTTCATCAAAGATATCCTCATTGATGACTCACAGGTAACAATAACACTGTAACTTTTAACTTTGTCTAAAACTAATGAAAGTCTACTAAAACCTTTAAAAAGTCTTCTTAAGCACATTTTTCTAAGATGATGTATTGTAGATTGAAAGGCTATGAAGAATGGAGTTCCACATGCACACAGGCTTACTTTCTTTCAAAGTATTTCTGCCTTATTTTTACATTGCTTATGTGCAAACAGTTTAATAAAAAATGCAATGTTTAATTATCAAGTAGGTGATGACACTGAACAGAACTCATCCCTGAAGTTGTTTAGATAACCCATATCTGTCTGTCAAATGTGAAATATATAACATTTCCAAAAGGAAAACAATGTTTTTGTTAATACAGTTAATGCAGTTACTTAAATGAGTATACTTGTACAACAAATTAAAAATCCCTTTTTAATTGGTTTAAAAGTGCTTATGTATACTTAGTAACCTAACTGTAAATACTTTCTTTCTACATATTCAATCATTAAAAGCTATTTTTTAACGAATGGTGACACTGTAATTGAAAAGAAAACTTCTTCAATTTTAACTTCAGTAGCTCACTGAGAGGCTCGGCCTCTTTGAAATGCTCCCTTTATACCCGGTCATGTTGCTAATATTCTAACAAGCAGGTTAGAATTGGTGGAGGAAAGTGTCAGGTGTGTTGTGTGACAAAAGAGTTTCATCACACTGTGATGAGGCCAGCAATGTTTTATGGTTTAGAGAAAGTAGCAATGAAGAAAAGACACGAGGCAGAGCTTGACTAGGGACTAAAACGTAGAGGTTTTCTCTTGGTGTGATGGGAACGGATAGGAACAGGAATGAAAGCATCAAAGAAACTGCACATGTTAGATGTTTTGGAGATAAAGCCAGAGAAACCAGACTGAGATGGTTTGGACATGTACTGACAAAGGATAGTGAATATATCAGCAGAAGGATGCTGAGGTTATTTATTCATTGGATGGATGGATGGATGGATGGATGGATGGATGGATGGATGGATGGATAGATAGATAGATAGATAGATAGATAGATAGATAGATGGATGGATGGATGGATGGATGGATGGATGGATGGATGGATGGATGGATGGATGGATGGATGGATGGATAGATAGATAGATAGATAGATAGATAGATAGATGGATGGATGGATGGATGGATGGATGGATGGATGGATGGATGGATGGATGGATGGATGGATGGATGGATGGATGGATGGATAGATAGATAGATAGATAGATAGATAGATAGATAGATAGATAGATAGATAGATAGATAGATGGATGCATAGATAGATAGATAGATAGATAGATAGATAGATAGATAGATAGATAGATGGATGGATGGATGGATGGATGGATGGATGGATGGATGGATGGATGGATGGATGGATAGATAGATAGATAGATAGATAGATAGATAGATAGATAGATGGATGGATGGATGGATGGATGGATGGATGGATGGATGGATGGATGGATGGATGGATGGATAGATAGATAGATAGATAGATAGATAGATAGATAGATAGATAGATAGATAGATAGATAGATAGATAGATAGATAGATAGATAGAAGACATGGTGAAACAAAGTAAAATCTTTCATATTATCTGAATGCAAAGTATTCCTGAAGGAAAACAAATCACTCTCATCTACTTTCAGAAACAATTTTAAAAATTAAATTTAATACTAAATGAATAGCTGTTGTTATTTATATTATTTGTTTGTTAGTATCTTACAGAACTCTCCATTACTCATCCACACCTGTCCATTACGGCTCATCACTCCAACAACTAAATGTCTAAATGATCTGATCCCACAAATCAAATTGTGTGGTTTTTCTCTTTTTTTGTCTTCCATCTGTACCACTTCATCCTTCAGTGGGAACATGGTGACTCAACAGAATATGTGAGTAAACCTTTTCTTTCTTTGCTTCCTTCTTTCTTTCTTTCTCTTTTGCTACAAGCCTATTCAATGATAATACCAAACCATTTTTTTAAAAAAGTACATGAGTCATACTTATGAGATTGCAGTTTTAAAATCTGGACCAGACCAAACGCTTTCCACTCAGCTCAAGGTCTCATTTTTCCTGAAAAAACACACATATTACCGAGAGTATGAGTCACTTGTGAGCATCACAATTTATGTGATTTACCTGGAGACCAAGAAAAAAAGGAAATATCGTGTTCCTTGTCCTCATGGAGACAAATCTTCCTGAGTTTTTGTGGTAAAAATTATATTTCAAGTTGAGAGAGATGATTTCAGCCTTTTGGAACTTACTGAAGTTGAGTAGAACTTGAGTAGAGTGTTGAGGAAATGGTAGAGAAGCACGCATTTCCCATAAGCAGCAGTAATTTAAGCCAGAAATGTTGTCAGAACTTCAAAACCACAAATTAAGTGCTTGGTCATCGCTGCCGCATATCCTGTCCACTTTACATCCCTTTCACTTTAACTAAATTGCCATTTAGGGTTATATTTTTGTTGTTGGTGGTGTTTTGTTTTGTTTTGTTTTTTGTCTAGCTGACAGTACCTTTTGTTGCTCTGCAGGAGATGGTGCTGGGAGACCTGAAAGCAGACACTGCCTACTCGGTGTCAGTGGCAGCTTACACAGCTAAGGGTGATGGCGCTCGCAGCAAGCCTCTAACTGTGTGCACCGCCCCGCCTCGTAAGTATGCAGACACAAGGTTTAAAAAGCACGTGCAACACACAGACAGTAACTGGTAATGACATTTAGCGTAATTAATAATCATTGGAGGCCATTAAATAATTAAGTTAGTCATCAGTCACTGTCAGAATTAGCTGTACCCCTAAGAGGCACGTCGTTTGGTGCCACATTAATCATATTTTACAAAAAACCTTCTTTGTTGTCCACTTCTAATAATCTATTCATCATCCTCCTGCTTTTTCTTGCTTACAGTACCTGAGAAACCCAAACTGATGGTCACTGCTACTGATTCAGGCACTGCCCAGCTGCAGTGGTATCCCCCTCCAAACCCACCCACCCAGCTCCTAGGGTACCGCCTCACCTTCGGCCGCGTTGACGTCCTTCCCTTTACGGTGGTGGAGTTCCCCACAAAGGAAAGCCGCTACACTGTTCAGGACATCCATAAGGGAGCCAACTATGTGTTCAGACTCTCTGCCCGGAACAAAATGGGCTACGGAGAAGAGGCTGTAAAGGAGGTGACTACGCCAGAAGATGCCCCTAGTGGATACCCAGAAACTGTCATTGCAGAGGAGGCTTCTGCCAACTCGCTCCATCTGGTGTGGAAATCAGTCCCGCTGATTGAGCAAAATGGGAAAATTATGAAGTACTCGGTGCTATACAAGGATATAAACAGTCGAGGAAATGCCTCAGAGGTGGTGGTGCCCGCTCCAGGGTCGAGTGTTTTGTTGGAGGGTCTGAGTGCCGATACTGTGTATGATGTCAGGGTGTGTGCGTTCACGGCTGTCGGTGGGGGGCCGTACAGCCCTGGTGTCCAGTTTAGGACGCAGCGGCTAGACCAAGGTAGGATCACACTCACAATCCTAACAATCTGTCTTCATTGCTCTGGATGCAAGACACTTTCCTTAAGAGCACATTTAAAGACTGTGCAAACATCCCCCCCCCCCCCCCCCCCCCCACACACACACACACACACACACACACACAGCATCTGTTGACTGCATCCTAAGTGTCCTTTTTCATTGTCTTGTCACTGTAGCCTTAAACCCAACATCCTTTTCTAAAATCAAGGTAAGAGTCTAGGGTCTTGGGTAAATATCCCAGTCCAGTCACACAGTCTGTTGATGGGAACAAAATAGTAGCTTAAGCCCGATTGTAGAGCTTGAAATGCAGGTAAGGCTTTCCATCATCCAGCGAGAGGGAAAAAAACAGCCTGTGGAAAAATATTCACCTTCTGTTTTATCTTTGCTTTATCCTTTCTCCCCATGCTGTAGTTTTTGCCACCAACTTCAGAGTGAAGGCCGCCATGAAGAACTCTGTTCTGCTCTCCTGGGAGACCCGGGACAAGAACCCAACTCAGCCATTCACTGTAAGTGGAGCGCTGTTGCACTTCATTTCAACAAGCTTAGATGGTCTGTCTCCTACATAAAAGTCTGGGATAATGAACCGGTGGTTGGGGGCTGAGTCTAGCAGCTTAGACTCACACCTGAATGTGTAATAAATGTCTTTATGTTGCTTAAACTGTTGTAGTTTCACAATAAAAGGCAAGTTGTTTGACACTAAATGTCAACTGAAGGCAAAATTAGGTTGAAAATGAAAGCAAATGATAGCCGTGAATACATTTCCCAAAATGCTGACAGCTCACTCATATTGTCATATTGTCCCAATATACAACAACATGACAGGAATTTATTTATTGACTGGATAAAGATCAAAAACTATGACCTGTAAGAAAAGCGCAGAGACACCGTATAGTGTAAACGTAGGAGGAATTCCATTCCTAAGCACATTGTCCAGATGTTTATCTACCTTTTAAAGATTAGATTTATTCATTCATTCATTCATTTTCTGAACCGCTTAGTCCGTTTAAGGGTCGCTGGAGTGCATCCCAGTAATCATTGGGTGAGAGGCAGGGTACACCCTGAACAGGTCGCCAGTCCATCATAGGGCCAACACAGAGAGACAAACAACCATTCAGGCTTACACTCTCTCCTAAAGACAACTTAGAGTAACCAATCAAGCTATCAAGATTAGATTTAGTGTGATTTATACACACACACCATCAGTCAAACACCCCAGTCTTTTCTTTTTTTGTAAATTTGAAATTCAAGCAGCTCAACGTCTCATTGGACCCTGAAAAAACATCATACAATAAATAAACCAGGTTAAGAAAGAAATAATGAAATCTTTTTAATAAATGTATACATGAAGCATTTTAAGCTTACCAGACTTGTGGCATTTTCTCCACTATGTAATAGAACCAAAACTGGTCTTGTGAGTCACTTTCTCACGAGCCGTTGACGCTCAGAAAACTTTTCTTCTGGTTGTGTTGTGAGTTTGAGTCTACCAGACCTCTTTCTGTCAGTTTCCCCAGTTTCTGGGTGCCTTTGTATGGTGAGGAGACTATATTTACTGATACACTGACTTTCTTTTCAGTTTTTCTAGGGGAAAGTCCTAATTTTAAAGCCTGATGATGGTTTGTCTCTCTTCCATTGTTGATTCCCTTTTTCTACATTACTATTCAAACAATTCTCCCAAGGGGAATGGAACCACACGGGGCTCCAACAGTAGTCTCATTCGGACAGAGACGTTCTAAGAACTGCGTTCTGAGAACTAATAGCGCTCTAAGAACTGTCCTTCGCCAGAGAACCGTGTCACTTTGCATTCGGACATGAGTCGGAGGCCCGATCGCTACCGATCTGACGCAACCATCTGCGACAGTGACGTGTTATTTTAGCGCCACTCAGCAACAAAACAAACCGCGAAGAGGAAAACACCACAAAGGAGCAAAAATGGAGAGCGACAAGGCCATCGTGTTCTTTGTGTGCTTTCGAACCCCCTCTGGATTTCCTCGGCTGAAAAAACGGCCAGCAGGGCTCTGACTTCGTCGTCCGTCCACTTATCAGCTGCGTTCTCCATGCTTCCGTAAACAGTGGTTTTTAAAAATGGCGGGGTCTGACGATGCGGAAATTAAGTAGCGGCGCTCAGCGCGAGGGCGTAGCTATCACCTACGTCAGCCTGCTTCGTCAGATGCGTTCCTACAGAACTAAGGAAAGACCCGGAAGTTGAGTAGGCGCTGAAATGGTTATAGGAACTCAGGGGCATGGTCCCTAAGTTCCGATCTGTCCGAATGCGCCAAAGAACTGAAAAGGTTACAGGAACGTCAAATGGTTCCTACAGTGGGAAAGAGGCTAGTGCTTTTATTCAGGGCGTGACAGCCCAGACTGGGAGAAGCTATCCAGAAACGTTGAGACACTTTTAGTGATTGTTAGTACCAACTTTAAAGGCTTTACTATTAACCTCTATTGCTGCAAAACAAACCTATTGTTTTGTTCCCTAAAAAAAGGCATTTTTCTATCATTTACCTCTTTTTTTATCCTCTGGCATTTCCCCACTTGCATTTGCACCATTTCAAGCTGTTTGTTCGACTTGAACTTCTCAAATTTCAATTGAGAAAATTTTTTTTAACTGGTTGAAACTGGAATTGTTTGCATACATTTAAATATATGTAAATACTTTGAAACATGGTTTGTTATTGTTGTGTAACTTTGAATGTGCCGTTTTGTTCTCAGATCCTGTATGGAAAGGGCCGGTCTGTGGAAGTAGATGGCAAGCAGACTCAGAAGCTCATCACTGGCTTGGATCCAGACACACAGTACTCTTTTCTGCTCACCAACCGAGCCAACAGCGCCGGCGGCCTGCAGCACCGTGTCACTGCCACAACAGCTCCAGACATCCTGAAAACCAAACCTGTTGTTGTGGGAAAGACCAATGCCGACGGCATGGTGACTGTGCAGCTGCCAACTGTACAAACCACAGCCAAAGTCAGGTACTGATGAGTCCGGGCATTTCAAGCAAAGTCACTCAATACTGATGCAAAGGACAATATTAAACCAACAGCTTCAGATCTTTAGGAAAAAGATCTTTTTTTTTTCATACTTTATTGATCCCAGCTGAGAAATTACATGTCTGCTTTTAACTCATCCTAGTTACACTGGGAGCAGTGGGCTGACTGGCAAGATACCAGCAATCAGGGAGCAGTTTGGGTTTAAGGGCCTTACTCTGGGGCCCACAGTGTCATTGTCTCTTAAACATTAGATGAGAAGACAAATACCACTCGTGTCTTTACATGGAAGCTATTGTTGTAAATCAGTTAGCTTGGTTTAGCTTAGCTTAGCTTAGCTTAGTTTAGCTTGGCTTGGCTTGCCACAGGAAACACTTGGCAATGGGTTTTCAGTCATCTTCCTGACCAAAGCTCTTATTGTTCATAAGTTCCACCTGAAGACCAACTTTCGGAGGAGCATAATGATCTTAAACTAAACTATTCTAAGAAACTTAAGAGTTTTTTTAGACATCGTGTTTGCTTTTGTCTTAACTTGCTATTTGAATTCTGAAAGTAAATATTACATCCACTTCACTAACCCACCTAATCAAAAAAGTTGACTTAGGTAGACTAACATAATGTAAACACAGTTGCTATTTGACAAGTTGCTCTAGGCCAGGATGCCAAGTCCAGTGACAAGATCTATTATCCTGTAGCTTTCAGATGCAACCCTTCTCCAACACACCTGAATAAAATGAATGGCTTCTGCAGACGTGAGATGTGGATGAGAGAATTCAGTCATTTATTCAGGTGTGGTGGAGAAGGGATGTATCTAAAAGTTGCAGCATAGCAGATCTCCAGGACTGGACTTGGACATTAGGCAATAGCTCTTATCCCCATAAAAGAGTTGTTTATAAAATGGTTTCCTTTGATTTGTGATCATTTTGTAAAGTGTTAGAGTCCAGTGCAATGGGCCTTATGGAAAATGGAAATACTACTTTTTTTTTTCCAAGAAAGTCTTAAACAACTGTGAAAATGTAAATCAGTGGAGATTTTTCACGTTTATAAGAGTGTATATTTCCTGATATAACATCCAGATGCCATAATGCTTATAGACTCATGTTCACTACAAACAAGTAGCATAAATATTCTCATCTACAAATTTTTTTGTGTGAAATATCAAATACCTAATAATAATTTGTAGTGGAGCTCAGAAAGCCTGATCCCTGTGTGTGCTGTGTTTTAGGGGTTACTATGTGGTGGTGGCACCGCTGAAGAGGCAGAGAGGAGGCAAGTTCCTGAATCCCTGGGAAGATCCAGATCAAATGAATCTGGATGAGGTGAGAACTAAATAATGACACCAACCAGCAGTTTTGGTCATTTAGGTATAGAAGCGAATGAACATGTTAACAGAGAAGATGGATTTTAGGAAAAGTCTGATGTCGACTTGATATCACTTTCCTGTTTATTCAAGTAATACTTGCACACACAGTTTACTGTCTAATTCTAGTTTCAGACTTTTTCTAAAGACCTCATCACCTCATTTTCTTGTTTTGAAAGCACATTCAAGTGTGGAAGATTAATTCAATGCTCTTCTTACGGCACTCGCTGTATCAGTGCAGAACAGCAGCAGCTATTCAGCTGATGAAGACATTTGTGCTGTGGAGATAATGCCCTATTCAGCCTAGTATTCGCTCACTGATTAGGGTTTTATGTTGGTTAAATTGCTGAAACTTCCCCCGTTTTCAAGGTGTAATGTTACAGTTATACATACTATAATTAGAGAAACTCAGTTTCCAGATTGCACCGATGGTGAGCTCTGAATGTGGTGCGTTTAAATGAAAATCAGCCAACTGAGGCCTGATTTTTCTCCAAAACCTTCTTTCCACTTTTTCCATCTGACCATCCTCTGCCGCCCAATCTTCCAGCTCCTTAAAGAGATCAACAGAACCAGTGTCAGTCGCGCCCTCCGCATCCGCAGACAGGCTGGCCAATCAGATCCAAGGGCTTACGTCACAGCTCAATTTAAGACCCTCCCCCTGGAGTTCACGTTGGGTGACGGCCGAAACTATGGTGATTTCCGCAACCGTCCTCTGCAAAATGGGCAGGAATATGTCTTCTTTGTCCTCGCACTACTGGACCTCTCAGAAAATGTAACTATAACACCCCCCCATCCCTCAGCCAACTTATCTACCACAGTGTACTGAACATGCACTTCCTTGCAGACAATGTTCGCAACTAGCCCTTATTCTGACCCGGTGACCTCGTCGGATGTGGATCCTCAGCCGATCGTTGATGAGGAGGAGGGGCTGTTGTGGGTGGTGGGGCCTGTGCTGGCTGTGATCTTCATTGTTTGCATCGTCATTGCAATTCTTCTGTTCAAGAGGTAAGAGTAAGACGATGGAGGTAGGAGTAAACTGAAAGTAATAGCGGTCTAATCCAGCATCTGGTTAGACAGAGTTAATAACAAAATATTAATTTTGCACATTTGGATTAATAATTTTGTGGTCAAATACTTTAAATTCTTGCTTAACCTCCCAAAAATCTGTTTATTGCTGTGAATTGTTAGTGTCACCGTATATGTATTTTGCTTCTGCGCTGCTGGAAGGAAAACAGTTACCATCTCCGTCTGTTTATTTATTCTATTATTTATAGCTTAGTTTAGCGCACATGCTGCCATAGAAATTAAAGTTCTTTTTTATTTTTTTATCCTGTAATCTGTACGTCAGCCTATGATGCTCAGGGAGACGCATTAGCTTACATAAGAGATAGGGTACAATAACATTATCAGCTATTAGCATTATTCGCGATAATCATCTGCTCCTCTGGGTAAAGGTTTGTAAATGCACTTAAATAATTGCTGTGACAGATGTGGCATAGCAAAACTATTAACCTTGACGGTAATAATCTGATGTTTGTAATCACCCATGGAGATCTCCAGCTAATCACGTCTCACTTGTGGCTAAGATGATGCTTGAGCTGTAATTCTGCTATGGTATATGGCTTTGTGGTGTGTGTGTGCACCGAGTAAAACAAGTGTTTTTTTTTTTGTTTGTTTGTTTTGTTTTGTTGTTTTAGTTCATCTTCATGTCCACAGGAAGTGCTACTTTGCATATCTAACGTCATAATGAGAAGGATTAGTTTAAACGTGGGAGAGAAAATGATGAGCTCAGCATTGTTTGGTGTCCCTGACGTCCTTTGATCTGACACTAATGTTATTCATCCTTGTCTGTCCTTTTATCTGCTCGTCTCCCCGTTTGGATCCAGCAAACCTGACAGGTAAACAAGCTCTACCTATTACCATTTTCTCTGGCCTGCAGATGTATTTTCCAAGAAAAGCTTGACATGAAATGCTTTGGAAATAAACTGCGGATAAGAGTCAGGATTTTGCCTGTGTTGCTTTTTATGACTATACATTAACCTTAAGTGTGCTGGACGATTTGTGCAAGTTCAGTTTCTTCAATGCACTTGATAAAAATAGAAGACGTGTGATTATTTATAGGCGGCTGCAATTTATGGGTTTGTTCACTTTAACTTAAAGCAACCGGAAATGCGAGGTTACCGGATACTTTTATCCTTTGGCAACGAGGAAAGCAGGAACTATTTGAGGAAATGAGCCATTCATTTCTAAAAAAAAAAAAGCAGGAAAACTAGGCAATCAAACCTTTGGAAAGATTTTGAAAGAGAAACTGCAGCTTTGATTTGTTCCATTTATTGCAACACAAATCTGAAAATTTGAAGGTAGGCATTAATCAATCCGGGTCCTCGCTGGCTGTTGTCTAATAGCTTTGGCTTCGGAGGCAACGAGCATTATTACCGGGCTTCTGGTGCAGCCATCAGGGAGATCTGGAGAATAGAAATCAGAGCCAAGATGTCCTGTTCCATGAACCAGTCATTGTTTAAATGATGCTAATAAAAAGTTAAAATCGCTGTCAGACAAGAGCTGGTGGTTTTGGGATTGTATTTCAGTCTTCTGCTCTCCACATGAAGCTTACTTGCATGCAATCAAAGCCCGCTCCAGCATAAGCGGCCCATTATTTTAAAAAAACAGACACCAGAGAGCTGGATCGCCATAAAGATATCGCCAACTTTCAGGTTCAAATGCAGATATATATACTGTATGTTTAGTAAAGTTTGAGTCTAAACTCTGCAAATTGTAACTTATTCACTTGTTTTTATGCAAGATGTGTTTAAGTGCATTCAGTTAAAGGATATTGTGTGTTTTTTTTTGGGTGACAGGAAAAGAGCTGAGGCTGAGGGAAGGAAGGGCAGTTTCCCCTGCAGCAAAGCCATGTCCTCTCACCACCCCACTGATCCCGTGGAGCTGCGCAGGATCAACTTCCAGACTCCAGGTAGATGGAAAGGAATCACATACCTGCAGAAATCACCATCATGCAGTCAGTATTAGTCCTCCCGACGAGGTTAACCGTGATGTTTTTCCCTTTTCAGCCTACCGTGTATCAGTGTACCGCGGTTATCGCCGTTTGTCAAGTTAGTTGGTTCAGTCCACAACAGAACTCTTCCTCTCTGTTGCCTTTTTTTTTTCTTTTATTCATTCTTCTTCTTTCTGTCCTCTTCATTTCAACTCAAACCCTCCATCCCATGTAGGACGAAGCTGCTTGAATTGACCACATTTCACCAGTAATTACTAAAACGTCACAGAAAAGAAAATCATGCTAATTTTTACACTGCTTGTTTCATCGACTTCCTTTTTTTTTTTTAAGTCTTTTTCTTCACCAGCAGTGTTCATATGCTCCGAGGTTGTGTGATTACACCTCAGTAACTTTCTGAACAAGCAGGGAAAGCAGTCACTTAACATAAAAAAAAAAAAAAAAATTACCATTCGCTTCCTGCGCTGACCATGGACAGAAAACTAAACAACATCTCCTTAAAGGGTCCCAGCTCCTAACATTTTCCTCCTATGCAGTTCGCTTGTACAGTACCCGTGTCAAGACAGCCTCTTTTTCTATTCCTGTGCTCGGCAGGTATGGCCAGTCACCCACCTGTCCCCATCTCTGAGCTGGCAGATCACATCGAGCGCCTCAAGGCAAACGACAATCTCAAGTTCTCGCAAGAGTATGAGGTATGAATACTGATTATCTGCCCCTGACAAGCGCTAAGGTGGGAAGTCCAGCTGGTTTTGTGACAGTTGCTCATATTTTTCCTTTACTTTGCAGTTAAACTGACCCCTGCGATTGGTTTGCTAACTTAGAACGACACAAGATAAAACACATCTTCTCGCTCTGCTCTCTTATTGTTTTCTATTAAAGAGGAGCTGAACAGAGCAAAGAGAGTCTGCTTGCATCCAGATGGTTATTAAGCCTTCGATTTTGTACGCTCTGGTGCAGGAAGTAGAAATAAAGACAAACAGAAAACAAATGTCTGAAATTTTAGAGAAGAAAACCGAGCCTTCTTGATTTGTTTCCCTAAATTAGCCGTAGAGTTAATGTGGAGAATTATTGGCATCAGCTTGGAGATAACAGTGTGACTTTCTCAAAATGGGGGAAAAAAAGCAGACACATCAGCAGAAATATTTCCCAACATCCTGGTTTGGTTTTTTTTTTTGGTTTTTTTTCTTCAGCAGCTAAACGCAGCATTACAATGAGCTCCACCGAGAGCTATTAAAAGAGTAAAAATGTTTTCTTTTGCTAAGAAAAGAAAAGAAAAAGACCAAAGGGCCTCTGGGTGAAAGAAGGAGACACAGGGCTTTTAATTGGCTACCACAACAGAGAGACAGATTGTGGATTGTGTGTGGCAGATGTATAAGGGACGAAGACAAGGACACACTACGCAAAGAGTAGAAAAACAGAGCCGAGGGTGTTTTTGCTGTTTTTACGGGGGGGAAAAGTGTTGGGAGAAGGGACGAGACGGTGAGGGAGAAGCTGTGTGTGATTGTGGCGAGAGCTGGAACGGCTCTGTTGGGCCTCGCATTCCCTCTGCATGACTGTCTGCTTTGTTCGGTGCTGAGCCCTTCAATGAAGGAACAAGAGAGATGGATGGAAGAGGGGCTGAAGGGAGAGTGGGAGGCCAGAAATGATTGCACTGTGATAATCAGGCACACATGATGTTGGCAGTGTGGAGAAAAGAACTCCTCAGCTCCCTTATACACATACGTGCATTTATCCTGCACCACCACTCCGGTTCAACCCCCCCCCAACCAAACCATAATTATGTGTTGTAAAATATTCAAAATTGTTAAATTGCTCTGGCTCTCCCCTCTTTGTCCCTTTCCATTGACAGCCCAGTAATGACCTCATGTCTGCTTCTCCCTGCTAGCTGTAGTAGTTACACTGTAATTACCCTCCAGGAACCTAATGGTCTAGCATAACCATCCTCTTTATACCAGTGGAATTTAATGGGCCTGTATCATCTTTGTCTGATAGCTAGCTTCTCTGGAAAGCCTTCCCTGAAAAAGGATACCATAAGTACCCATGTTCACATCTAGTAGCAGCCGTACGTCAGCAACCTGCCATGAAAAGCAGGGTGCTCTCACGTACTTTGAACTGTGAAAATCTTCCCTTTCTGAGTGCTGGTTGTCAGGGTTAATTTGGTCCTTTCAGTTTTATTTGTGATGCTGTTGACCCCCTTCATCAAGCATGCTTTTAAATACATGGAAATTAACATTTTCAACTGCAGAACAGACTGTTATCATAATATTGGAGGATATCGCAGGACTTTATTCTAAACTTAACTAATGTTATTTTCTCATGTTTAAGCTGAAAACTGATGTCGGTGAAGTAACTGGGAGGTTGCTCTGGTCTTTGATGGTTGGTTTAGAGAACTTGATCGCAGCATGCAGAGGCTTTTTTGTATGTTCAGTGAAGTGTACAAATAAGGTTAACGAAGGGTTAAAAAGGTGAAATACAAGAAATCATGAGATCCGTCGGTATTTGGTGAGTGGCACTCCTTCCATATGGTCATAAATCAGTTTTTTTTTCTCTCAACAAGTTTTTCAGCTTTTCCCCCTGATTTCTGTTTAGTTCTGTGCCCTGGTTTTTCCAGGGGAATGCGGCAAATCGTTTGGTGGGTGCATAAATTTTCTGACTAGGTCTGTCATTCTGACATGCAGTATTTTTAATGTAGCTGTTGTATGTCTTGCTGTATGTTTGGCAGCGTAGAGAAAACCAGCTAGCAGTGCTCAACTGTTTCATCTGCAGTAATTAGCTGCAGCGTTTAGTAATTTTTTTTAATCAGCATCTGAACCAAATGAAAAAGGAAAACGCCTCTGAGCTGTAGCTGAAGCCTCTGCTCTCTATGAACACGCTTTCTTATACCAGTTTTACTGTTCCTGTGGTGCAATTAAACTCTAATGAATATAACACAGGCAGTTCAATAAGTTTCAACATGTTGAAAAGGGACATTGTCAGCGGCTTTCATCCACTACCACTATGTTTCACATAAGACCATTGCAGTGTAACAAGTCAGTGGTGTAGAGGGCAGACCAGCTCAAAAAGGCAGAGGAGCTAGTCCAAACTGGGAAAGATCTTTAGTGCAAACTGCTCCAGCAACAGATTCAAGAAAAACTTGGGGTTATCTTTTCATTTATTCGTTCTTTATGTCATTTTAGTCCAGTTAAGGCTGGAGCCAATCCCAGCAGACATCAAGCAAGAGGCATCTTTTTTTAATTATTTTATAAACATCAAAAAAATAATGAGAAGAGAGCCAAATGCATTACAAAAAATATATTAAAAAAAGACTGGTATTCAAGCCCAAAAAGACTTAGACTTAAACTTAGACTTTATTATCATTCAGAAATGCACAAGTGTGTACAGAATGAAATTTTGTTGCATTGACTCAGCAACAGTTCTAAAATATGTAAAAATATGCCAAATAAATAGTTTTTAAAAAAAAACACATTGTACAATAAAAAATACTGTGCAAATGTAACGAACTGTACAATACTTAAATGTGCAAAATGTATAAGTCCGATAAATGCAAAATAAAATAGATAAAGTTCCAGTAAACATCCATTTCCAATCTAAAATGAATGTCCAGTTTATTTCCAGAGAGATCCACTGTTTCCTGTCAGAACACCAGCCTTTGATTTAAAATGATATCCATGAATGTTGCTCTCAGTGTAAAAGTGCATTTCCTGTGTTGCTGCGCATTTCAAGCTAACTTCAACCACTCAGACCAGTGAAGCACTGCCAGCTGAACCAGTTGATAAATCAAAGTCTTGCTGAGGCCATTCTGGAAACGAGCAAAAAGCATTTCTTCTACCAAGATTAGCCTCGAGCTTTCTTCTATGCTTTTCTTTCAGATAAGAAATACTCTCCAGTTCTGATATAATAAATGATTCAGCAGCTTTCTGCGCTAACCTCTTTAGGTTTCCACCATTGTTCACTGTTGTCACCCCTTACAGCCGCTGTTGCTACATGTAAAGGGCACTGATTTGTCTTCCCAACTGTTCCTTGGCCACAAATGCACAGTCTGGAGCCAGAGGCCTCAGCAATTAATCTCTGTACACCACTGCAGTGGATCTGCAGTTGAAATTGAAGCATGAAGCTTTGAATTTGTGGCTTTTAACAGATATTCTGCTGTAACCATTTAGAAATTATGCATGTTTTTCTGAGAGAATTTTTCTTTTTAAATTACGTCGCCATCCAAAGACCTAAAAAATCTGTCAAACTGGCACAAAGCTGTGAATTAAAATCCACCTGTTCTTTAGCTTATCATACGCAAACAACACATCTCACGGCCATTTTTATGAATGGTTTGAAACAGTCATTTTAACAAACACCATTTCAAACTTCTTGTTGTGTGATGATCTTTGTGCTGTGCCTTTATGTGTTGCAGTCCGTCGACCCTGGTCAGCAGTTCACCTGGGAGAACTCCAACTTGGAGGTCAACAAACCAAAGAACCGCTATGCTAACGTCATCGCTTACGATCACTCAAGAGTTATTCTGTCCAGCATTGAGGGTAAGACACATTTTCATTGTATTTCTGTCTTTGTGAGGATTTGCATCATAATGAGGATATTTTTGTGCTATTTTTGGAAATATCTAGTTTTCTTCAAAGGTTCTTTTTTATTTACAACAGAAATATAGTTAGTAGAAAAAAAATGGTCATGTTAGCAGATGATGATGAAATTAGTACTGAGTTCAGTGAGTATTTTGATGTCAACTAGCAAGGGTTATTTTTGTATATGCACCTAGTTCTGCAACGTAAATCACGGTTATATCACTCCGTAACCATAGCAACACGTTAAACAACTGGTTCAGATCGACTGGCTTTTGACAGGTAAATCGGAGAAATTATCTGTAGCCTGTCAAGCTGTTTTACATGAAATATAGATTGAGGACAACACAAAATAGTTCATGTACTTTAGCATATTTAGCAAATTTTGTAAAAAAAAGATAAACATTTGTTGTAAAATGTTTACTAAGTAAAATCATGGTATAAGAGGCTTTAACAACTCAGATCTGTGCATTACACGGCTGTGCGTCATGGTGTTCTAAACTCCATGCTGTTTATTAAAACCATGTATTGCATATATATAAATATGTATATATATAAAATGCTGTTAATTAAACAGTTGGGTTTAACTGGTAAATATGGACACAGACAGGATTTTTCACCTCTGAAAAGCATGTTAGCTAATTATTGCTAACATGTACAATTATGTAACATTTGCATATAATATCTTTGTATAATATGTAGAAGTCAGTCTTATTTATGGAGCACAGTTGCTACAACCATAGTTGCCTAAAGTGTATTACATTGAAACAATAAAACAGACCCTGAATGTTTTATTTTGATTTGTTTGCTTTTTCCTGCTGGAGTATTTCCAGTAGCTGCAGACAATAAAACAGTTTATTCCCTTTAGGCAAAATTATTAGACAGCATGGAATAAACTTTCATTGTTATGCAGATGATACTCAACTATACTTATCCTTTAAACCAGATGAAACAAATCAGCCCAATAGGCTACAAAATTGTCTCATAGACATAAAGACTTGGATGTCTAGAAATTTTCTCCTCTTAAACTCAGATAAGACTGAAGTAATTCTCGTTGGATCTGAAAAACTCAGAGCTAAATTTTCCGGTTTTGTAATGAACCTGGATGGCATTACTTTAGCTTCCAGTGCTACAGTGAGAAACCTTGGAGTAATATTTGACCCTGACCTGTCCTTTGGCCCACATATTAAGCAGGTTACTAAAACAGCCTTCTTTCATTTACGTAATATAGCCAAAATTAGGGACATTCTGTCTCGGAGTGATGCAGAAAAACTGGTTCACGCTTTTGTTACTTCGAGACTAGATTACTGTAACTCTCTATTACTGGGCTGTCCTAAATATGCCCTGAAAACCCTTCAGCTGATCCAGAATTCTGCAGCCAGAGTCCTGACCAGAACCAGCATGAGAGATCATATTTCTCCAGTTTTAGCCTCTCTTCATTGGCTGCCTGTTGTCTTTCTGTCCTCTTCCCCCCACACAGCAGAGGCAGATGGCTGCCTGTCCTGAGCCGGGTTCTGCCGGAGGTTTCCTTCCTGTTAAAAGGGAGTTTTTTCCTTCCCACTGTTGCCAGTGTGCTTGCTCAGGATGGGAGATTGAGTTGGACTCAACTCAATCTGTTGGTTTCCTTATATAGGCTGTTATGAATTGGCCTTCATTATGTTTTCCCCTCTGTCTGTAAAGCGTCTTGAGATGGCATTGCCGTGATTTGACGCTATATAAATAAAGTTGAAAGTTGAATTGAATTTATTAATTTGCTGGGAGTCTGGAAGCCATCACATAGAGACTTTATCAGATGAAGTGACGCTACACGTCAGACTGCTATTGAAACATGAAGGCTAATTTAAGAGACAAATGAAAGCATTATTAAAAATTCCTGTGCCATAAGAGTTGGAGATTCATGGAATATGGAACAAAAACTTAATTTTTTCATTCATTCATTTTTTAAAAGTTTTTATTTCATGGAATTATGGAAACATGTTTACTGTTATGCTGCATTAATCTTTATTTATTTGGAATTTAAGGATATTAATAGCTGTAGTTTGACAAAAGGAATATTCTCATACCTGCTGAAAACAGGATTCCTGCTGCTCAGCCTGTTCATTACTGTCTGTTTCTCCTCTTCATGAGACTCCCTAAATTTTCAATAGCAGACATGTCAGGACTGCAGGCAGGCCAGTCAAGCACACACACATAAACACACACTATTTATGAATCCATGCTGTTTCAGGCATTGTCCTGCTGAATTAACCACGTTTTCTAGAAAAAGACGCTGCTCTGACGGTGGCTTGTGCCTTCTGAAAGTTCCTACAGTTGCCTCTGCAGAGATGATTTCCAGCTTCCTCCTGGGTTAATGCTGTTTCAGATGACATGTCTGGATGCAGTCCTGGCCTGTGTTGAGTGATAAAGCTTCTGCACAGTGCTCCCAAGCCCATGTGGCTGGATTGGTTACGTTGCAGACCTGCCTGACGGCTTGAAGGCAATGTGTTCAACATTGGTTTCTCCTGACTCCCTTAATCTTCTCATAATATAATAATTTTTATGATAAAAGTCTGAAGTATTTCTCAAGTTTCCACTGATAAATATGCCTTTTGTTGGACTGTAATGAGCAGTCGTAATATTTCATCTGATCGCAGTTTAAGCAAACTTTTAAACTCTGGGGTTTATGGGGTTTGTAAGTTTGCAATTGTTAGAGGAAAAAAAAGAATCAAAGAGCACATTTTCTGTTCCCATTCCTGCCTCCATCTCATACTCACATAAATCCTGTTTAAAGGAAAAATAATCCACTACCAGAACACATTAAAAGGTTGTTGTTGTTTTTTTATCAGAACAGAAAGGGCAAATAAATTTAATTACAAAACAATACGAGTACGTACAGGAAGGAGAACTTCTTGTATGTCAGTTTGTGGGAGTAAATTGTGAAATAACTTGGAGGGGACGCTCAGGAAATATCCAAATATAAACCAGTCTGAAAAAATATAAATGATTTTCACAAATTATATAAATGAAGAGGGAGTTTGATTTTCACTGTGTGTTACTATTTATCTTTGTTATGAAGCTACTTTGGTGGTATCTTCAGTTATGTATGTGTTAGTTTTAATGTTATAGATTATTGTTAATTTTATTAAGGTGAATAATATGTCTTTAGGAATATTATTATATTGATAGGAAGCTGAGCAATTGATTATTAAGGATCCATTAGGAGGGGGTGAGATATTATATGTTTGTACTTCCTTCCACTCCTTTTCAGATATGTAAATAGAATATGAAGGTGTCTTTTTATGTCTGTCCATTAGTTGATCATTTTCATTTGCAATCTTCAAATTAAATTAATAAATCAATTTAAATACAGAGTCTGCGGTTCCGCTATTAGTCTCACATGGTTCTGGCCTTAACACCCCATCTGGAGCGCAATCAAATTTCCAGGCTCATTACCATCCTTTCTAAAAAAAAAAAAGAAAAAAAAACGAGCGTCACACACAACTGTATTTTTCACTGTAGACGCATCAATGCGTAAAACGCAGCTAAGGCAGGAAGCTGCAGTGGCTCCGTGGGATAAGGAAAACTCTGCTTGAGGTTGTGCAGCCTGTGCAAACACAAAGATTCAGCATGAAAGTCCTCATTTTTAAGTAAAGTAAATATTAAAACTGCAAAGAATCCCAGCCGCCCACTGCTGTACGGTAATGACATAATATATATCACTGCGTTGTCCACGTCTCATTGTCAAATGTCATTTAAATGCAATTTGCATCCCATAAAACACCATGAAAAACAGCAAATTAGGGAGTCTGAAGTCGTTGTTTTCAGCCACAGTGAACAACCACAGTGGTCACTTTGATGAGAGGAAATAAATTATGATCACACTTTATTCAGACAAGTCTTTAATCTCCCCCCCCGCTGCATCGTTCCCCCCCCCGGTGGTTTGATCCTTTTCAACGACCAGAAACAACAGGAATACAAATTTCCTCAGTTGTGTTCTTATTGTGAATTTGCAAGCGCACTCACCCACCTCGGCTGGTGAAGACCTGAGGCGAAGGATCTGGCTGCTCCACTGTGCAGAGAGGGAGGCGGTGGGAGGCCAAGCCCAAACAGATGAGCCTTATCTGGGCAGAGCATGTGTGAGCAGCCCTTCCACCCCCGCCTGTCCCGGAGCCCTGGCTGTCGGTCTCTCTTTTCTGTTTGTAAACATATACTCTTGAGTGCGTCCAAACACACATTTTCCAACGCACGCACATACGCTGGGCTGTATAATAAAAAAATTTTTTTTTTAAATGCTCAGAATGTGCACAAGCATAGATATGCACTTTTCTGCTCCCAGTCCCCTTCCACATTGACTCTGCCAAGCCAGTACAGCCACAAAGTAACTCTGTGTGTGTGTGGATGTTTTTATCTCCATCGTGCCTGTGTTGTAGTCCCTTGCAATAAAGTTGAAGCATATCAAAGCATTTAGTCAAGCTGTCTTTAAGCGACTGAGGGTGATAAACACATGTTAGAAGTTTGTCTTGCTGTCCGTCCCTTTCCCGCTGAAACTACGTTACATAAAAACCTTCTTTCATTTGGACTTGTGTGTGTGTGTCTGCGGCGGGCGTTGGATGACTCATTCGTACACAGTCAAACAGGCTGCCTTAAGAAAAACCCGTTTCCTCCCTGATTTCCATCGTTTTAACCCTCAGCCACTGCGAGACGACTCCACGTCCGTTTTGTGTCCCACCTCTGCAAAAACGGGTCACATCTGAGCATACGCGTGCACCTTTGAGGGCATGTTTTTTTGGTGTATGTGTGCATGTTTGAGCTCTGACTCAGTGGTTTTTGGGATTATGGTATTAGGCCCTAGATGAGCAGGCCTGATCCTAAATCAAACTCACACAGACGGTCTCTCACATCACACACTCACACACAATCCCTTCCAGGACAAGCAGTGTCAGCCGAGTGTTACACAGAGACTGCCTTACAGTCATATTGCCATTCAAAGCCACACATCCAGAGTATACTCAGATTAGGCCCCATGATCGTCTTAGCGTGTGTTATAAAACAAGACGACGAAACAATCCAACACCAGAGGACGCTGGGGCCTGGTCAAAACCTTAATCTCACCACCGTGACCTCAGATGAGCCTCACCCTTTATTATTTTGCCATAAACCCACCGTCAAAGCTGTTGACTTTGAATAATCCATTTCCTTCTTTTTTTTTTTTTTAAATTATTATTTATTTGTGGGTTTTTTTATATACAAAGAAAATAACCGGCACAAAGAGTCTGTAGGTTGGATCATCGATGAAAGATTCCAGGTTTCTTTTGGAAGCAGCTTCATCTATTTCACCCACCTGATTGCCTCATTCTCCTCCTCCAGCTCCCGTAACCTCCTCTTCTTTTTCCATCTCATTATGCAGGTGTCCCTGGCAGCGACTACATTAACGCAAACTATATAGACGGCTACCGCCGGCAGAATGCTTATATTGCCACTCAGGGCTCCCTGCCTGAGACCTTTGGAGACTTCTGGAGGATGGTTTGGGAGCAGCATACAGCTAACATCATCATGATGACCAAATTGGAGGAGAAGTCACGGGTAAGACAGTGTGATGGAATAATGTTGGATAGCAGCACAAGTAGGCTAGGCTAACGCTACGTCCCCATAGGCGAGAGAAAAGCTGAAAAGTCAGGGGGGTTGTACGAAGTAAGATGATGTAGTTTCAAGTAAAAGACAGTCGGATCAATAGGGAGGGCCGTAGAAAAGGCTAATGCATGCCTCAACACTAAAAGTCAAAGGAAATTATTAGATATGTGCTGTAATAAAGACTGGGGTGATAAATTGTAGCTTTAAGAGCTGGATGGGGTAAGCTGTAGTAATCTAGGGCCAATTAAAGAAACATAGCAAGTATGCGCAGGTCACATTTTAGAGACGCTAATCCATCATTTGGTCCTGTACGTCATGCTGTATGGGGTTTTTATCTCATCAGGGCTGAAGAATAAAAGGTAGATTTAGCTTATTATGGAGGATTTAATTAACGGGACTCAATTCTTTAGGACAAAGTAGGGGCGTGGATCTTAAATTGATGTACTTTATCGACTCGGTTGATAATTCTTCAGCATTTGTCGATACCACCAACGATATTAAGTTGATTTAAGACAATATCACACATGGATTTTAGCACAATTATTTAAATTCATATTAAATCACAAAAAAACAACTTAATCCTTTGAGGTTTGTGTGTAATTATTAGTGCTTCTGCACAGAATTTGCACAACCATAACAAGTACATGTCTCTGTAACCACAAGACCAGTTCAAATACCTTAAAGTAAAAACAAAGGAAACACTTGTGATTTAAGATGTGGAAATACCAGGAGAAAGTATGTCCTACTTGGTGAGAACAAATAAAAATGGCACAAATGCAAAAAGTTCCAGACCCTTTGAAAAAAAAACACCACTTTAATTTTGACATATTACATGGAAGAAAAAAAAAAGGTACATTTTTGTTAAATTTTGTTAAGGTGCAAAGTAAAGTCCTCATATTAAAAAAATTGGACCTTTTTAATAATTCTGTGATGGGTCAGGCTTTAAAGAGTGAAAGAAATTTCAGTGCAGACAGTTCAGGTAAGATCTCAGGAATGGACATTTTGTTACAGTTTGGCACCATCAGTTCAAAAGGCTAAATATCAACACGTAATATTATTCCTATGTTTAGTCACATATTTAAATAAAAACAGTCTCATGTGTTAAAAATATCATATTGTTTAATATTTTAATAAAATGTAAAAAAAAAAAAAAAGCTAATATAATCTATTTGTAGACATTACTGACAGACATGGTGTAAACATTTACACCATAGCATGTTGAACATATTTTTAAGGCGGGTGCGCCTGCTAAAGCTTGTTCCATCTTCCACGAGAAGCGAGAACTTTTTTCTTGTTCTCGAGGCTCCGAGAAGAAAATGACGTCATTTTTGTTCTCGCGGACGCGTTTGAAGACAGTTCTTGACACACCGGGCTGGCAGAGCTTTTTTCTTGCGGAGCTGCGAGAAGTATCGTGTGATTGGTCGGACATTTGAGGTGGGCGTGGTTAACACGGAGAAAGCATGAAGCGGAGTTGCTGCTTCCACGTTTTTGCTGTTGCAGGTAAAACGGATTGTTTTGATAAAACAGCCGATTGATGTGGTGAAAAAGTACGAAGGTTTTTACATGTAGCATTAAAACACTCGGACCCAGCCGCGTGCACAACCCGCCCTGCCGCGGACGAAGCTGCTCGTTAAATATATAAGTAGAAAAGCAGTCAGAGAGCGGAAATGTCCGCCAAGCACAATGTTAAAGAATCCTTTTAAAACATTCCTGGATCCAAACGGTGATCCGGATCACCACCAGAATTTAATCACTTCTTCATTTTTACATTTGCAACAACTCTTGAAATATTTATAAAAATCCATCCGTAACCTTTTGAGTTATCTTGAGCAAAAAGATGCCGGGAAAAAAATAAAAGCAGACATCACAGCCCCCCTGCAATGACCCCTCCCGCTGCAGACGTGCTTCTCCTGGAGGATGTATGGACCTGACCAACAAGAAGTTTTTTCTTGTTCTTGCAGCCTCGAGAACAAGAACTCAATTCTTGCTTCTCATGGAGTATGTAACAAGCTTAAAACAAGCACTCTAACGACTTTCCAGGTCTGCAGTGGGTTTCTCATCTGACAAAGATCTGGAGGCTTCCTTGTCCAGATTGTCCCTGCCTTCCAGAGAACAGGCAGGGACAATCTGACAACATGACCGCGTGGCGTCACGGTGCATCCTCCACACTGTGTGTCTGATAATCACAGCTCTATACTTTTAACTGTACCTCTCAGCACCACACAGTGGGACAGAGAATAAGCGTCTAGCTGTCTTAACAACAGGATTTTAAAAAGAAGGAAAAAAAGATAAATAGAAAAATCATATCAATTCATCTCATTTAGTCTGTGAGCTAAAGTCAGAAAACATGTGCTGTGTCTATTTGTGTTGCCCTGACTACAGCGTCCTCATTGGAAATGAGCATGTTTTCTCTCCACTGATGCTAATCCGAGCCATTTAACATGAACGCTGACGATGCTTAAGATTTCAGATGAGTACAGTGGCATGGCACAAGAAGAGAGGGTCCGTTTGACAGCTGTGAGGAAGTACAAGACAAAGCTGGACAGGACAGTCTGAGACATCCGTATTTTTAGGTGTTGGGAGGACAGATGCAGAACTCAACAGAACAGCACAGACAAGGAAAGAACATTAGAGGCAGAGCAGCGATTCATTACAGAAGACTAAAACACACACAGGACAACAACTAGAAAGCAGCAAAGTGTCGTTATGATGAAGTGTCAAATGCTGCGGTTAAGTTGGAGTGGTCGTGTAAAGATGCATGTGACAGAACAAAGCCCGTTGGTGGTGGTGGTGGGGGGGGGGGGGGGGGGGGGGGGATTACAGACGCAGCTAAACTGGAGTCCTTAATGAATTAAAAAGTCATTTAGTTTCAAGGCACTTCGCTGCTCTCAGATTGATCACGTGGGGAAAAATCCAGCATAATGACGATTCCATGTTAGGATGAAATGAAACCTGCTACGTCCCTGTCGGGACATTATCCTTTCTTCCCACCTGTGCTTCTTTTCCTACTAACCTGTGCCTTGTTTTACAACTCTGCTCCTTTTCAACCCTTTTCCAACTGTCTGTGTTGTGTCTCTCTGACCCTCAGATGCCCTCTTATTTCTTCTCTAAGGCAAGACCTCTCTTTCTCTCCTTTGCTAATCCCTTTTTAAATGCAGCCTTACCTCACATGGTATTCCCTTTTACCTTTTGTTCCTCTATTCAGTCTTTTTATTCTCCTACACCCCCCTCTTTTTTTCTCTTGTTTTCTCCAAGCAATAGCCAGTATGTTGAATGAGAATGCACATTTGGTTCCAACTAACCACAAGACACCCATACTTTTGTTGGTCTGAAATGGGTTTAATTGTAACCGCTGCAGTTCAGAGACAGTGCACATCTCTGTCCACAGTTTGCATGACCACACCGCAATTGTTTTTCTTTTCCTGCCTCATCTTTACAGAGTATCACATGAAGCCATTTAAAGAAGGGGAATTTTTTTCCACCTTTTTCCAAATCATCACGAGCTTTGGGGTTATGTTTTATTAGTTACACTGCAACAACTCCTATTATTACTCCTTTTACTGTTAAACCTAATAATAAGGCTTTGCTTTATCAGTTTAAGTCTTAGATTTTATCACGCTGACACAACGTGATGCGATGAAAGTCTTCAGTTTGAGCACATTTAGCTTTTTATTATGAGCCTGGCGCTGCGCGTCCCTGCATGCAGTTTGAAGGAAGGGGCTGGGCTGCTGCTCATCGGAGAAAATAATGTGATCTCATTTAACACCTCTCAACGTTATGCCATTATATATTTACTCATTAAAAACACAGATGATCCCAGATGGTCCCACTGTGGGAATCTCGCCAGCATCCGTCCTTTTAGCGCAAAGCAAATTGATGTCACAGCGTTTGCTCTTAAATCAACATACACTGGTGTAAATCTTTTACACCAGGAATTTTCTGCACTTCTGTACAGTAGCTGGCAGCGTGCAGCCCCCCTACGTGGACAACGTTTTCTGTCCCCACAGTGTCTCAAGGTCTGGTGGGAAAACAGCATTTGGAAAGCTGTAATTACAGCCTGAACGTCCCGGGCCAAAAAGCATAATCCCCAGTCTGGAGCAGTGGAATGCAGAGCAAGCTGAGCTGAGCTCCCTGCTGTCTTTGATGTGAGGACTGGAGGGATCAGCACATAACGTTTGGTTTGGCCTGATTCTGCCAAGACCCTCCCCCGCCCCCCCTCTTTTTTTTTTATCTCCTCTGAGATATTTTTCCCCCTTCTTCGTCTGCCTCTCAGGCTGAGCTGACGAACTACTAATATGACGGCGTTGTACTGGGGATTTCTAAGTGTTTTGGTGGTCAGGGATGCTGGGATTTGGTGTGCTGTGAAGGTTCTGTTGGTACTTTTATGGCTTCAATGGAACGATGCACAGTATAAGAAAGCTGAACTTGGCTTTTCTAAAGAGCTGTGCTTCATCTACAGAAAGCCGTACAGATTACCCCCCCCCCCCCCCCTTTCTTTTGTTTCTCTTTCTGCCACTCTTCACACACTGGAGTGTCTCAAAAAAGCACATTTGTCAGAATTTTGCTAAATCTCTCCCCAGTCTACCTTGTCACACCTGCACCCTTCTTTTCCACCCTTCTACATGTGGGTTTTTACCACTTCTCAGCTCTTTCTGTCACAGACATGTGCACACACAACCACAAGCTGCTCTACGCCTCCAACAGGTTATCCTCTCTACCTTGCAGGTGAAGTGTGATCAGTACTGGCCGACTCGAGGCACAGAGACCTACGGCCTGATCCAGGTCACTCTGCTGGACACAGTGGAGCTGGCCACCTACTCTGTCAGAACCTTTGCTCTTTACAAGGTAACATTTCCTGCTTATTTTGTACTTTTTTAAGGCATTTTAGGGGTTCAAAAGTCTAAAATCCAACAGGAAGTAACAGGATTCTGACAGGAAGTAACCAGAATCAGCTCAGATGAGGGGCAGTAAAGTTACCTTTGTTGTAATCTCCTTTCAACGCTTCCCCTCGGAGTCAAAACTGCAGATATTTAGGCTCCTGTTTGTGTGTTTGTAACTAAACAAGTTGAGACTAAGCTAAGCTCTGCAGCATCATGCGTTTATCATCTTTAAAGGGGTCCTATTATGGGATTTGGAGTTTTCTGAGCTTTCTACAGTGTTACAGGGTTGAATCCTCCACTGTTTTTTTATCATCTAAACGCATGTTTGAGTTTGAGTTTGAGTTCCAGCACTCTATCCGTTCGGTTTCCATGGCGACAAAAAACGCGTCATTTTAGAGAGTTTTTTCTACTTGGAAATCCTTGTGACGTCCCGGGGGATAAGGTTCGGTGATTGGTTACCTTCTACTGGTTAACAAGGGCATGTACAAATACATCAGGCGGGTGGAAAACGTGGGATAAAGTTATTTCCAACGATGGCTGGTGAGTTTACCAAAGAGAGACATCCTGCTGCATTCGTTGCTGTGGGTTGCTGTTTTCCACTTCGTTTTCAGGGTCTGATTCAGGTTCCAACATGTAGGGCTGTATGCTATGTGTTGACATTGTATTTTGTTTTTTTTATTTAGTTCCTATTAGCCAAATTCTTCTGTTCATGAGATGTTGCAATGACGGCGAAAGCAGGTGCGGTGCGCGCTCTCAATGTAGTGCAGTGGCGGGAGGCGGGGCTTAATGCGGAAGAGTCTCAATCCACTCGTTTTGCCCGCAGGCTGATCTGACAGCCTACAGAGAGGGTCGGTCTGAAGTAAATAAAGCCATTTGTGACAATAACTCCATCAATCTCAGCCCTTCTGGTCTCAGAAATAAAAATAAATTAGCCTGAAATGCACAGAATAGTTCCACTTTAATGTGTCTTTTAAAGGAGCTTTTGAAGATATTCATTAACACTAAATAGTTTGTCATATTATTAAAGGAATTTTTGGAAACTTTAATGGTGTATTTTATGTTTTAATTATTTGTATCTCTTCTCCAAAAGGCACATTTTTAACAGTTAACACCCCAACTATCAGTCTTTATCCATGTGGGGTCACATACAAACAGTGTGCACTTTAACATCTGTTTTATTCCCACATCTTTAGGTGATATATTCCTCAATATCATTATTTATTTCACAAAAACTGAGCTAAAATGCAGAAGTAGAGTGTGAATCTTTAAGTACAGTCTAGCTGCTTTATAGGAATTAAGCGGATTAGCAGCAGCTGGGAGCCGCTGATCAAATGCACCTGACTGAGTCATCATCACAGGGTGTGAGAACCTCCACAGAAAGCAGAGGTTTTTGCACGTTTGGTGTGTCATAAAACATTGCAAACAAGCAAAAACATCAGCAATGATCTTAGAGAAGGAATGTTGCTGACCATCTATCTAGTAAAAGTGTCTAAAACTCGGCATCCATCATTCTACAGTAAGAAAGATTAACTCCAAGTGGAAAACATTCCAAACAAACAGCCAACAAGTTCATCCCTGGAACGGTCCGCGCAACGCTCCGGGAAACTCTCTGGGCTTCACTAAACTTGTTGAAGGTTGAAAATCTCGACAGTTTAATTTGGAAAAGCTCTCTAAAAGAAGATATGCAAATATGGGATGAGATTTGTGCTACAAAGATAAGAAAGATTTTTATCATGTCAGCCTAAAATGAAGAATTGAAAAGAAAAGTTATTTCAAAAGTTACTATTTTACAATCAAATCTTTAGATGAGTCGTGCAAAGTGTAGCAGTCTTTGTCTTTTATCAGTTTCCTCTCTTTCATTCTCGCTGATCAGAGCTTTGTGTTTTCCTGCCATCTTTGCCGTTACGCCTCCTGACTCTCTCCTTTCGCTTCTGACTTTTTGGTTTCACTTCTGACACAAAGTTTCCAGGTGGGACCATGATCTGAGAAGTTCAGGGATTATTTTCTTTTATTGACAGTCCAGTGTCCCAGAACTTAGGCAAGACCTGGACACCTTGTAGTCATTGTGTTGACCATAAACTCATCTGCAGATAAAAGTATGATAGAGTTAAACATGAAGTGTAATCCTCAGAACATGTGTGTGTCAGAGCAGTTTGTTTCTGCACAGCAGCAAACCAACAACTGAATTTCAGAAAAAGAAAAGAGTCGTGGTGTCGCAACGTTCTGGTGTAAGTCCAGATCTCCGCCTGGTTCTGGGACCTTTACAGAACTGTCCAAACTAACCCAACGTTGTCCAGAGGAGTTGGCTTAAATTCCTCCTTATTAACAATCATTCCAAATGATCACCCATAAAGTCATAAATTGTACTTCATTCTATTCATTTAATGAATATTTACATCAATTTGAAAGCTGACGTGTGAAACCTTACAGATGAAAGAAGTTGCACATTCTTCTTCATGGCTTTTGATGGGTTGAGATGATGGTAAGGAACTGGACAAACTTCATTTTGATCTTTCTGCTCATCCAGAGCGGCTCTAACGAGAAGCGGGAGGTTCGTCACTTCCAGTTCACAGCCTGGCCGGACCACGGGGTCCCTGAACACCCCACCCCTTTCCTGGCCTTCCTTCGCCGGGTCAAGGCCTGCAACCCTCCAGATGCAGGACCCATGATTGTCCACTGCAGGTGCGTTTGCAATCTTGCATCTCTTGCCTCACACTTCATCCATTTCTCTCACTAATTGAAGCAAAATCATTCATCATATCAACACAGTGGACCCAAAAGGGAACCCATCTAATTCTCAAAACATTTCTGTGTAATTTTGGGTTTTACTTGGCAACATCACTTTTAAAAAGCCTGGGAGTCCAGGGGCACTTGTTTAAAATCATTTAGAGGCCATGAACAAAAATACGACTGACCTGCCATTATGCAAAACCCCAAACCTCCCTCACTGGCTCAAACACCCACATTCCTTTCCTAACAGCATCCATCTTCGCTAAAAATTTCCCATGATAAGCTTTCACAGTTGACGGTTCACCGTAGATGTGGGTTCACAAGTTTACGTTGAAACGAGTTGCTGTCTAAGCAGAAGGAGGCTCGTACGCTGGATGGAGGGAAGACTTTGGAAACATGTCATTACCGTTCTGGCACAATGTCCAGCTCCAGAACTGGAAGGAAGCTGCTTTCTGTTTTTACTAAGCAGTGAAGGGTGAGAAGACGATGGAGGGTAGCAGAGGCAATGTGGAGCAGATGCTCTCGGGAGGGAAAATTAGTGGAGAGAGAGGGGGGGTTGAAACAATGATTGAGAGAAAGAGGTAGCAGGGGACGAGGAGTTAGAGGAGATTTGTGCACGCTGAGAGAGAAAGTGAGGTCAAACACGGGACGCGCTGAATGAAAATGATGAATTAAAGAGAAGGAAAGGTGGATGGGAAACGGGGTCGGAATAAATGTAAAAAATGCAGGAGTGAAAAAGTGTCGGTGTCGGCGTGAGAGAGCCAGACGGAGGCTTGGAGAGAAGATAAAGAGGCAGGGAGACGAGGGCAGGAGGTTGGCAAGAGAGGCGCTCCTCCTAATCTTCCGCCACAGTCAGATGGAGTATCTAACAGGATTATCAGTCAAATTTAATTATCCTGGCGGGATTCCGTCATAATGTGCCTTAACGTAGCAAGCTACCTCTGAATCAAACAAAAGTCTGAATCTCATTCCACCGGGATGATACACACAAACACGCCTGCACACACACACACACATATGGAGCGATAATAATTTAACCATATTGAGAGTTTTTCATTCACTCGCACAAACTTGCTTGGTCAGGTCGTCTCACCGTTTAGCTACCAGCACAGCAAAAACGTGAAGTGTTTGGGTGGCCAGCTGAATGTATTACATTCCCGGATTATATGTCGATGATATCTTCCTAATGCCCATGAGAGGGAGGTGCTGACTCATCGCTGATGTCAGTTTGTACGTCCTTTTGTTGGAAATATTGCAGTTTGGCGTCTTTGACATTCTGACTTGATGTACTTCGTACAGTAAGTTGGAGCCTCTCAGGGTCGGATTTGTACCAGGAGGAGGAAAAAAAACACACACACAGATAAACAAACACGAGACAATTACAAAGTTCTGGGAGCAAATCTCATCACCATCTGTCCCTTCTTGTTTTCGTCCCTCAGCGCTGGAGTAGGCCGCACCGGCTGCTTCATCGTCATCGACGCCATGACGGAGCGCATCAAGCACGAGAAGACCATCGACATCTACGGCCACGTCACGCTGATGCGCTCCCAGCGGAACTACATGGTCCAGACAGAGGACCAGTACATCTTCATCCACGATGCTCTGCTGGAGGCCGTGACCTGCGGGAACACCGAGGTTCCAGCGAGGAATCTGTACTCGTACATCCAGAGGCTCACGCAGATCGAGCCTGGAGAAAACGTCACCGGCATGGAGCTGGAGTTCAAGGTGAGGACCAGCGCAAGGGACCACACGAGGGACCAGTCCAGTCCTCGAGTTCTATCATCCTGCAAGTTTTAGATGTATCTGGATCAAAAAGCTGAATTCCTCTTCTGCACGTCATGCAGCTCTGCAGAAGCCTGATAACGAGCCATTCAGTTGGTTCAGGCGCGTTGGACAAGAGTTGCATCTAAAAACAGTAGCATGGTAGATCCAGAGTTGGGCACCCTTCGTCTTGGGTGTTTCTAAATGTAAATAAGTAAAGAAATATGTAAAATGGGATTGATATAGAACATATAAAAGCAAGGTAAGAATCACAAAGAGAAATAACAGAGAGATCCAATAAAGGAGACAAAATTAAATACAAAAACAAAAGCAAGTTTGGAAAGATCGATTTAAAGCTTTGTTTTTTTAAGTAGCTTTAAATCTCAGACTGAGTGGAAGGGTCTTTCAGAGAGTAGGAGAGAGTATTGTAAGGATCTTTTTGCTGCACATCCATCAGACCTCAGCGACTTGCTGGGACATTTGGATGCACAAGTTCCCTGATAGAAATTGCTGCATGATGATGTAAAGCTCTAAAATGCTCAATTGTTTTTTTAGGACCCCAGTTGGGAAAAAAATTGCCATATAATGCAAAAATGTAAATAAAAAGCACAATGCGATAATTCACAAATTAAAAAAATATATATTTTTATAAACAACATTTCAAATGTAGAAACTGAGACATTTTATCGTTTCATTGAAAATTGTTGCTCACGATAAATTTCCAGATGATCACAAACATCACATTTTCCTTCATGACTCTGTCCCCTGCGCACAGAGATTCCTCCCTTTTCTCTGAACATTTTGATAATACGATCCACTGCAGATGCTTGAAACTGTAAAGTCTTTACAGTTAAACAGAGAAACGTATTTCTAAATCTGTTCCCCAATTTTTAGATACAATTTCTTTTCATTTTTACATCTTTCTGAAATTCTCCTTTGATTCTTTCTCCAGGTTTGTTACTGACTTCTAGCCAGGTAACCTAGCTAGTTGTCAGATTTTCCTCCAGTTTGATATGTGCCGATGACTTTTTCAGACTTTTATTCCAACTTTTAGAGATGTGTTTGTGCCTTCAAATTAAAAAACAGCAACTACTCTCCATTAAATGATAACATGACTTTGTTTCAGCATGTAATATGTTGTTTTCATGCTCTCAGATATAAAATGTTTATTTATGAGATTTTTAAATCATTGCATTTAGTTTTTCTTAATGTTTTACAGACCATCCAAATGTGTGCAGAACTGGGAGTGTAGCTGCTTAAAGCCTGTGTGGAGTCATTTGTTTGGAGAAAGCAGGGCCGAAAAAAGGTCTTTCCCATTTCCCAAGGCTAAATGAGTTTAAAAAAAAAGGGCATTGTAGCACATCGTTACCACCTTTCATTCAGCATTTAAAGTCACAGTAACCAGTAAGAAAAGGATTCATACCTCAGGGAATAAAACCTTCAGTACATTCACATGATACCTGAAAATAATTGATTGATTTCATTATACTAACTAAAATACATGTAAACACATTATTCTTAGTGAAATCATCACAGTTTGCTCATGCTTTGCCGTCCTCGCAGAAGATTTTGAGTCAGAAGCATCAGAACAGAGAGGACGGAGACGATAAAAACAAAGAACAACACGAGGAGCAGAAAGCATCTCCATTTACTCATCCATTTGCTGTGCTGATGTAATCTAATTCATAGTTCTGGGGAGGGACTGGAGCCTTTCCCTGCTGCTATCAGCTGAAAAGCAGGAGACACCCTTTACACAGAACACATCTCATTGTAAAAACAAGAAAACAAAATGAACCAGTTAAATAAAGGAGCATGTCTGCTGATGTGCTGGAGTCGGACAAACTTTGTTATTAATGTGGATAAATTAGGAAGTTGGGTTAAATGTCTCAGTGTAGCTAAAAGCACCGTTAGGCTCCACTGTTCCTGTAAATGTGTCGTCTACCAGTATGTATCAGTCAAGAGGTTTTGGCCCTCGTAACCACTGAGGATCCTTGGATATCAGCGTCCCCTACAGCTTCAGTCTCTCCTGAAAGACGTTGAGATTTGAAGGAGATCTTTTCCACCTTGTCTGTCAGGAAGCATCAAGTTTGAGAAGCCTTGTCAGAGAGACCACATGAAGCTCCGCAGCACTTTGGAAAAAAGTCGCGTTATTAAAGATTTATGCTTGTTCTCCTTTTATTCGGGTCGGCTTTACTGTGATGTTTACCTCTTACCAGATTAGTTTCCTGCAGACCTGCTGGTGTGGCTGGGGAGAGGTACCGAGCAAAAGAGGGTTTATGTCTGCGCAGACGTTCAGAAGGCGAAGTCAACAGGCAGCGACTCGGTGCGATGTGCATCCTGCCGTTCACTGAATTGTTTTTGCAGCCGCGTGTCGATGTAAAACACATGCCTGGTGTGTCCCAGTCACCGTATTTCATCTGACATGAAGGCTTTCGCGACACAGCAGGCTGCTGCCTGACACATCAAAAGAGTGTGAAACTTCTAATGGGGCATGGAAATGGCGTCTCTTACTTAGAATATCCGAAATCCAGAGTATGTTGGAGGCTGTTACAGAAGCTTTTGGTAAGCGTGTTAAAAATCGTGTGTTTATTGATAAGACAAGAGTCCAATCCTGTCCCTGTGGCATTAAGAATTCCTGTTAACGCTGGAAACACAGTTAATAAGATGAACTGGAGAGCTTGTGGTTGCTGGTCAGCGGGCTTTCCCAGCTTAGTTTGTCTGATTTTTCTCCCACAGCCGCCGATGGGTCGAGGTTCGGCCCGTGAGACCCCATTGTTTCCCTTGTGTCTGCGGTCTCTGCATTGCCTGTTCTGTCTTTCATTTTGTGCCGTGTCGTCCAGTGGTCGGCCGTGAGGGGGACTCTGTGCTCCCGTCTGCCTGTCTGCACATATATGTATATATGCATGAAGGTGTGTGCTTTGGGTTTAAGGGGTTTTTGTTTCAGTTTTTTTTTTTTTTTTTGTTTTTACTGGTGCAGGATCAAGTGTGGTTCACATATGTGAGTTGAGACAGTGTAGGGCCTTGTGGTTTCCTGCACCCCGACTCTTGATTCTCTGCTCCTCTTATTATATTCCTTCTTCCATTGCCTACCTAAGACGCCCCGCTTTGTTTATTCAATTGAAGATGTCTGGCTCAATATCCTAAGGCCTGCCTGGTTTAACTGATCTTCCAATTTCCCTTGTCCGACTTCCCAGAGAAAGACCAGGCATCCTGTTGAATACATTTCAATGAGGTCCTTGAATTTTTCTCAGCGTTCTCCTTATTTTCCAGGCCTTCTTTCTGCCCTTTCTAACGTTATTTCATCAGCTCTTGTCTAGCAAAAGTGGATGCATCGTGTGTGATATTAAAAAAAACAAATATTTCCTTCTTTTCCAGCGTCTGGCCAGTGCCAAGGCTCACACATCCCGGTTTGTGAGCGCCAATCTGCCATGCAACAAGTTTAAGAACCGGCTGGTGAACATTATGCCCTACGAAACCACACGTGTGTGTCTGCAGCCAATCAGAGGAGTGGAGGGATCGGACTACATCAACGCCAGCTTCATTGATGGATACAGGTTAAAGAAAATGACAAATGATTACTTTTTATTTCGTGTTGCAATCCATTCAGTGAATCATGTCCGTATTTGTGTATATTGTGTTTCCAGGCAGCAGAAGGCTTACATAGCAACCCAAGGCCCACTGGCGGAGACCACAGAAGACTTCTGGAGAATGCTGTGGGAGCACAACTCCACCATCGTGGTCATGTTAACCAAGCTGAGAGAAATGGGACGGGTACGGGATACAACTCACACACTCTCATGTCAGCATGGAAAATCCACATGATGTGTCCCTTTACAGGTCTGAAGTGATGCCGGTAAACTTGAGCGTTTTCCAGAAAGTGCAGAAAAAAATATTTAATAAAGACTCTTTAGATGGAAAATCTAGATAAAAGAAATCAATGAAAAGTCTTCAAATCCAATACAAATTAAATTCTTTTAGGTAAGCGGCAGATCTTAGGCAGTAAAAAAGATTTCATTGCTTTTTTTTATTATTTTAGAAGAACTCACAAAAGTGTATTAATAAAAAATTGCTTATTCTGCTCTTGACCTCGGAAGTTTTCATCAAGGATTTTCAATTTCCCTGATAATTAAAAGTAATATCCTCTTCCAGAAAACCCTTTTGACTTTAAAAAAAAAAACATTTGATTAAATCTTTATGGCTAATTTTGAGACATTTTAGTGGAAAATGAATGTAAAATGAAAATGAATCATCTAAATGAGATTTTAAAAAAATGACATTGTGAACTACATGAACAAAGACTTTGACAAGTTATTAAGATCTTTTCATGATGAAGACATCTAAAATTTCTCTCCTTGTCGTCTGCAGGAGAAGTGTCATCAGTACTGGCCCGCAGAGCGCTCAGCCAGGTACCAGTACTTCGTGGTAGATCCCATGGCCGAGTACAACATGCCCCAGTACATCCTCCGAGAGTTCAAAGTCACAGATGCCAGAGTGCGTTGCAAGTTTGCTCATTTGTTGTTTTTTTTTTCTTTCTTTATTTGTTTGCCTTTAAAAGAATAAGTCATTATTTCATTCTCTCAGGACGGCCAATCACGGACAGTTCGTCAATTCCAGTTCACCGATTGGCCAGAACAAGGAGTGCCAAAGTCAGGAGAAGGGTTTATTGATTTTATTGGCCAGGTGCACAAAACTAAAGAACAGTTTGGCCAGGATGGGCCAATTACTGTGCACTGCAGGTAAGGCAAACTCTCCCTGCAAATTATTGTTTCATTTCATCACATTCATGCTGGAAAACCTGCAGCAGAAAATCTGGACGTTATGCTCAACTCAGAATTAGCATTAAGGGAGAATTCAGCTGTTCCTCAAGTAAAGACTTCAGGAAGTATTTAATCTACAGCAGGAAAGAAAGGTTTACTCTGACAACAATACAGAGAAAAGCAATTAATCACTTTCAGTTCCCTTAAAGAGGATCATTCCTCATTTCCCAGAGGCTCTTCTAGTCATTTTAGCGCACATTTAAAAGACATCTTAATGCGCACGATATTTCTGTCAGCACATGTTCTTTATTTAATACACTGGAAACTCTGATGAAGAGCTGTGAAGCTCAGAACGTCCTGAGGACCGGAGCTGACAAACACAGGTGTAGTTCAAAGGTAAAAATAAGTTACAGTTATTTGCATATCTTATATTCCTCATATTTAACTAAAAATATCATATTTGATAATGAAACAACTAAATTCTATTGCTTGTTTTTTTTCATATTTCTTCAATAGAGGCAACAAAATCCTGGAAAAGGAAACAAAAAGACACAGAACTGGCAGCGGCTCAGTTACGCTGATTTATAAAGAATGCAAATGTGAATCTGTTCCAGATATGTTCCCTTCGTAAATCTCAGTCCACCTGGAAAATCTGCATCGCACATTTGTAACTCTAAATGATGGACACAGAGCAGCTCATGAGCGTTGACGAGTGCTGATAGAAATCACTCCTTAACTTGATTTGTGTCAGCTGGCAGCTCTGGATCCAGATTCATGACTGTTGCACACACACACACACACACACACACACAAACCCAGACCCTGGAAGATGTCTGCAACATTTCTCCTGCAGAAGTTGGCATCTATTTAAGTAAACTGAGAGGGAGAGTTTGCAAACTTGTCTGGAATCTCTGAGCCATGCATGGAGACAAGAAGAACTGGCTACACACTCACATGTGCTGATTAACTCTGTCAGAAACATTGGAAGCAGCAGTTTTATTTGTGTTCGTGCCAGTGAGCCAGAACTATCCCTTATTTTCACTTCGGTTGTTAAAGACAGAAGCCAACTTAAATCTGAAATCAAATTCGGATGGAAATGTCATCACCGCACTGAAAGCACTAAAACATCTGAAGTCTTGGAGTCTTTTTTTAATTTATTTTTTACTGTTTTAAATCAAGTAAAAGGTTTAAATCATTTGAAAACAAGTCAAACTGGGTCAGCGGGGACTTAGGAGGCGCTTCGGGGCTTAACATGTCAGTTTTCAGTACAATCATACATCCAGCAAACTGTACCATCAAATGATTAGTGTTGGAGTAATGGAGACCAGTGTGGGTCACAAGATCACATCTGGATGTCGTCTTACAACCAGCAGCATTTTTATAGTCTGAAAGATTAATTAGTGACACGTAAACAGACTCAAGTTTATGTGAAAAAGGGCGATCAAACGTTTACTGGCACTCAGACAGAAAGCATTACATAGGACGCATCCAAGTGACGTTACAAAGCATTACATAATATAAGTACTCTACCTCTGGACCAACATTTCTCAGAAAGGTCCTCGTGCAAACTAAACCGAAGCCAAATCCCCACCCAAGGAACTCATGAGAGTCCAAATCAGCTCTACCTGATCACCGTTCAGCGCTGGATGGAGGCTGCTTTAATTCTCCATCTCAATTTTCCGTTCAGTTCTGCTTTTTCATCGACTAATCGGTTTAAGTTGGATATTTTTATTCCTGCAAGGCAAATTAGGGATGCACATCTGCAACACGGCAGACAGAATGAGAAGAAAGTGGACTTAACCGCAACCGCTTGCATCTGCACGTTCTGAAAATGATGAGAAAGTCTTCCATGCTTTTCATTTAAATCTGCAGCCTTATTTTCCACATGCTTATCAGCGGATCGAGCCGCTTTCAGCTCCATGCTGTCTGGATACACATACATGTATTACACACGAGTACATGCGTGCATGTATATCATGTGGAAGGTAATGAACAGAATGTGGATGTTTCATGTGAGTTGGAGTCATTTGCAACGACTCACAAGCATAAATCTTCCTCTTATCTGAAGTCTAGAACAAAATGCTTTTAGAAATGTTTTACTGCAGATCTAAACCGCTGAGTTGATGTATTAACGTGTTGTTCCAACCTGAATGAGACCTTTAACCTGATGTTTTTGGTCTTATTGTGACATTGCCGTTCAGTTTGAGCTGATAAAAAACTCTGAATGTTTGTCCACCATCAGTGCTGGAGTGGGAAGGACCGGTGTCTTCATCACCCTCAGCATCGTGCTGGAGAGGATGAGGTATGAGGGGGTAGTGGACATCTTCCAGACGGTCAAGATGCTGCGCACTCAGAGACCTGCCACCGTTCAGACAGAGGCAAGTTTTTCCCTCCATTTTCTAAAAAACCTTTTTTATTCTTTGCTTGTTTCTTTCTCAACATTTCTCCGTCATTTACTGGATTTTCTTCCGCTTTCCTTCAGGACCAGTACCAGTTCTGCTACCGAGCTAGTCTGGAGTACCTGGGAAGTTTCGACCACTATGCAACATAAACCCAGTTGCTGTCCTGTCGTGCCACATTCAGCCTAGCGCTCCCTTTTTGCAGTGTCACACAATACCTGAATAAATGCACTAGGCTGCGATGTGCGCGTGAAGATCTCGCCACCACACGCAGAGTTACCGGGGACCATCGGCTTGTCCCGTACCCAGAAACAGCATCTCTAACTGAGCCATAGCAACCTGCTTGACAACGGTGTCTCCTTCCACCTTCAGCCCAAAAGAAAACATCCCCATTGGTCAGTCTGAAGAGGCAACTTCAACCACTGTTCCAATCAGAATACTTGATCAAGTATAGATTTTTTTTTTTTTTTTTTAATTTCAGTACTTTTTGAGCGCCCAGATTGCTTTATGTCATTTGGGTGTGGAACACTCACTTTGTCCACCACCAGTGTAGCATCACCAAACGAATACAGGACCAAGCTACGTGTTTTCTTTTTGTTTTTATTTCCAGTCACAGGAAGTGTTGATTTTTCTATCACGAGGAAAGTCAAGGAGTCAAATCCATCTCACGGAGAGAACAGAGACGATTAAGCACCGCTGCATTGCCAACAGGAGACTGGAAACACAGAGCACACAGTATGACAAAGACAAAGAACACGATTTAACAAAAAAAAAAGTACCAAGAAGTGTTTTGTTTGTTTGTTTGTTTGTTTCGGAAACAGACTTCTGTTTCCTGTGAGCAAAGAGAAAAATTCTACCATACAGTAATAAACACAACCAGTTCAACCTTACGCTTCACAGTTTAAAATAAGGGAAGTAGAGGAGAGGTTTAAGATGCATAACACAGAATAAACATTTATTTAGTTTTTTAGAAAGATATGTGATTATATTGTTTTGGGTTTTTTTTTTTAAAAAAAAAAAAAAAAAAAAAAAGAAAAATCTGGGTATTCACCGTGGCACATGCTTTTGTTCATTTTTGTTTCCTGTTTTTTTTTTTTGTTTTTGTTTTTTTTTTAATGTTTGGGATTTTTGTTCCTTCTGGAAACAAAGCAAGGATGTCCTTTTCTTTCTTCTTCTGTGGTTTCCAATGAGCTGGAGCCATTTTTCAGTTATTTAAAGTGTACAATCAGTTCTGGTGTGGGAAAGGTTTCACGTTTCTACGAGGAAAAAAACAAAAAAAAAACAAAAGAAAGAAGTCGCTACCATCGAGTATCACTGTCCTGTATTCTCCACTCAGTCTCCTTATGAAAACGTCACGCTTCACGTGCACACGTCGGAGACCTGAATCCAGATGCCCGTCGAAGCCCCGTTTTTCTTTTTTTACCGCCGCATCTTGCAGGAATTCCCAACAACGATCCTTTGCCAAGTCGTGTGTGTGTGTGTGTGTGTGTGTGTGTGTGTGTGTGTGTTGATAGAAAGCCAGAGAAAACATAAGTACAGAGAGTATGCACAGGAAGTAAAGTAAGAAAAGTACTATTTATGTGTCCAAATAAGCTTCACAAAGATTTCTCAAACAGGGAGCAAGAAAGGGATAAAGTCGGGGGGGGGATGAAGGCAGGTCAGGGTGGGGGAGGGATGAATTTCTCACTGGAATGCTCACCTTTGACTTTTCTCTCTGTCTGATTCAGTGTGCAATAAGTAGATGTATTATATATTTTTGTGTCAAGTCACCAACTGCAGTTTTACGCCATGATGATGATGATGATGGTGATATTATAGACGATGGGGCTTTATCTTCAAGACACAAGGATGTTCCACGGTTTCAGTGTGTCCAGGTGGGGGAGTAACCTCCGACCTCTTTACCACGTCACAACTCCAAGCAGACGATGTCGTCCTTCTGTGTGTCGCGGCGAGCAACGAATGACCCAACTCATACTTCAACAGCATCTATTAAGTATTTTGATTTTAGATTTCTAGTGCCTTATATTACACGCCTATTTTGATAAAGTTTCTTTAAAGGCTTTTTTGTGTGCGCGTATGCGCGCGCGCGTGCGTGTGTGTGTGTTTTCTGTATGTGATTCTAAACGTCTGTTTCATTTTGTTTAGGTTACAATATGTGAAAGTACTTTTGTGTCTTCTGGTTTTTATTTGGCTGCGTGAGGCTCCGCGGAGGCCGGTCAGCTTTTTCGGTGAGGTCACATCCGCATTCGATACGTTACGTCACGTGTGACTCAGCTGCGGACGGAACGGCGTTTCAGAGCGGCAGGACGGTTTGACCATCCCGAGCTTTCCATCCTTGTGTTTCTGCTCCTCTTGTGGAGACTTCAGTTCGCCTGCCATGACATTTTCGCCCAACACCTCCTGAGGTGGATCAGACGGATCAAACCTGCTCAACTATGCAGAAATCTCTCTAAAGCTGAACGGCAGCGGAGCTCTGTTAGTTTGATCAGAAAGGAGAAACCCCCCCACCACCACCACCACCATAAGGAGTACTTTGTTCCCCACCCTAAATCAGTCAAACTGCTCACCTCTGTCCCTCAGTCTGACGTCAACATTCATGTATGTTTTCCAGTAACAGCAAAGTCTAAAAGAAGTTCCGGTGCTAACAAACACAGATACATACATTTTTTTTATATATATACATATATATCTATCTCCATTAACGCTTGACCACACAAGAGATGGTCGACAGTTTTCCATCATCTTACAGTAACCCTGTCGTCGTTTTTTGTATGCATGGTACAACTTTTGAGATGCCCCTTTGGTCACACCAGTTATGGGAAGACTTGCACTTTCTCTCTTTGTACTATGCACTAATACTAGTATCCTATTATCTCTGGCAGCCCCCCCCCCCCCCCCCCCCCTTCAAAAAAGGAGTCTTACTTGAACTCAGTAAAAGTTGGATTCTGTAATGCTCACATGGTTGTGTATATGTAAATAACACGAAACACAGAGAGTAATCAAAATGCATAAATAGATGGATAAATAAGTCAATTAAAGCTAACATTCAGGAGTGGAGAGAAATTTATCAGCTATATAAGAGTGTTATAATAAAGAGGATGCACCTGAAAAATCACAGATTTATGGCACAGCCGTATGTGCAATACATCACATTGTGGATTTGTTGTACCACAAATGAGAAGTTTCACAAAAATGTGTTCTATTTTAAACCCCCCCCCCCCCCCCCCCCCCCCCCTTCCCTCCAATGTATCATGTAGATGGATAAAACTGGAGTTTATAAATTGTATAAAAAAATGAAAATATGGTGTGTTGCTTGGATCAGTTACCTCCAATTGGTCTGTACATGTAAACCTTTTCTTTTCAGCTCTGAATCAACAAGTGCTTTTTATTTTCATACATTGGTTCTCAGAGCGCGTGAAAACGGAATAAGAGAAAAAAAACAAAAAAACAACAGGTCTGTCTGGATTTCTGTTCTTTATCGACACAAGTTTCATTTGTTACAAATAAACTCAAGTGAAATTACTGCTGCTGCTGTCGTTTCTCAATCTGAATGGGAAAAAAAGTCACAGAATATGGATATTTGGGATATAAAGATGGATTCAAACCAAAGCAGAGCTTGTCAGGTTCCAGTTATACTTTATGTAAAGAGGGAAACGCAGTCCCCCTGCAGAGCAGATCATCTTATAATAATGTAAAAAATAATTTACGTCATTACAAATAATCTGGCAAAGCATGTTTTAGGACTTTGTAAATCCAAATAACCCTCAACATCCAGTAAAAAATGTAGCAGTAGCAGCCAGGTGCTGCTAATCAAATGCAAAGTGTGGAAAGACATCAGCAACTGTTGCCATGCATCAATCAGGGAACAGTTTTGAAACCATTTGGACTTCATCATTCTGCAGTGAGAGATGTTCAGGAAAGCTGAAGTTTCCCAGGAGTGGAGGTCGCAGCAAGTTCAGCCTGCGGTCAGACTGTGTGTTGTTCAAAGGAAGTGGAAAAGAAACTCCGTGTCGCATTTTTCAGGCCTCAGTTAGCACGTTAAATGTTTAAATTTATGACCCTGCAGTTAGAAAAGGACAAAAGCGTGTTGGGAGGAGGCCTTTTTAAAAAGGAACATGGTAGCACAGCTTGAGATTGCAACACTGCATCTAAAAATAGCACCAGACTTCTGGAACAATGTCCTTCAGACCAGTGGTTCCCAAGCTTGGGTTCGGGACCCGCATAGGGTTGTGGAAATAACTTAAGGAGGTCACCAAGTAAAAAATATATAGATGTTATATATATATATACAAAAATAATATATATTATGTATCAAACAAATTTGGGATTTTTACCAGGACTGTCCAAATTAAACCATTAATGCAAAGAGAAATCTGCTAAATTAGCATCTTCATTATTTAACACAGTACATGAACAACAACGACATTACATGTTGCATCTTAAACATGAATCTGGTATTATCTCTGTGAGAGATGATCTTGTCACACTGGTGAACTGAGTCCACCTAAAACCAGTCTACTTCTGAAGATTTTAACAGTTTTCCAGCCTTACATTTAGAGCACAGATGCTAAACTCCAGTACCTGCAGGTTCTCATTGTCTCCATGCTCCAACACACTTGACTGACTCGAATAAATAGGTTGACAAGAAGCTGTTGGATCCATTTGATTTGAATCAGGTGTGTTGGTTCAGGGAAACAACAAAAACCTGCCGGATACCGGCCCTCCAGGACTGGAGTTTGACACCCTTTATTCAGAGGACGGCTGCAAGCTGGCAGCTCAAAAAGATTAAGAAGCGCTGCTTTAGACCGATTTAAACCAAAGTGGAGATGTCTGGTCTGGATCATTTGGGACGGTGATGGAGGTCTGATGAGTTGCTCTTGTTTTGCAGCCTTTTTTAGCACTTTGCAACACGACAATAATCCTAAGCACAGCAGTAAAAACACAAAATTAAAAATATAAAACTATAGCAACGGATCATTTTAATGCTGAGGTGGAACATTTAGAGAGCTAAACACAAAACCTTAATGAATAAACAGTAACGCTGTGATAGCATCACAGAAAAATAATGACTTTATGGAGCCAGCTCTACAAGCTTTGGGTTATTTAACTTGCCAGCATGCTGCTTCTGCATTTTAGCTCAGTTTTTGTCAAATAAACGATGACCTGGTGTAATTCTGCATGTATTATTGCTCATATTTACCTCATTTTTAACACCAGATAAGAGCACAATGATTTTACATCCGTGCTGGGTTTGTCTTGTCCGGATAATTTCCCCGTGTCACCACATGCAGCAAGTTTTAAGACTGACTTTCAGCTTTATTTTCAGTTCATTTAACCAAACTACACAGCAAGCAAAAACCATGATGTCATTAAAAATTAAAGTGGTCTCAGATGTCAGCGTCCATAATGTGCTGACAGGTAGACTTTCTGACCCGGTCCTCCTTGCACATCAGACACATTTTTGCATTGTGATGAAAATATGTCCAGCAGAGTAGAGACTGTTGGTGTTTAAAGGGGTCCTATTATGGTATTTGGAGTTTTCTGAGTTTTCTACAGTGTTACAGTGTTGAATCCTCATCAGACATGTGAACGATACTGTTTTTTATCACCTAAACGCATGTTTGAGTTTGAGTTCCAGCACGCTCGCCGTTTGGTTTCCATGGCAACGAAAAACTCATCGTTTTAGAGAGATTTTTCTACTTGGAAATCCTTGTGACGTCCCGGGGGATAAGGTTCGGTGATTGGTTACCTTCTACTGGTTAACAAGGGCATGTACAAATACATCAGGCGGGTGGAAAACGTGGGATAAAGTTATTTCCAACGATGGCTGGTGAGTTTACCAAAGAGAGACATCCTGCTGCATTCGTTGCTGTGGGTTGCTGTTTTCCACTTCGTTTTCAGGGTCTGATTCAGGTTCCAACATGTAGGGCTGTATGCTATGTGTTGACATTGTATTTTGTTTTGTTTTTTATTGAGTTCATATTAGCCTAATCCTTCTGTTTATGAGATGTTACAATGACGGTGAAAGCAGGTGCGGTGCGCGCTCCCGATGTAGTGCAGTGGCGGGAGGCGGGGCTTAATGCGGAAGAGTCTCAATCCCCTCGTTTTGCCCGCAGGCTGATCTGACAGCCTACAGAGAGGGTCGGTCTGAAGTAAATAAAGCCATTTGTGACAATAACTCCATCAATCCCAGCCCTTCTGGTCTCAGAAATAAAAACAAATTAGCCTGAAATGCACATAATAGTTCCACTTTAAGTTATTATTCTGTCTAAATCTGATCGGATCTGGTCCTTCAGAACAACATGAACAAAATAGTCTTCATATGATATGGGTTACCCACTTATAGGAGACAAACAGCACATTAACATATAATATTAAGCTGAAGCGGGTATATTTTTAAACATATTATTTTTTAGGGATGTTGGATTTGGGCTTTTTTTTTTTTTTTTTTTTTTTTTTTACCAATATCTGACATACTGATTTTAGTCCAACTCTTAATTTCTGATACCGACATCAACCGATACTGATATTTCATAAAACCAGAAGTTTTTGCAGTTTGTCTACAAAGAGCATGACTGCTGCTAAACATCTTAAACATTGCCTGATCGGGGCCCTCCTATCCCCTGCTCCCCCGGGGGTATCTCACAGGGGACACGTTGGGAAAGAAAGGTGAGGTGCATGAGCCAATGGATGAAGTGGTGAATGAATGTTAGGGTAGAGGGGGGGGTGGGGGATCAGGGTGAAAGAATTTAGGAAAGTGGATGGCCGCTGGGATAGGAGGAAGGGGGGGTGTATGCAGATGGGTGGGGGTGCGTATGTGGGGTTATGTTGGTGGTACAGGGAAGTGATGGGGTGGGTGTACAATGAGGAGTGTGAATGTGGATAGAGGGGTGTAGGGAGGTATGTGTGTGTGTAGAGTGGGGTATGCGTGTATGGAAGAATGGGTGATTATAGAGGGAGCAGGGATGTGTGTGTGAGGGGGTGTGTGTGTATAAAGAACGGGGGTAGGAGAGTGTGAGTTTGAGCGTGTGTAAGAGAATGGGTGTATAGGGTGTGTTTAAGGAGGAAGTGTGGATGCGTGTGGGTGTGGGTGGGGGTAGGTGGGTGGGTGGGTGCATGTGTGTGTGTGTGTGTGTGTGTGTGTGTGTGTGTGTGTGTGTGTGTGCACATGTGTGTGCGTATGTGTGTGTTTGTGTGCGTGGGTGCGTGGAGGGTCTTGGTGCTCGGGGAGCGCTGCTGGTGCGCTGGGGTGCGGCCTGGCTGCCGCTCGGTGGCGGTCTGGGGATCCCGGTCCCTTTCGGTGTGGGCTGGGCCCTCTGCCTGCGGGGGTGGGGGGTTGCTTCTGGGCTCTTGGGGCCGTGGGGCCCGCGCTCTGTCTGCCCTGGGTGGCCGGTGCCCGGCGGGGCCGGTCCTCGCTGGTCCGGGCCTGCTGGGGCCTGTTCCCCCTGACTGCGGGGGACTCTGGCTGGGACCCCCCTCTGCCGCCTCCTGGGTCTGTGCATGGCTGGCTCCGGGGTGGGGCGGTTGGGGTCTGCGCCTGGGGGTGGCTGCCGATGGCCCTGGTCTCGGGGGTACTCCTGGCGTGCCTCTTGCCTTTGTGTGGGAAGGATCACACTGGCATGATCACCTTTTCCGGAACACGTTCCACTCTGCATGTTCTGCATGTGACACAGTCACCGAGTCGTCACGCAGTTTTATTCACTAACAGCAGCTAGTTTTCTCATTTCTGTGTGTTTCTCATTTATATTTAACTTTTTAGATTCATAGTTTAGTTACTATGATCTAAAGTTGGCTTGTATGTGTATGTATATGTGTTAATACTGGCAAGTGCGTATATGTTTGTACGTATGTATGTGTGTGTATGCGTGTGCATAGAGGTGTGTGTGTATATGTATGTATGTGTATATGTATATGTGTACATATGTGTATATATATGTGTATATATATATATTATGTGTGTATACGTGTGTGTATATGTATGTGTATGTATGCGTGTGTATGTGTGTGTATGTATGTGTGTGCCTGTATGTGTGTATGTATACATCTGTAGGTTGTTTTCTTTCTTTTTGTTTTTGGGTTATTTTTTAGTTGTTGTTTTTTTCTCTCCCTTTTCTCTCCCTTTATCTCTTTCCCTTTTCTTGTGAGGTGTTTTTTCTCCTTTCTCTTTCTGTCTTTCGTCTGTCCTCTCTGGTCCAGCAGTACAAACTCTACAATTCAAACAACAATACAAAATAAACATAGAAATAAAATAAAAATTCAGAAAGTCAAGGGGATCATTATATCTATAAAGCTTCCCCTGGCAGAGAAAATTTGCTCAGCAGAACACAGCATCCAGACCATCATTCTGCTTGCCTAAATGCTGGACAAGACAAAAAAAAAAAAAAAAAAAAGAAATAGGATAAAGTACTCCTTAATTAAAGTTCTCAGAAATTTGGTCATTACAAAAACAGCAGAAACATTGTGCAGCAAGCTTACTTTTTTCAGTGATGTGCATGAGTCCTCCACACATCAGACAAGCGTGAGTCGTTTCCCGCTGCAGGCCTGAAGCACTAATCAAATACTTGAGGACGATGCATTTTAGATGAACAGTGGCATGAAATTCCTTACCACAGTTTTTGATTTTGGTGATGTATATGGCCAGATTTTATAGAAGACTCAGTTTTTAACCTTAGGGAATGCAGAATGGCAACGTCCCCTCAGGTGCACAGCCAGAGGAAAAAAAAGGAGGAAGAACCTCCAATACTGGCAGAGCTCGGTTGCTTTTTACTTACTTTTCTCTTCTGTTTCACATGAACAGACCTCTTTCCCACTTTTCCTTACAGTTCACATTCCTCCACCAGAATATCTAGGCTAGAACCATATCCATTAGTACCCAACACATTTACACTATTCACAATTACAAACCTTTAAAACATACAAGACAGCTTAATTCTAAATACTACTCAAAAAACACTAAATTACATCACACCTTATCCATTTACTTTAATCATCAAAACAAGAAAAATTAAGATGAACTACTTCTTCACCAATCTCCCCCCTCTCTCCTCAGGCTGTTTGGTGCCAACCAAACAAATTAAGCACACCAGGAACATTCATGGCTGCGCCTCCATGACACTGCTGATCTCCAAGATCACCGCAGAGAGAGAGAGAGAAGTTAGAAGCAAACCGAAACATATGCTGAACAAACCAAATTAATGTATCATTCAACTAAATAGGATCCATCTTTAGTGAATACATACATCAACAGAAACAATTAAAGAAATAAATGGATGATATGAACATGTCTATGTGTGACATGAAACAACACCTGCTTAGTGAGGGGATCCCTGCATCTTCCTCACAAAGACTGAGACTGTTTCTATTTGCTCTAATGCTTCAATTAAATGATGAACCTGAATTATTAGGGCGTATTAAAATAAGCTTGCAGATGAATAATAACCATTGTGAATTGTATTCCGTAATCAATCTATCAATTGATATATATATATGTGTATGTGTATATATACATATATATATATATATATATATATATATATATATATATATATATATATATATATATATATATATATATATATATATATATATATATATATATATATATTCATTTAATTTATTATTTTTTTTATTGTCATGTTGACTGTTTTATGTACATCCTATTTATTTGTTTTGTTTAAAAGTGTTACACATTTATATCCTGATGATGTAGACTACGGGGGGAGTTGCTATTGCTATGTCAGGAGTTAATGGGGATCTAAACAAATAAATACCAACTCATAGACAGGCAGGTGGAGGGGTGATGATTTGGGCCCATGTTGCAGTCACAGGACCTGGTTCTGGCCGTCACTGACAAAAGTACTGCATGGCCTAATATCAGGATGTCCCACTGCTAAAGCTCGATGGCATGCGGCGAGGCTACGGGGCATTGATCCCCAAAAACAGCAGAAAATCTTGGACAAAACATAATCAAGGTGCTTCAATGGTCCACGTAAACTCCAGACCTCAACCTGATGATAGAGGGACCTGTGTGCATAAATAAACACCTGCAAACGCTGATATAAGTAAAGAAGAATGTGGCAAAATGTTTCCACATCAACGCGAGAAAAATACTTCTGCAGGTCATTATTAAAAGTGTTTATACAAGCTGTTGAATCATGAGGAGAACTTTTGCAAACTGCTTCCCAGTTTTGGCGAAACTGTTAACAAATAGATGATGAGTTCATGTCATCCTGAGCTGCTTTCGCCTCATTTTAAAACCTGGTCAGGACCAAACAACGTTATAACGCCTTGATACCGAAAATCTTTTCTATCTATGACTGCATGGTAACAACTTTAAATACTGGGCACAACATTTGCTTAGCTACTGGGGAACGCCTTAGGGGTTAATCAGGAACTAATGGGTAATTAACCAGTGCTTACTGGTGACTACAAACACCAGGCTTATTAAAGACCTACTGGTTAGTTATAAGGGAATACAAAGAGTAACAAATCAGGGACTAATAGACACCTAACCAGTAAGTACTTGTTAGGTGTCTGTTAGTTCCTGTACCTCCTTAGTTTCTGATTCACTCAAAAGGCATTCCCTCGTAACAAAGTAAATTTTAGCAAGACTGAGTTGTCATCTGTGTCCTTGTATTTTATTTTTTAACTGTTCTTTTTTCATGTATCTCTTATTTTACCATTTTATTGTTATTTTATTTTCTTAAGCTGTTTTGGTTCACTTGCTGTTTCTGTACAGCACTTTGGTCAGCTGTATGTTGTTTTTAAAGTGCTTTATAAATAAATATGGTATGGTATGGAATAGAATCAGGCCACAGCAGCTCAGTATTAAGATATTCAGCCATCCTTGGTCATACTTTCAACCATTGTACCCTGTTAATTATGAGATGCTAAGAAAAGCATCATTATCTCTGTTACCAACCCTCCTTTTCTGTTTTTAAAGGAGCATCAACGTGGATGTGTAATGAGCGTTCCAGTCTCACAGGGCTCCTTACCCTGCAATTCTTTTAGCTTGTTAGATCCATATTAGGAAGCAGATGGAGGCAGTGAGCTGAGCCAATGATTTCTCAACGTCTCCAACACAGAAACTTTCTTACTGCCAGGAGAAGAAGAAGGATTTAGGAACATCTGATCCTCACCTACAGTTGCTGTGTTGTCACGTAATTTATGAAGCTTTGCACGATTTCCTCTGTTTGACTGGTACTGGGACAGAACAGCTGGAGGACACGTTGCAAGTACAAAGGTTCGCTGACAACAATGTAGCGACACAGTTGGCCATAAAAAGAGCACCTAGGAGAGATAGAGTCTCTTATGGTACAAATGAGCTGAAGTTCAGCAGTCTGTGAAAACTGTGCGTAAATTTAGCTGAAAAGGTAGAAAATGTGTCTTTAGCTTATTATGCCCATTATCCATCAACTTGCTTGTTCCAGTTAAGGGTCACGGGGAAGCTGGAGCCCATCTCGGCAATCACTGGGCAAGAGTTGGGGTATCATGGACAGGTAGCCGGTGCATCACAGAGGCAACACAAAATGAGCAAATTTAGAGTAACCAATTAATTTACCATGCATGTCTTTGGATGGTGGGAGGGGCCAGAGAAATTTCAGGGGGTAGAACATGCAAACTCCACACAGGAAGGTCACTATTCGATCCTCAACCTTGGAACCTTCGTGTAGCCAAGGCTTGAAGCAGCAACCTTCTTGCTGTGAGGCCACAGTACTAACCACTACACCACTGTGCAACCATTTTAACTCAATGGCAGGGGGGCCCGCACTGCTGGCGTTTTGGAGCACTTTGGCTCAACTTACAGTGGTAGATGTGGATTCCTGATTTTGGGACATCTTCGAGGTGTACATTCACAACTTGTTGGGTCCGCTTTGGGTGCACACTTGTAGAGAGGACTTTTTGGCAAATGTATCCAGGCCAAATCAGCAAAAGCATAAAAGACAACTTCGGTAGCCAGTGAGTTAAATGGTACCATATCTGTCAGGAAAATGTATTTGTGGGATGAGCAGCAGAGTTGAGCATGTGGGTTGCACTCATGAAAAATTTGCCAAAATTTTCTCTGCCAGTGCCAAACAGCTTGTTGCGCTTTTTGTTGTGTGCTGGATATTTGTAATTGAACAACTCGTTACAGTAACACTGTCACCAGCTTGGTCACACACTGCTGAGGTTGAGGCCCGGACTGCAGGCAGCTTGCTTACTATCCATTGCTAAATTCAGGAGGTAGTCTCTGATAAACCCTGCTTTTTGCATTGCCTTCATGGAGGATAAAGTTTAGTCCCGGACTGTGAAGATATAGCATAGCTACTAGTTGCGCAATCTCATCATGATTAAATCAATCATCTCGTCATTGATTCGATTTTTTTTTTCCCCACTGTCAGAACCTTATCATTGCATTTTCTCCAGTTTGTTCCACAGTTTGATCCAACTCCTATAGGCAGAATTTAGATTCATCCATGAACGTAGTGTCCCGCCACATATTCCAGCGCACATGTTGCTCACACCAGTGTAAACAAACTTACAGTAAAGGGCAGCCATGGGAGGCCTCCTGGCAGCTCTATGAAACTGCAGACTGGCTGTGTGCTGTCTGTTCCAGATTGTATAGAGCAAGGGTGCCCAAGTTTGGTCCTCAAGATCTACCATGCTGCAACTTTTAGATGCCACCTTTCTCCAACACACCTGCATGTCGTCCAGCTCTGCAGAGGTCTGGTAACAAGACCTGCGTCTGATTCAGGTGCATGCATTCAATTCATTTGATTGTCCTTTGACGCAGGTCCTATTCAGATCTGTCAATCACAGCATGGTTGGAGCAGACACCAGCTGATTGCTGTAGCAGGGTCCTTCATGTATCCACAGTCGCAAAAACCTTAAATGTTACAAGCTAAAGTAAAAGAAATAGGAAACAGCAAAGCTAAAAGGATAAAAGCTCAAATAACTTTTTTTTTTTTTTTTATCTTTAAAATCCACTAGTGAACAATATACAACTCAAAAAATGCTCCAGATGGATGTAATGCAATGTAAATCTAATCTTTAAAATGGGGGCTAAGAGTGCTCTGCAGAGTTTAAGAGCAAGGGAAGCAACATCTTTTCTCATCATCTGCGCTGGCTGCTTAAATAGAGGAGCAGTCGAATGGATGTGATGATGTGGTGTTAAACTACATAAAAATCCCAGACTTCCTCCTGCACCACTGCTTGTAGTATTTTTTTCCCACAAAAATAGCAGTAAGTTTTGGATTTTCAGTCCATTTTCAACCTGAAAAAGAGCCAACCTCATCATAACTGATCGCAGTCTGTAACAACCATCGTCCATCCTGCTGGCACCTGACTAAATGATCCAGTGCAGGTCCATCCATCTTCCCCGTCTAGAGTCAACTCCATTTTATCCATCCATTTAAGAAATAAAAAAATTAAGGTTAAAGAAAGGCCTCAGCTATTTTCTTGGCTCAGTGCTGATGCTTCAGCCTGCAGATGTTACTAGTGGTAGTCATGTTGCAGCCTTCTTTACCTTGGCCTTGTCACAGCTCTTGACAAATTCTCAAGACTAAAATCATTGAAAACAGTTTGAAACATTTATTTTTTTCAGTCCTTTGGTTCCTGACTATCTCAAATGAATGTCCTTGTAAAAAGCTAGTACATATAATGTAATATATGTATTATAACATATAATGGTAAGTCAGATTATGCTAGTCTTTATAGATTCAGCACATTCATTATCCTAACTGCTTAGTCTGAGGAAGGGTTGCAGGGAAGCTGGAGTCTATCCCAGTAGCTTGCCAGTCCATCAGCCACACGGAAACAAACAACCACTCACACCTATGGACAATTTAGAGTAACCAATTAACCTAACATGCATGTTTTTGGATGGTGGGACGAAACCTGGAGAGAACATGCAAAAGAAAGGCCACTGTCTAAACCTCGCCACAGCGAAGGACCAAACCAGCGACCTTCTTGCTGTGAGACCACATGCTATACAATACCACCGTGCAGCCTAACATATAGCTACATTTAACGACATTTTTTTTAAATATGAAAACAGCTGTTAAATGTTGATGTAAATCTCTCAGGACTGGATTTTATAAGCAATTGGGTCTAAAATATCTCAGAGGGAAATATTGCAAAATTCAAACAAAATGTTAAAAATTTTTATTGATAAAAATACGGCTTGCAAGAAGTTTAGTTAGAAGAAAGCTCCTTTTCAGTTATTTATCTCTATTCATGCCATTAGGAGTGAGAGTAGATCGGCGTTTGGAGGTTAAAAACCAAGCTTGTTAACTGATTCAGAGTCCTGCACTGTGCACATAACCTTGAGTGTTCACCAACAACTAAAAGATGTTTTTATACGAGAACTCAGATGGTCCCTGAAGGGTCTGCAGAGGCTGGATGGTTGTTCATAACAGCCACACAAAGGGAGCGGTGTTGAAAGGAGGTGAATTTTTCTTCCCTCCTTTTTGACTTTTCCATCAAACTTTCCTTCTTACTCCGACTTCCGTATCACACAGAGCCATGTGAAGTGTGCTGTGACGTGGTTTCAAAGGGAGTACAAAGCTTTTTGAAGCCTTGCCATAGTCATTGATGCTGCCCTGATTTTCTTTCCTGTCTTCTCTGCTAGGCTGAACCTCCTGAGAACACTTGACTCTACCTCTGGGCAGGAGACTGCTTCATATGGGATGAACATGCAAATCCAGGCGTGATAATTCAGCCACAGATAAAACAAGCTCTTTAAGGCAAAGTATGGTTTTTTGTTTTTTTTTTCCTATATATTGAACTGAACTTTGACATATTAAAAAGTCCACTCTAATTAACCACTTTATTTAAGTCTGCCTTGCTGGTTCCAGACTGGATCCTCTGTTTACCTTCAGAACTCCCTTCGATCTTCTTGGCATAGATTCAACAAAGTCCTCAGAGATTCTGCTCCTTATTGACACAATAGCATCACATGGTTGCTGAAGATTAATCAGCAGAACGTCTAAAGGTGTTGAGATGTGGGGACTGTGGAGGCCATTGGGGTACATTGTCTTGTTAACGAAAGCAGCTGGAGATGATTGTGACATTGTACATTATTATTATTGTACATTAGCCTGCTGGAAGCAGCCATCAGAAGATGGTACACTGTGGTCGTCTGTCTGAACTGTTGACCAGACAGGATGGATTCATGCTTTCATGGTGTTTACAACCAATTCCAACCCTGCTATCTGAATGTAGGAGCTGAAATGGAGACTCCTCAGATCAGGCAACATTTTTCCATCTTTTCTTGTCCAGTTATGGTGACCGTGTGTGAATTGCTTCTTCAGTTTCCTTTTCTTGACTGAAAGTCGTGTCACCCAGTTTGAGCTGGTCTAGTGCAGCTGAAACTGCTTGCATCAAGGAAATGGAAATATGCATTTCTTGATTGTAGCCAGAGGTTATTTGATGTACTGTCACCTTTCTATCATCTCCAACCAGTCTGCCCATTCTCCTCTGACATTTTCATCCACACATCTGCCACTCCTGATATTTTCTCTTTTTCAGACTGGTTGTGTGTGAAAATCCCAGTAGATTACCAGTTTCTGAAATACCAGCATGTTTGGCATCACCAACCTTGTCATATTTAAAACTGCTGAGCTGATGCTCAGTTGGAACTGCAGGGTGTTGCCATGACTACACGAGTAAATGCACAGAGATGCTGCCAGATGATTGGCTGGTTATCATCCATTAGCGCTCACAAACAGTTAAACACGTGTACCGGTTAGCATATTACTCATCCTGTTGTCTATAAATCTACTATCAAAGGAAGAAATAAACTTTAAATCATCTGTTTTACTAACTTTGTGTTAATATTTAAAATGGTGTGATCCTTTCTGTGCCTTGTTATACCTTCAACAGCATTTAATTAATTAATCGTGTCAGTGAGAGGAAATTTGGGAAAGTTTGGTAAAAAGGAAACCAAAAAAAAAAAAAGTCTGAATTTAATACTTTCAAATATTTTAATAAAATAACCATTGAAATCTGGTGCTCAATATCCAATCAATGCTCTGATATTTTTCTTCATCTTCAAAAACATACTGTATTCCCCAAAGTTGTGTCTCAAAAAGCCACAAACTTTATGACTCCTGAAGCGTCCAGTTTAATTCTTAGTGGGAGAATTTCACCATTTAAAAAGAAAAAAAAAAAAAAAAAAAAGGAATTTTATTGTTTTCCTTACAGCAGTTAGCAATAGTTATAGCAATATAGCAAGCCCAAAATAAATACAAATTTTAAATAATTTCAACAATGTGTGTCATTCAACCGAGCAACAGTAGCATCTCACGTTTTAAAGGACAAAATCCAACACAAGGGGCGTGGCTTCCTGTCCGTACATTTCCCCTAAACACGGTAGCTCTTTTTTTTCCCCCTCAATGCCAAATTCGAGAATTCCTGCACCGATTGCAGAGAGAAAACATCTAGAGGACGCCATCGTAGTGTAGTCGGACTGGGCCCAGCGGAAGCATTTAGACAGTGTAGAACATGCGAGGAAAACATGAGGAAAATACGACAAGCCAAATACATAAACGGTCAAAAATCATAACTACAAATGAAAGACTCCCACCTAAACAATGCTACTATAGGTGGGCTATTTAGAAAAACTTGAATTTTTCATTTACAAAGGGGAAGAAAAAAAAAAGGAAAAAAAAGTATGTTTCAAAAAGGGTTGTGTGACATTTGTACGTCACGTTTAATTTCCCTGACGGATCTGAAAGCTCGAGGCAACTGAGGCAGTGGCGCCCTCCGTTAACCCGCTGTGTAGGAGTTCAATCGGAGGTCCTCTTCAGCCCTTCACACCAACCGTACTGACCACTGGCGTAAAATGTACAAGCACTCACAAACCGACATCCACACAACCCAAGTCACCCACTTCACCCGTCCTGACTTGGAGGCTATGTGGGTTGTAGCTATTAAGACGGAAGTAGATCCAAAAATCTCACACACACTCGCACAAAACAAGCTCTCCCCTACATCCACTGTTAACCCAGTGCATTCGTTTGTCATCAATCCTTCTCCATGACTTCATTTCCCTTTGTGGCTGCGCTGCTCCCATGTGCTTTTGGCAGTTGTACGGAGGCCTGGCAGGGCCACATAGTCATTCTGGAAACGGGAATTTGGCGTCCTCTGTCGTTTCCTCTCCCCCTGCGTGGTGAAGAAGGCATCCTGGAAACGCATGCTTGAGGCCGTTGACTAGAAAACAAAACGGGAGGAAAGCGCTGGTGAGTCATGAGAAAAGTTTCCGCTCGCTAGTCGTGCCATCAGAGTATCAAACTCACGTTTCCGAGCACGTCTGACACTTACGAGTCGACGCTTCACTTTCTTGGGGAGGTCTTCGTCTAACGTATAGACGTCTTCCCTTTTCGCCAGCACCTGAGAGCCGTCTTCGAACTCCACCTGAGACAGTGAAACATTTCAAACAAACCTTTGAAATCAAAGATTTTCAAAAGTTCAACTTTCCAGATGTTTTATATAAAGCGGAGGCTGAAACTGTGTCAGGCTGAAAACACACCTTGACAATGGAAAATTCTTGTTCAGCCTTTAAAAAAAATATATATATCTGACCCGTGTTCAGCTGAGTGTGTGCGTCACAGACGCATTTATGCATCACTAATTGACGCCCAGCTCGACTAAATAAAGCTGTAAGTGGAAGCCCCGAGACTCTGAGCTCGGTGAATAATTCAGCAAGATTGAATAATGCAGATTGTCACCTCCTCTTCATCTTCATCCTCTTCCTCTCACTCTCAGCATTGATTTTCTCTACAAGT